>NC_090646.1:287745424-288115937 GCF_040937935.1 Hyperolius riggenbachi | reverse complement strand
ATGTGTTAGGGGGCAGTACATTTTAATTGAGGATCAGTATTTGCAGTCTTTGTTTCATTTTTTTTATTAGCTTTATTTCTCCCACTAAGGTCTGACCTAGCCCCTATGTGATATTTTATACTGTGCCAGGTTCTCTTTAGAGACAGGTATCAAACCAATCCCCTACCACCACCTTGGGGCTGAAAATCTCCATTTTCAGTAAATTAGGTGAGAACTGAAATATAACACACATACCATGAGAGCACTTCCCAGGTTTACAGTAGCAGATCATGAAGAGCACTGAGCATGAGTGTTCATGCTTGCTCATCTCCCACCGCTAAACCATGACCCATCTGATTGGCTGAGTAGCTGAGTGAGAGCAGCAGGGAATCCTGAGTGGAGGGAGTTGATAGGGATGATCCGGTGGCTGGAGAGTCACCTAGGTCACCTCTAAAAGAAGCACCTTAGTTTTAAAACAAGCTTGCTTCCTTAAGGGCTGAGAGATCATTCAAAAATACTTTAGGCTTTCATTCGTTGTTTATTTATCTTTAAAGGGACCCTAAGCTGTCAATAAAAATGAAATTTGGACTTACCTGGGGCTTCCTCCAGCCCCCCGCAGGCCACAAGGTCCCCCCAAGTCCTCCTGGTGTCTCCCGTGGTCCTGGTCTAGGCTCTGGTAATCCACCGACTTCGGCTGAAGTCGCCTGTGTGCGCCCCTGCTGTGTGTCATCACGCCAGCTTATGTAAAATGTGCGGTTCAGTCTTAGATAGCCGCGCATGTGCAGGACTCTCATGCCAGCCAGCGTGATGACATGCGCCGTGTGTGCTGGGGAGCACACAAGTGACTTATGACAAAGTTGGCTGATTATCAAAGTCGTTAATTAACAGAAGCTGCCAGAGGGACTGGGAGAGAAGCCAGGAGGATGCTGGGGGACCTCACGGGCTACGGGGGCAGGAGAAAGCCCCAGGTAAGAGCCCTTTTCCACTACGCTGCGTTTTGCGATCTGATTCTGATCGCTAATGGATCACAAAATGCAGGGTACAGTAAAATGAAAACTGCAGCAGCCATTTCCATTAGTGCGATCCGATTGCATTACGATTTTATCCTTCCTGAGGCCCAATCGTCATATTGCTGCATTTTGGATGCAATTGAGCTCCTAATACTGAGAATAGTAGCTCAATCGCATTATTGGAAATTAGCTTGAAATGTGATTGCAGCTCGACTCCAGTCATGCTTCATAGCTCTTGTCCAAATTTCATTTTTATTTTTTCCCGTTTATGGGAACGATCAATAATAACCTTTTACTTATAATATGAAAATCTAAATGAATTATCGCATCTGAGAAAAATATTGTATCATTAATAGGCATCTTTAGGCAATCCCTCATGTTACAAGTGGTACAATTGTACAATCAAGACTGTATCATTAGCGTGCACCGTAAGATTAAAATAATGGCTTTATCACAGTTGCCGGGAGTGTTGGTGGTGGGTTGGGGTGTAATGTCAATGTGGGTAACCTAGACAGCCACGCCCACCCAGGAGAATAAGTTAAATGAGTCTTTTTGTAGCTCATTCATAAAGGGATCAAAAGTTATAAAGAAAAAAACTCATACACACTAAATTCAAAAATACTTTGATTCAAAGAAACACACAAACAAGCAAGAAAACACACACAATAAAAGGCTTATTAAAGCGGGATTGTCACCATAAAAATCAAATTTCAACAGCAAATGGTCTGAGTGCATTAAGTGATAAAGATGCTAATTCTGCGTTCAAAACTTGAAAAAGTTTTTCTGTTGTTATGATTTGGAGTTATCACATACTTTAGGAGCACTGGCCCTTTAGTAGTCAGTGCCAAACAGTTGCATGCTGGGGGTTCTATTATGTATAATATATTCCTCCTCTTCCCTTTATTTCCTTGCCAGCTGCTTATCTGAAACCTGATCCCCTGCTCACTTGTGTTTACAAGCAAGGCTGAGGTGACTCAGTGATTGGAGGAGAAAATTAGAAAAAAATTAAGGGAAGAATGACATCAGGATTTAACCTCAGCTGTGGGCAAAAGACATGGCCTCCACCACCAGGAACATAATTCTCTTCGTATACTATATAAAATTCACTGAAATCAAAACGTGGACAGTACAATACATGTGTTATGTAAGTAGATCAAGTATTTATCTACTTATATATGTGGGTTTTTTCCTGGCATAGTAGGGCTGATTCTACTGCTTTAAAGTCACACACTGCTATCCTCATATAATCTTCCATTTGTACATCTGTAATCCTTCTCCTTCTGCGACAAGGAGCTGTGTGGCTCCTTGTCGCAGAAGGAGAAGGATTACAGATGTAAATGTAAAGGTAAAATATTGTGCTATAACAGGCATATAAAAAAAGTGCCTGAATTGTAATGAAAACATACAGACACACCTGCTTTTCAAATAAAGTTTATTTATGTCCCATGATTTAATTTAACTTCATTCTGTCTTCCAAATCTCTTCATCTCTAAATGTCTATCTTCATTGTGATAGTACTCATCAGTGGCAAGGAGCCATGCTAATTCCACTTTTTTTCTCAACTGGGAACTGGCTGACCACTTTTAGCAATTCCAGATACCCAGTAATTTCAAATTCTCGCTGGGAATCCCTGGGTGATGACATTGTCATGACTGTGTATAGACAAACAGTCATGACCATAAATGGTGAATGATGTAACCTGGGGATCCCTGCAGGAGATTTAAATTACTGGGATTGTCGGCCAGTCCTTGTCTGAAGAGAATGAGACTCATGTGGCCGCTTGCTGTTTCAGAGTCTTCAGACTGCTGTCAACATAATGTTAGAACATTGTAAACAAGGAGATGAGCTGAAATTTTCGAAATTTCGAACTGCTTTTATTACGAATGCGAAATTTAACATTACGACCCAAATTCGTAATTTCGTAATTAATTTTCAAATCGTAATCGAAATTTCACTCCCGTAATTACGAATTTCGTGTCTCCAACCGAAATTTTACTTTTTCACGTTTGTAAGGGTTTGTATCCCTCTAGATGCCTAAAATGAATAGCACAGCCTCCTCCTCCTCCTCCTCCTCCTCCTCCTCCTCCTCCTCCTCCTCCTCCTCCTCCTCCTCCTCCTCCTCCCTCCTCCTCCTCCTCCTCCTCCTCCTCTCTCTCTCTCTCTCTCTCTCTCTCTCTCTCTCTCTCTCTCTCTCTCTCTCTCTCCAGAGATCTGTAGTATTTCAAAACCATACTCACATTCATGACATGTCCAGGGATCAAACCCAGGCCAACCACATGGAAGACAGCTATGCTCACCACCATACCACCAAACACACACTAAATAGACTGCTAACCTAAATCTTACTTGTAGACAGTCATATGAGACACATGCTGGGTGCAGGGCTTTGTGATTGGACCATGGACCATGCGATAGAGTGAGGTGCAAAAATGAAATCATGCCTAGCAGAGGATGGTTTCACAATGCTAAATGCTAGGCTGGCTGTGGTGCAATTGGTTAGTGCATCTGGCTGGTAACAGCAAGGTTACAGGTTCAATTCCATCCAGGCATGTCTTTTCCTTTTGCGTTCAACAGTTGTCCAAACAGAGCCAACAGAGCCCCAGATAGCCATGTAGAGTTAGGTCACAGCTAGCCTGGCTGTGGTGCAATTGGTTAGTGCATCTGGCTGGTAACAGCAAGGTTACAGGTTCAATTCCATCCAGGCATGTCTTTTCCTTTTGCGTTCAACAGTTGTCCAAACAGAGCCAACAGAGCCCCAGATAGCCATGTAGAGTTAGGTCACAGCTAGCCTGGCTGTGGTGCAATTGGTTAGTGTGTCTGGCTGGTAACAGCAAGGTTACAGGTTCGATTCCATCCAGGCATGTCTTTTCCTTTTGCGTGCGCGCGCTGCGCCATTGAACCCCATGGGGTATTTTGCGTGCGTAAAACTTTACGCATGCAAAACTTTGTGCTCGGTGTTTGGACAACTGTTGAACTCAAAAGGAAAAGACATGCCTGGATGGAATCGAACCTGTAACCTTGCTGTTACCAGCCAGACACACTAACCAATTGCACCACAGCCAGGCTAGCTGTGACCTAACTCTACATGGCTATCTGGGGCTCTGTTGGCTCTGTTTGGACAACTGTTGAACGCAAAAGGAAAAGACATGCCTGGATGGAATTGAACCTGTAACCTTGCTGTTACCAGCCAGATGCACTAACCAATTGCACCACAGCCAGGCTAGCTGTGACCTAACTCTACATGGCTATCTGGGGCTCTGTTGGCTCTGTTTGGACAACTGTTGAACGCAAAAGGAAAAGACATGCCTGGATGGAATTGAACCTGTAACCTTGCTGTTACCAGCCAGATGCACTAACCAATTGCACCACAGCCAGCCTAGCATTTAGCATTGTGAAACCATCCTCTGCTAGGCATGATTTCATTTTTGCACCTCACTCTATCGCATGGTCCATGGTCCAATCACAAAGCCCTGCACCCAGCATGTGTCTCATATGACTGTCTACAAGTAAGATTTAGGTTAGCAGTCTATTTAGTGTGTGTTTGGTGGTATGGTGGTGAGCATAGCTGTCTTCCATGTGGTTGGCCTGGGTTTGATCCCTGGACATGTCATGAATGTGAGTATGGTTTTGAAATACTACAGATCTCTGGAGAGAGAGAGAGAGAGAGAGAGAGAGAGAGAGAGAGAGAGAGAGAGAGGGAGGAGGAGGAGGAGGAGGAGGCTGGCTGTGCTATTCATTTTAGGCATCTAGAGGGATACAAACTTTAAAATACTAAATTTCGTAATCGTAATTACGAAAATTTGCGTAATTTGCGAAAATTACGAAATTCCGATTACTGTTAAAATCGTAATTGTAGTAATTTCGCGAAATTTCGGAAATTCGTAATTAGGTCATTACGCTCATCCCTAGGCATTACAGATTAAGATTTTTGCAAGATGTTGGATTACGTCAAAGGCCATAAACTGTATTACACAACCAGATGTTTGTATGTGTGTGTTTATTTTCATTAAGGCTATGTTCACAGTGGAGCATTGTGGTGTGAAATAAGGGTTGCATTGTAACATGGGACATCACACTGCAATGCACCACCTATGGCAATGCGTTTACAGTGCAGCTGGGGCAGTTTAACAGCATGCACCAACTCACTGCATGCAGAACGTTATCCCAAAACATGTGTGTTAACAGTGACAGTAAAGCAAACTTTTTATTAACTGCATGCGCCGCAACGCACAGAGAATGTGTGACGCAACTTCCTGCTGTTAGATCGAACGCAACGCTCACTGTGAACATTAGGCACTTTCACACATAACATTTATAAAATTTATGTGCGATTTTCATTTTTGCTAATTTGTGCTCGTCAATGGTATTGCAAATGGCCTGCATGGCGTTCGAGTATAATGTAAGGCAATGTAAATTCAGAAAAATCACATTTGTTACACAAAAATCGCATACGATTTTGAAGTTAATTAGATACATTGACATGTAAATTAACTTTATTGATGTGCAATGAAAAATCATGAAAAAATGCAAATAAACAAAAGAATCTAAACCGAAAAATTGCAAAACGCAGGACTACAAATATGAAAAAATGCTTCTAAAAATCGCCGGGATAAGTGTGAAGGCAGCCTAAACGTCTTTTAATCATGTGTGCATGATTTTCTTCCTCCATTGTGAAAATCTCTGCAGATGACCCCCTTTTTTAAGTCACCTGGGTGGGAGTAGATAGAATGAGCAATTCTCATTAACCTGGTGAGTGGTGACTGCCATCGAAGAAGTGGATCTTGCCATTAAAAACATTTTGTTGAAAGCTATTGCCAACATGCACATCAGGACAGTTGTTAAAAAAGTTGAAAAAAGCTTATGGCAGCATCAGCAGCTGTTGGCTTGCTTTAAGGGTTATCTGAGTGGCTTTTCAATCCATATGAAGTTATGCAGATGGCCCAAGGGTCACACGATTGCCACCACTGCTGCCTGCGTCCCTGTGGGCCCCCCTTGCTAGTGTACATGTCAGGATGTCCAAGCAGTGCTACTGGTTCTTGGCAGTGTGTCAGAGCAAGCTGCAAGTGTGTGTGAGGGAGTGCTGGAGATCTGTGCTGCCATTCTCTTTCCCTGAGAGGAGTGAGACGAGTAATACCGAGAGTTAAATTAAACCCCTGTTTTTTTCTAAAGAGGACCTGTCACAGTATGCACCATCCCATAGGGTCAATAGCAGCCTCTAGTGGCAGAAAAAAGCTACAATCATATTACTAAAAATGTTTTTAAAAATCCCAAATATAAATTTTTCACCCAACTCCACCCCCCTCCCCATAAACATACTACACAGAATACATAACATCATATACAAAAAAATATTTTAGGAACATAATGTTAGAGTAATAATAAACTGGAACATTATTAAGGCATTTGTTCAAGTCACCTATTTTGTGACTTTTCATATTTACATTTTATACCATTAGGAAAGCATGCACAATTTTATGTTTATGTTTTTACTTTTTTATTCTTTATTCATTATTGCATCTACAATTAGAATTAGTTTCACCTCGGAGGGAAGGATATATTACACCCCCATATTATCCCCACCTAATCATGCAGTATGGAGGCTGGGGCCTATCCGCAGTGAGTTTCACCTGGGAGTAAGACCAGGCCAAGGCAGAGGCACGGGAGGCATCAGCCACTGGACCCTAAAGGCCTGTGCACCTTCCTTTAACCACTTAACGACCGCCCCCAGCCGATGGGCGGCGGCAAAGACCGGGCCCAAACGACCGCAATACGCCCATCGGCGGGGGCGGCTGCGGGAGTGGCTATGCGGCGATCGCGTCATTCGTGACGCGATCAGCCGCCAGGGACTGGCTCCGCCCACCGCTCGTAGTAACCCGCCGGCCGTTCGGAAGCGCCGGCGGGTTACTAGCACCCGGATCGCCGCTGAAACAATGTATAATAGGCTTTGTAATGAATACAAAGCCTATTATACTGGCTGCCTCCTGCCCTGGTGGTCCCAGTGTCCGAGGGACCACCAGGGCAGGCTGCAGCCACCCTAGTCTGCACCCAAGCACACTGATTTCCCCCCCCCCTGCCCCCTGATCGCCCACAGCACCCCTCAGACCCCCCCTGCCCACCCCCCAGACCACTGTTTGCACCCAGTCACCCCCCTAATCACCCATCAATCACTCCCTGTCACTATCTGTCAACGCTATTTTTTTTTTATCCCCCCCCCCTGCCCACTGCCCCCTCCTGATCACCCCCCACCCCTCAGATTCTCCCCAGACCCCCCCCCCCCAGACCCCCCCCCCCCGTGTACTATATGCATCTATCCCCCCTGATCACCTGTCAATCACCTGTCAATCACCTGTCAATCACCCGTCAATCACCCGTCAATCACCCCCTGTCACTGCCACCCATCAATCAGCCCCTAACCTGCCCCTTGCGGGCAATCTGATCACCCCCCCACACCAATAGATCGCCCGCAGATCCGACATCAGATCACCACCCAAATCCATTGTTTACATCTATTCTCTCCTCTAAACACCCACTAATTACCCATCAATCACCCATCAATCACCCCCTATCACCACCTGTCACTGTTACCCATCAGATTAGACCCTAATCTACCCCTTGCGGGCACCCAATCACCCGCCCACACGCTCAGATTGCCCTCAGACCCCCCCTTATCAATTCGCCAGTGCAATATTTACATCTGTTATTCCCTGTAATAACCCACTGATCACCTGTCAATCACCTATCAATCACCCCCTGTCACTGCCACCCATCAATCACCCCCTGTCACTGCCACCCATCAATCAGCCCCTAATCTGCCCCTTGCGGGCAATCTGATCACCCACCCACACCAATAGATCGCCCGCAGATCCGACATCAGATCACCTCCCAAGTGCAGTGTTTACATCTCTTCTCTCCTCTAAACACCCACTAATTACCCATCAATCACCCCCTATCACCACCTGTCACGGTTACCCATCAGATTAGACCCTAATCTGCCCCTTGCGGGCACCCAATCACCCGCCCACACCTCAGAACGTCCTCAGACCCCAGCCCTGATCACCTCGCTAGTGCATTGCTTGCATCTATTTCCCCCCTCTAATCACACCTTGAGACACCCATCAATCACCTCCTGTCACCCCCTAGCACACCTACCCATCAGATCAGGCCCTAATTTGCCCTGTGTGGGCTCCTGATCACTCGGCCAAACCCTCAGATCCCCCTCAGACCCCCTTCCGATCACCTCCCCAGTGCATTGATTGCATCTATTTTCCCCTCTAACCGCCCCCTGAGACACCCATCAATCACCTCCTGTCACCCCCCTAGCACTCCTATCCATCAGATCAGGCCCAAAACATCCTGTCATCTAAGAGGCCACCCTGCTTATGACCGGTTCCACAAAATTTGCCCCCTCATAGACCACCTGTCATCAAAATTTGCAGATGCTTATACCCCTGAACAGTCATTTTGAGAAATTTGGTTTCCAGACTACTCACAGTTTTGGGCCCGTAAAATGCCAGGGCAGTATAGGAACCCCACAAGTGACCCCATTTTAGAAAGAAGACACCCCAAGGTATTCTGTTAGGTGTATGATGAGTTCATAGAAGATTTTATTTTTTGTCAAAAGTTAGCGGAAATTGGATTTTTATTGTTTTTTTCACAAAGTGTCATTTTTCACTAACTTGTGACAAAAAATAAAATCTTCTATGAACTCACCATACCCCTAACGGAATACCTTGGGGTGTCTTCTTTCTAAAATGGGGTCACTTGTGGGGTTCCTATACTGCCCTGGCATTTTAGGGGCCCTAAACCGTGAGGAGTAGTCTAGAAAACAAATGCCTCAAAATGACCTGTGAATAGGACGTTGGGCCCCTTAGCGCACCTAGGCTGCAAAAAAGTGTCACACATGTGGTATCGCCATACTCAGGAGAAGTAGTATAATGTGTTTTGTGGTGTATTTTTACACATACCCATGCTGGGTGGGAGAAATCTCTCTGTAAATGGACAATTGTGTGTAAAAAAAATCAAAAATGTGTCATTTACAGAGATATTTCTCCCACCCAGCATGGTTATATGTAAAAATACACCACAAAACACATTATACTACTTCTTCTGAGTACGGCGATACCACATGTGTGACACTTTTTTGCAGCCTAACTGTGCTAAGGGGCCCAAAGTCCAATGAGTACCTTTAGGATTTCACAGGTCATTTTGAGACATTTGGGTTCAAGACTACTCCTCACGGTTTAGGGACCCTAAAATGCCAGGGCAGTATAGGAACCCCACAAGTGACCCCATTTTAGAAAGAAGACACCCAAGGTATTCTGTTAGGTGTATGATGAGTTCATAGAAGATTTTATTTTTTGTCACAAGTTAGCGGAAATTGATATGTATTGTTTTTTTTTTCACAAAGTGTCATTTTCCGCTAACTTGTGACAAAAAAAAAAATCTTCTATGAACTCACCATACTCCTAACAGAATACCTTGGGGTGTCTTCTTTCTAAAATGGGGTCACTTGTGGGGTTCCTATACTGCCCTGGCATTTTAGGGGCCCTAAACCGTGAGCAGTAGTCTAGAATCCAAATGCCTCAAAATGACCTGTGAATAGGACGTTAGGCCCCTTAGCGCACCTAGGTTGCAAAAAAGTGTCACACATGTGGTATCGCCGTACTCAGAAGAAGTAGTATATTGTGTTTTGGGGTGTATTTTTACACATACCCATGCTGGGTGGGAGAAATCTCTCTGTAAATGGACAATTGTGTGTAAAAAAAATCAAACAATTGTCATTTACAGAGATATTTCTCCCACCCAGCATGGGTATGTGTAAAAATACACCCCAAAACACATTATACTACTTCTCCTGAGTACGGCGGTACCACATGTGTGGCACTTTTTTGCACCCTAAGTGCGCTAAGAGGCCCAAAGTCCAATGAGTACCTTTAGGATTTCACAGGTCATTTTGCGACATTTGGTTTCAAGACTACTCCTCACGGTTTAGGGCCCCTAAAATGCCAGGGCAGTATAGGAACCCCACAAATGACCCCATTTTAGAAAGAAGACACCCCAAGGTATTCCGTTAGGAGTATGGTGAGTTCATAGAAGATTTTATTTTTTGTCACAAGTTAGCGGAAAATGACACTTTGTGAAAAAAAACAATTAAAATCAATTTCCGCTAACTTGTGACAAAAAAAAAAAATCTTCTATGAACTCACCATCCTCCTAACGGAATACCTTGGGGTGTCTTCTTTCTAAAATGGGGTAATTTGTGGGGTTCCTATACTGTCCTGGCATTTTAGGGGCCCTAAACCGTGAGGAGTAGTCTTGAAACGAAATTTCTCAAAATGACCTGTGAAATCCTAAAGGTACTCATTGAACTTTGGGCCCCTTAGCGCAGTTAGGGTGCAAAAAAGTGCCACACATGTGGTATCGCCGTACTCAGGAGAAGTAGTATAATGTGTTTTGGGGTGTATTTTTACACATACCCATGCTGAGTGGGAGAAATATCTCTATAAATAGACAATTGTGTGTAAAAAAAAATAAACAATTGTCATTTACGGAGATATTTCTCCCACCCAGCATGGGTATGTGTAAAAATACACCCCAAAACACATTATACTACTTCTCCTGAGTACGGCAATACCACATGTGTGGCACTTTTTTGCAGCCTAACTGCGCTAAGGGGCCAAAAGTCCAATGAGCATCTTTAGGCTTTACAGGGGTGCTTACAATTAGGCACCCCCCAAAATGCCAGGACAGTGAACACACCCCACAAATGACCCCATTTTGGAAAGTAGACACTTCAAGGTATTCAGAGAGGAGCATAGTGAGTCTGTGGCAGATTTCATTTTTTTTTGTCGCAAGTTAGAAGAAATGGAAACTTTTTTTTTTTCTTTTTTTTGTCAGAAAGTGTCATTTTCCGCTAACTTGTGACAAAAAATAAAATCTTCTATGAACTCACCATGCCTCTCACTGAATACTTTGGGATGTCTTCTTTCCAAAATGGGGTCATTTGGGGGGTATTTGTACTATCCTGGAATTTTAGCCCCTCATGAAACCTGACAGGTGCGCAGAAAAGTCAGAGATGCTTGAAAATGGGAAAATTCACTTTTGGCACCATAGTTTGTAAACGCTATAACTTTTACCCAATCCAATAAATATACACTGAATGGTTTTTTTTTTATCAAAGACATGTAGCAGAATAACTTTCGCGCTCAAATGTATAGGAAATGTTACTTTATTTGAAAAATGTCAGCACAGCAAGTTAAAAAAGTCATTTTTTTGCCAAAATTCATGTCTTTTTTGATGAATATAATAAAAACTGAAACTCGCAGCAGCAATCAAATAGCAGCAAAAGAAAGCTGTATTAGTGACAAGAAAAGGAGGTAAAATTCATTTAGGTGGTAGGTTGTATGACCGAGCAATAAACCGTGAAAGCTGCAGTGGTCTGAATGGAGAAAAAGGCTCTGGTCCTTAAGGGGCGAAAAGACTGTGGTCCTGAAGTGGTTAAAGTGAACCTTAAGTCTGAAAAAAAAATTGAGTTTTGCTCACCTGGGGCTTTCCTCAGCCCCCTGCAGCTGATCGGTGCCCTCGCCGTGTCCCTACGATCTTCCTGTCCGCGCCAGCGGCCACTTCCGGTTTCGCCGTCACCGGCCATCAGGCTGGGAATGCGAGTGATTCTTCGCGTTCCCAGCCACAATATCGCCCCCTATGCTGCTATTGCGGCAAGGAAGGCCGCAATAGCAGCATGGGGGAGATATTGTGGCTGGGAATGCGAAGAATCACTCGCGTTCCCAGCCTGTCGGCCGGTGACGGCGAAACCGTAAGTGGCCACCGATGGGGACAGGAAGTTCGGAGGAACACGGCGAGGGCACTGATCAGCTGCAGGGGGCTGAGGAAAGCCCCAGGTGAGCAAAACTCATTTTTTTTTCAGACTTAAGGTTCACTTTAAGTGCCCCTCTTGCAGGGCCATTGCAGAGTAATCTTGGGGGCAGAGCATGTTGTAGGCAGCAGTTACTTACTCAGCATCTCTGAGATCTCTCTTCAGCCTTTTGCACTGCCTTCGCTGGAGGGAGTTTAAGAGAGAAGATGCTGTGACGGGCTAAAGAGATATCCCGGCAGTGCCAAGAGGTGAATAATTGCTGCCTACAACACGCTGTGCTCGCAGTTCTGCATATTGGGTAGGAGGGAGGAATAACTAATACTGGGTGCATATATGGCTATCTATACTGGGAAGGGGACTTGGGGTCACCTCTGGCTATCTGTACTGGGGAAGGGGGCTACCTAATACTTGGGGGCATATCTGGCTATCTATACTGGGAAGTGGACTTGGGGGCACATCTGGCTATCTATACTGGGAAGGGGACTACCTAATACTTGGGGGCATATCTGGCTATCTATACTGAGGGTACATCTGGCAATCTACATTGGGGTGGGACTCTCTAATACTAAAGGCACATTTGGCTATCTATACTGGGGAGGGCGGCTACCTAATACTGAGGACTAGAGATGGGCCGAACCTCCGATTTTAGGTTCGCGAACCGGGTTCGCGAACTTCCGCGGAAGGTTCGGTTCGCATTAAAGTTCGCGAACCGCAATAGACTTCAATGGGGATGCGAACTTTGAAAAAAAAATAATTATGCTGGCCACAAAAGTGATGGAAAAGATGTTTCAAGGGGTCTAACACCTGGAGGGGGGCATGGCGGAGTGGGATACACGCCAAAAGTCCCCAGGAAAAATCTGGATTTGACGCAAAGCAGCGTTTTAAGGGCAGAAATCATATTGAATGCTAAATGACAGGCCTAAAGTGCTTTAAAACATCTTGCATGTGTATACATCAATCAGGTAGTGTAATTAAGGTACTGCTTCACACTGACACACCAAACTGTTCACTGAACAGAACAGGTATGCAGTGGCGGGTTCACTAAACAGGTATACAGTGGCGGGTCCACTGAACAGAACAGGTATGCAGTGGCGGGTCCACTGAACAGAACAGGTATGCAGTGGTGGGTTCACAGAACAGGTATGCAGTGGTGGGTTCACAGAACAGGTATGCAGTGGCAGGATCACTGAACAGGTATGCAGTGGTGGGTGGGTTCACAGAACAGGAATGCAGTGGCAGGATCACTGAACAGGTATGCAGTGGTGGGTGGGTTCACAGAACAGGTATGCAGTAGCAGGATCACTGAAAAGGTATGCAGCCAGGAAAAGCTAAGCCTAACTAATCTTTCCCTATGAGAGACAGACAGCAGCTCGCCCTACTCTCTCTAATGCAGGCACACGAGTGGCCGTAATGGCCGCCGCTGCCTGCCTTATATAAGGGGGGTGGGGCTCCAGGGGCTAGTGTAGCCTAATTGGCTACACTGGGCCTGCTGACTGTGATGTAGAGGGTCAAAGTTGACCCTCATAGTGCATTGTGGGGCGAACCGAACTTCCGGAAACGTTCGCCTGCGGGAGGCGAACGCGAACCACCGAAGTTCGCCGGGAACCGTTCGCCGGCGAACCGTTCGGCCCATCTCTACTGAGGACACATCTGGCTATTTATACTGGGGAGGGGGGGGGGGTGCTACATAATGCTGGGAGCAAATATGGCTACTTGGGCTGGAGGGGGCTACCTAATACTGGGGGCACTTTGGAATCGTCCCGGGCCTGCCAGGAAAGAAAGGTTATAGAAGCCACACCGCCATATCATCCCCAACTTACCCTGTGGTCTGAGGCCCATCATCAATGAGAACCAGTCCTTCACCTAGGAGGAAAGGATATACCATATAGTATAGTGTCCATCAGCAATGGGTACCAGAGCTTAATGTTGGAGGGAAGTATATAACCCCCCCCCCCCCCCTTTCTCCCCATGATCCTGCAGCCCAGGGGCTGTTGTCTAACAGCAATTAGAGGAAGTGGTTTGCCTGGGAGGGAAGTATATATTTTAGTAACCCCCCCCAGCCCCCCCCCCCCATAACATAATATTCCCACCAGGATCCTAGGGTCTGCATGCTGGTGCTCAACAGCAAGGATAGCATGTGGTTCACATGGAAGGGCATTATAAATCTCCTCTTCCCTAGCCACCACCATATTATCCCAGCCTGATCCTGCGGTCTGGAGGCTCAGGCTAGTAGACATTAGCAATGAGTACCAGTGCATTGCCCAGTATGGAATGGGAAGGATTTAACTAACCCCCCCCCCCCCCCCCTTTGCTTAAAAGCCAAATACACAGTTGTGGGAAGGGGGTGCTGCACACTAACTGATCCTTTTCTTGCATCTACCCACCCCAAATGTCGGAATACCTGTTACTGTCATCTTTACTTTTAAACTGTCACTGAAAAGTAACTAATAACAGGGAGGCTAGTGAGCTCTCCCCCCCCCCCACACACACACACAATAATTTAAACAAACCTAGCCACCAAAATATCTCTAGGAACTTTGGGGAATACTGTGTATTATTTCCAATAAAAGGACAATCAGATGCTATTCTTTGGTGATCACTGCTGAGGTTACTGCACTGGTGTGACTATACTAAGTTAGTGATCTACAGCTGCACTTGAGTGAATATAGTACCAGACTGCCAGCTTTGACTGTTACTTCTTACCAGAAACAGAAGCAGTACATGGCCTTTTGACTTGCTTTGCTGCTGTATACCGCTACTTGTGGAAGTGGTGATTTGCAGGCAACTTGTAAACACCATTTGAAAGTATGTCAAGTGCAGATTTCTGCCTAAACTGGAGAGCCTATAAATCTTATAACACCTTATTCATCTCCTTCCAACCTGATGGAAATCTGACTATCATCCACTCTTCAGTTTTATCTATGATATATATACAGTATATCAGTAGTAGTGTTCTGACATGATGACATCTGAACACAGGAACATATAAGCCACAATATATGTGCAACACACTGCTCCTGTTCTGCAGTGTGTGTTGTATGACAGAAGTACTCCTGTCTGTCAAAATGAGAAAAAAAATGACCTTTTTTTCCTCTCCTCCTAGCTGCATATTTGCATAACTCCACCCAATGACTTATACTGTAGGTGGGTGGCGAGTACAAAACTTGAAACTCACACAAGAATGGGAGAGAGAAAGTTTTCTCCAGTGTTAACCAGGAGGAGACCTCAGGAGCGTGGGACTAATTAAACCTGTGCCTAGATGGAAAGTGTAAAGCTAGAGGCACACGAGGATAAGTAAAAAGGACAAGTAAGCAGCATTTTTGAACTCATTTCTATATTTCATGCACATCTGTTTTTTGTTTTTTTTTTTACCTGTCCGGATAAAGACTATCATTCTCGGATATGAACTTTTGCTGAGTTGCCCTAAGTGAGAGAAGCGTGCTGAAAGTAGAGGCAAGCTGTGCTGATGTCAGTGTGAGAGCAGAGGATAAGCAGTGCGCTGCTGGGGTCAGTGCTCTCAGCTCTCCTCCAGCCTGCTGCTGCTGCACGCTATACTATACGCACCAGCCCGCTGCTCCATACATACAACACGCAGGGACGCCTTGCATTGGATACTCCAAGGATTGTCTTCACCAGCCTTCCAGCCACTCACCATGTCTGAGAAAAAAAGGGAACCAAAGACTAAAAAAGGGAAAGGTAAAAAGGAGAAGAAAGAAGGCAAAAAAACACAAGGCGCAGATGGCGTTCCAAGTGAGTTAATCTTATTTTGCGTTCTTTTTTTTAAAGCTGTGCATTGATTTTTCTGACACGTGCATCGCGATCATGTGTACTTTTTCGAGTTTCACTGAAAATAATTATGTGAACTTTCCCAGAGAGAAAGAAAGCCTCGGCTGCTGTGCATGTGTCATTCAGAGTGGCTATTCTCCTGGACGTTTCGGTATACAGGGATTATTAGTTTAATTAGTGTGACAGTTCCCTGCTGCCGGGGTGAGCGTCAGGGAAAGGCTCATTTGCTTTCTTCATCTGCCCTCTAGTGATGAAACGGTAGTATAGACAGAGGGAATTCCTGCTTTCTGCTTACAAGTCTATGGCAGCTCTACTGAATTAATGATTTCTAGTAGGATTCGTTGAACAGTAATACCTGGTTAGCTGCCGCTGACGTCAGTGGTTCTTATCTGCTGTCACTGCCAGACACTTGTTGTTGCTTAGCAGTCACTTATGTTGAGAGCGATACTTTGATCAGCCACCTCATTACCTATGTAGTGGACAACATAGGTTATTTCATTGCATTCCAATGAGTTATGGCTCACCATGAGCTTGCTGGGTCGTCTGTAACTCTTAATTGCAATGGCACTTGCTGATTTAGGGGATAATAGGCAGCAAGTGAAAGGTCAGTCGTGGTGGCGATATGCTGGAAGCAGGAAAATAGGCAAACATAACGATTGATTTCCTTAGACATGGGACACTTTGTGATAACTGGCCCTAGACATCTCTAAAACCGCAGATCTTGTAGGTAGTTCCTAATATGCCACAGGCAATATTCACCAGCCCTGGTCCAAGGAGGGAAACATCTGAGAAATGTCAACAGTGACATGGGTGTTCAAGTGTCGCTCATGAATGGTGGCTTACCTGGTCCAGTCTCACAGAAAATCTGCTGTAGCACAAAATCACTGAAAAAATGTAATGTTTGCCATGAGAGAAAGGTATAACAGAGCACACAGCGCATAACAGCTGCCTGCATATGGGGACTCTGCAGCCACAGACCAGTCATAGTGCCTATGCTGACATCTGTCCATTGCTGATATTACCAATAATGGGCACATGACCAGTAGAAATGGACCATGAAACAACAGAAGATGGCCTGGTCTGATGAATCATGGCTTCTGACTTACCTTATTTTTTTTTTTATCAATTAACCATATGTGGGATTTACTAGAAAAGCAGTTTGGTCCGTGGAGGTCCCAACTCACAACTTACTGCAATTAAAGGATCGCTGGCTAGCATCTTGGCACCAGATACTATAGGATACCTTCAGTGGTCCTATGCATTCAATACCTCAGTGGCTCATTTTGGTGAATCAAGGGTGGCCTAAATAATTTTAGACGGGTGGTTTAATGATGCTACATAAGCTAGCGGGAATGTTTGCCATAGGTGTTCCGTTTAAAAGGGGAGTAAGTCTCCTAGATTTTACCTTCCAGTCCTTCTGTTAGATAGCTTTATAGTGAAGTTAGGTAAGACAGGGAAAGTTATTGTGTCAAGAACAAGATGTTCTGTGGAAAATAGATAGCGTAAAGATGGGCTGGTTCAGATGGACAGCTTCCGTCGTCCGTGCATGTAGTTTACTGCAGGGGTCCACCGCGTCCTGCACTGAGATGAATGAGAGTGTTCATCTCAATGCATTTACCATCGATTGCGTAAGCACTGCGGTTGATCAAATTTTCCAAGATGCTGCATGTAGTTTCTTGCTTCAGCTGCATTCAATATCCCCTAGAAGCTCAAAACGCAATGCAACGATGAACAGTCGGGAAAAAAAGCTAAGCGCTATTGTGCTCTGTAGCAGAAAAGCGTTTAAAATCGGCAAAAAGAGCTGCCGGCAGTTGCCCTTGTGAACTGGCCCTTAGTATAGTGACCCTCACATATAGGGACACCTCTACAAATTAAAACGAGGTATTGTTCTCTCCTGTGTGGTATTGTAACTGAATGATTAAGTTGGTCAGATGATATATTTCCTATAGCCAGACTATGGTTACTACCAAAAGAGACCTAAACTTACAGCTTGAGACCTTTGTAGTGTTGTACAATTCATTCTTAATATGAGCCAGAAGGGGCAGTACATATCTGTGTTTAAATGTCAAATTCATCTTGATTAGCAAGTTGATGGCCAAGAACAACTTGTTGAATATTAGCAATTGAAAGATGAGATTGTTGTACAGTAAATGTGTCCTTTGTTCATTTAGAACAGCAGAAAGTGCAAATGGATATCTGATTTACTTCTTTAGGAACAGGATATACATTATTGATGTAAGCAAATACCGCTAACATTATTTCAGTGGGGTACAGACAGCTGACCTAGGTTAGAATGATGGATAAATACAACCTATCTACAAACAACATATGCTGTGCGAAATCAATGCCACATTATGTTTTCTGACTGGACTGTGACTGAATTTGTTGACTTATTTATGTAGACACAGTGCGCTAGTTGTACTGGCCTAAATTAGCTGTAAAAATGCAGTCAAACATGCGCAACATTTACGGTCTTGCTGCTTTATATATGCTTAACATTTCTGGAGGGTCAAGACCACCCCTTTTCAACATGTTGCACTTGCCATCTAAGGGCTTGATTTACTATGCGGTGCTAAGCTACTTAGCACGTCTAAAGTCTTTAGACGTGCTAACCAGGGTGCTAAGTAGGTTAGCACTGGTTTTCTCAATCAGATCGCGCGCTAAGTACCACGCGCAAAGTTTTGCGCGCGCAAAGTCCCATGCGCGCGCTAAGTCCCATGGGCTTTAGTGGGCACTTCGCGCGGAGCGTCCTGCGCTCTGTGCAGTGCGCGCGCGGTACTTTGCGCACGATCACTACTTCTCACATTTAAACTGAGTTTAGACGTGCTAAGGGCCAGTACAAGTTAGCACCGTTTTGTAAATCGAGCCCCAAGTGTTTAAATATTAACATTTGCTGGTGTGTCAGATGATAACAGTCATGAAAGATGTCTGGAAGAGTAGACATTGGACAGGGCACTTTGCCTACAGAGTGACAAACATGAATGCCTGGTTTGACCAAGCAGTTGTGTTTCTTTATGGAGACAGAGCAGGGAAAAGGCAGCTTTGGGGGCTATAATAATTAATTCCGTATTCACGACAAGTTTTTTTTTTTTTTTTTTTTCATTGTGCTTCCCCTTCAGGCATGAGATAATAGCTGAAAAGTGATCAGATTAGGTGACTATGATTCCAGTTTCTGTGGATTATTTTGTCCTGTGGAGAGTATACATAAAGCAATCACAAATCGCCTGTCATTGTTCTGCCTATGTTGTTTCAGAATGTGTACTGGTTGCTGCACTTGGCTCATAATCACTGCTTATTGCATTCCCCTATTAAGCCAAGTGTTTGTCTAGTACTGGGTGTGCAAAACGTGTGAACTAAGAGTGCTTAGAGTGGCTTTCTATTAGTGTTCTTATTAACAATGTGTTGAAGAGTGTACTACTGTGATCTGTAAACAGATCCTAACAGCATGCTTTATTTTTTTTACAGTAGTGTTGGTATGTTCTGTTTGTTTCCATTGTGCCTTCAGAGAAATTGCAGTCCACTTGGTTCTTACTGAGTGATAGATTTACAAGCTCCAAATAAAAAACTTTATCCTCTATAGAGAAAGGTTCACAGAGACAGACTGTGGCAATCCTGCATGGTAATCCTCTTTTCTTAACAAGCCAGAGCTTCATATTCTATAGTTGCCAACTGTGTCTAATTTATAGGAACAGTCCCAGTTCTTGAGGCTTTGTCAGAGTAATATCTCTGCTTTTATCCATCATCATCTCCTATTTTAGTGTAAGCTGGTACGCTATTGCCAAGCAACTGTTTCTGCTGATGTTACTACAGGAAACATCCACACCTAGAGAATAAGTTATGCTGGGGAGGCTTGTGCCAGGATGCATTGCATGACGTGTTTTCACAGTGGCTGCCAAGCGCTAAAGAGCCCCTGGGAATGTGATCCTTTAGTTTCACCAAATCTTGTGAAATCTTGTGTCACAGAAAGAAATTCCTGGAATGTTCCTGATTGGGGTAAAACTGTATAACATAGCCAATCTCAATCATCCAACTTTGCTACTGAGCAAAATAAATAATTAAATAAATGGTACTTATTTATTCTACATATTTATAGCATGGACATAGTAGGCGGCACTTTATAGCATGTAGGTAAAAGGAGTAATTCTTCAGCTAGTTCTCTTCTATGCACAACATGTGCATTTAATCAGTTGTAAACCTCAAATCGCTCATCACAAGCTCCAGATGCACACAGTCAAATCTGTCTCTACTTAAACAAGATCGAGGAATATGGTGAAAGCTATTGCTGTCTTCTCTTGAAAAATGTTTAGTACCTGGCTATCATGCCGTTCTGTTGGCTTCAGCACTCTAGAGCAGTTACTCCACGATGCTTGTAACCTCTGTGGATCTTTTGTGATTGTTTCAGGTGACAGTTTAAGGAACATTTTTAAACTTGCCTTGACTTGATCTCATCTCCAGGATGTACTTACCTAGAGCATACTCAGCAAGGTGCATAGTGTCATCTCACCTTGCTGACCAGAGCTGCAGAGTGCGCCATCTCTGTTTCATAGAGACTACAATCCTGCTTCCTGTATATTTTGAAAATGACATTTCCTATAAAGCTCATGTATGACAAAGGTCTAAACATGCTAGCATGCTTCTGTATGCTTCTGTGCTGATTTCAGCAACCCATCAATGTGAAATCAGCGCAGAAGCAGACAGAAGCGTGCTAGTGTGTTTAGGCCATAAAAAGTTGAGTCAGCTCTGTCAATATTCACCAATCCTCACTATAGCAGATCCTTCAGAAGGCCATTATCTTCTAAAAACAGTAAGATGTGCAAATAAAAGTTGCATGTGGAATTTTCTTTATGAGGGGAACTCCCTCATAGCTTTTGTTTGCAAGTGTTCCTTAGAGAAGGTAAACTTTTTATGGATTGGTTCCCTGTTAAACAGCATATTCTAATATCCAGTATGGAACGGTGGTGAGGTGGGGAAGTAAAACACAGGAGATGCTTGTGCTATATAAATCCAAAATGATAAAATAGGAAGGGAGGGAGGCCTTGCTTGACTCAGATTCCCTTTAAAGCATAACTGCTTTAAAGGGAACCTGAGATGGGGGACTAATATTAAAATATACATACCTGAGGCCTCCTCCAGCCTAATCTCTCCCACTGCGTCCTCTTCTTCCTCTCCATTTGCCCGCAATTGGCCCTGGAAAATTTTCCGGTCCAGGGCCAACTGCGCATGCGTGGCCTGGCTGTGTGTGCTTCTGCTGCATTCATGTCGCCAGGAGCATTCGCCTGTGCAGTACTACTGCGTAGGTGCAGAGCGCTCCTGGTGATGGGAGCGAGACAGGGGAATGCGCCTAGCTGGATTGCGAGGCCGACTGGCCCTGACTGACAGGGCCAATTGGGGGCAAACGGTGAGGGAGAAGAGGACACCATTAGAGTGAAGGCTAAAGGGGGCTGGAGGAAGCCCCAGGTATGTATAGTTTATTGGTAATCACCCATCTCAGGTACGCTTTAAGGATGATATTGCTGTCTTTCAACAGAATGCAGTGCTTGGCAAAAGATTGTTATCATTTCTAACACAGCAGACGTGTGGGAAAAAGCTTTTGAAAGTCAATTTTGATTTGCTTCAGAATACAAAGCGTTTTCTATAGCAGAAATACTATTTGTGGCAATATTTCAAGCCAGAAAATAAGCAAGGAAATAATGGCATTCAGAGATGATTTTTATTAGTTCATATAACTGAGGATACTTTAAATTTAAAGAAAGAGCTCTCCTTTAAGTGCATACCTGCAACAAGCAAACTTCAAACTGGTAAAAAGAGTAGCACTCTCTCCAAGGGGATGACGTGCCCAAGCCTAGACGGACTTCCGCACTTCTTAGTCCACAGTATAGCTCTGTACACAATGGAGGCTGGCACAGCAGTGTAAATAAGCTCTTTTATTGAAGTAACAATACAATCATAGGGCTTTGCAGCGTTTCAAAGGTTTTACATCTGGAGTCTGAAGAAATTGCGCACTTGCACCAGCTTTCGCCAATACTTGGGCTGCATGTTCCTCTGTATATGAAAATGTATCTTGTAAATGTCCAGAAATAATTTCCCCCGAGGTGCTCATCCTCTGTAGTGTGTCGAACAGATCAAACTTCAACAAGCATGCAGCTATTAAAGTCTGTGTGGATACAGAAATCTACATACTCATTCTAGGTCAGGGATGTAGACTGTAGACTTAAAGGTAGGGAATCAACACAACAACTGGGTGAGCAGCATTATAAAAGAAAAAGTAATCTAGAGCTCCAAAGGTCATGGATCATGCGCTAGCTTTCCATTAAAAGGTACTTGTGGCATGTATGTACAGTTCCAAGCCTACACAGAACTAGAGATGGGCCGAACGGTTCGCCGGCGAACTTCGGTGGTTCGCGTTCGCCTGCCAAAGGCGAACTTTCCCAGAAGTTCGATTCGCCCCATAATGCTCTATTGAGCAAAACTTTGACCCTCTACATCACAGTCAGCAGGCACATTGTTGCCAATCAGACTGCACTCACTGGTGGAGCCTCCCCCCCCCTTATACAAGGCAAGGTCCTTGAGCCATTTGACTCACTCATCTGCCTATACTAATTAGTTAAGGGACAGCTGCTACACACTCTGCTAGGGAGATTTTAATTAGCCTCTTGTGGGCTTCTCCTCCCACCTCCCCTTCCACCCTTCCACCTATTCCCTCCTACCGGAGAGAGGAGGGTCTCATCTGCCAGGGAATTCCAGTATTTAAAAAACCAGCTTACATACTATGGCTGGGATTTGAACCCAGGTCTCAGTGTATGGTAGGTAACTAACATATCCATTATACCACCAACACTACTAGCTGAAACTAGCCTAGCATGTACCATTTATGCTCGAACCAAGAGAAAAATTAGACAAGACAAATAACATTTATATCATGCTTTTCTCCTGGCAGACTCAAAGCACCAGAGCTGCAGCCACTAGGGCACGCTCTATAGGCAGTAGCAGTGTTAGGAAGACTTGCCTAAGGTCTCCTACTGAATAGGTGCTGGCTTACTAAACAGACAGAGCTAAGATTTGAACTCAGGTCTCCTGTGTCAGAGGCAGAGCCCTTAACCATTACACCATCCAGCCACTGCTTACGGATATGTAGCCAGACATGGCCTTGCCTTTTGTGTTCAACAGTTGTCAAGAGAAAAGTTAGACAAGATAGCAGTGTTAGGAAGACTTGCCTAAGGTCTCCTACTTAATAGGTGCTGGCTTACTGAACAGACAGAGCTAAGATTTGAACTCTAGTCTCCTGTGTCAGAGGCAGAGCCCTTAACCATTACACATCCACTGCTTACGGATACGGAAACGTAGCCAGGCATGGCCTTGCCTTTTGTGTTCAACAGTTGTCCAAAGAGAACCCCAGATAGCCAGGTAGATTGATATCTCTCTCTCTCTCTCTCTCTCTCTCTCTCTCTCTCTCTCTCTCTCTCTCTCTCTCTCTCTCTCGTAGGGATGGTCACCGCTTTCCGCGGAATTGTATTTTTGAGAATAAATGGATTGAGCATAAGTGGTACATGCTAGGCTGGCTTCAGCATGTAGTGTTGGTGAGAGAGAGAGAAAGAGATTAATCTACCTGGCTATCTGGGGTTCTCTTTGGACAACTGTCCAAAGCTCTCTACAGTTGTTAATTCCATGCAGTCCATAGACCATAGCTGTGGTGCCGCATGCAGGGGCCACCTTGTGTTGCCACTCTGCCTCCCTCTTTGCTCGCCTGTAAGTTATCAGCCACCACTGTAGAAGTAGCAACCACTGATTAGCAGCCATCACTATGCCAGTAGCACTGTGCCTGCATACTGAAAGGGACATGCTAACGGCACACAGTATATGGGTTATTTCCCGTGGAAATGTTTTATTTGGCAAAATATTGTAGTTGTAGACAATCAACACACATCGGGCTCGATTCACAAAGCGGTGCTAACCCAGTTAGAGACTTTAGGCGTGATAACCATTGCACCACGCTGGTGAAAAGCCAGTTTAGGCGTGATAAGTTTAGGCGTGATAAGTTTAGATCGCGCGCAAAGTCCCACTCGCAAAGCAGCACCAACTGGGTTAGCACCACAGTGCACAGGTGATCAAAAGTTTTGCGCTAGCAAAGTCTGGTGCACTTCGCATAGAGTTTAAACTCTATGCGAAGTGCACCAGACTTTGCTAGCGCAAAACTTTTGATCACCTGTGCACTGCGGTGCTAACCCAGTTGGTGCTTTAGTTATCACGCCTAAACTTATCACGCCTAAAGTTGGACATCCCTGACCTAAAGGCAATGCATGCAGCACTTTTCCTGCAGTCAATAGGAGTGCAAGAAAGTCATATAGCAAATGCAGCACTGTGCGATTTTTATTGCAATCACCCATTTCAATATTTTTACTGCTTTTCTTTCAGTTTAGTGTGAGAAATTGCAACCACGCAGTGAAACCTGTCTGATCACACAATAAATCATGTTGCAACATGTGCCATGGGAACAGAGCAAAATGGGATTGCAGAGCGTTTGCTTCTGTGTGAAACGGCCCTTTGTGTTTTTATAGCAAGGAGAAGTTCCATCCTATGCGAAGTCAAATCTACTATAAACAGGGAGTCACTCAGTCTTCTGGTCAGCCACTCACTTGTGTACAGAACTTCAATGAATGTGAAAGGGAACCCAAAGTGAGAGGAATATGGTGACTGCCATCTTCATTCTAATAAACAATGCTAATTTCCCAACTCACATCCTGAAGCTCTCCCTCTATACTATGAGTCACTGACCCAGAATGAGCATGCATACAAGATACTTTGACTTTGCTTTGACTCCACTGGCTGCATGCTATTTGCAGGTGTGTGAGACTCAAGAATAACTAAGGTTTAAAATGCAGCATGACAGCCAGGCAACTGGCATTGTTTATAAGGGAATGAATATTACAACTTCTATTTTACACAGGTTCTTTCACACTCTGCCTGTTACCAGCAATTTCATTGAACCACAACATGATGCAATGATATATGGGCAGCACGGTGGCATAGTGGTTAGCGCTCTCGCCTTGCAGCGCTGGGTCCCTGGTTTGAATCCCAGCCAGGTGAACATCTGCAAGGAGTTTGTATGTTCTACCCGTGTCTGTGTGGTTTCCTCTGGGCACACCGGTTTCCTCCCACATCCCAAAAACATACAGATAAGTTAATTTGCTTCACTCTAAATCGGCCCTAGACTACGATACATACACTACACACATAGACATATGACTATAGTAGGGACTAGATTGTGAGCTCCTCCGAGGGATAGTTAGTGACGGGACAATATACTCTGTACAGCGCTGCGGAAGATGTCGGCGCTCTATAAATACTAAATAATAATAATATTCCTATGGGGAACATTGATTGTGGTGTGGTGGGTTCTGACGCAGTGACATACAGCATGCCGTGCATTAACTGGGTATCCTATGCATTTACAGTGGCAGTGAGGCATACTTTCATTGTACTGGATGCCTCACTGTAAGGTTGCACCGCAATACTACCATGTGGTGTGACATTTTGGTTATGTTATGCTGTCTTCATGACGCAATTTGCTCATTGTGGAAGGCCCCTTATGTACTAATTGTTTGTCTGAATTGAGAAGTTGCTCTCTAGTTCATGCTTTTGGTCCTGTAAAAGGAAGGTGGAACATATTTCCCCATCAGGAACATAAAGGCCCGGTGCACACCAAAACCCGCTAGCAGATCCTCAAAATGCTAGCAGATTTTGAAACGCTTTTTCTTATTTTTCTGTAGCGTTTCAGCTAGCATTTTGTGGTTTTGGGAAGCGTTTTTGGTGTAGTAGATTTCAGATATTGTTACAGTAAAGCTGTTACTGAACAGCTTCTGTAACAAAAATGCCTGCAAAACCACTCTGAACTGCCGTTTTTCAGAGCGGTTTGCGTTTTTCCTATACTTTACATTGGAGGCAGAAACGCCTCCGTAATCAAAAAAATGCCTCACCCCGGGAGTATGCATTTCAGCAAAACGCCCCCCGCTCTGGTGTGAACCACCCCATTGAGATACATTGACCAAGCGTATCCGCAAACGCCAAAAAACACGCTCGGTGTGCACCAGCCCAAACAGTGTTTAAGAACATGAGGAAAAACTCCAGTCCTTTCTTATGCTGAGGATACACTGTACGTTTCTGTACCGTGAATCGAGTAGCTGATCCGGCCAGCTGATATTCAGCTGGTCACGCTGCTCGACCCCCGCCCGCTCGATCCCCGCCGGCGGACAATGGCAGGGAATTGAGCAGCTGATAAGGAGCGTTGGCGGGGACAAGCAGGGACGCGGCGGGGGTCGATCCGGCGACTAATCAGCCGCCGTCAGGGCTCTGCCTCTGACACAGGCAACCTGGGTTCAAATCTGTTCAGTAAGCCAGCACCTAGGAGACCTTGGGCAAGACTCCCTAACGCTGCTACTGCCTATAGAGTGCGTCCTAGTGGTGCTTCGAGTCCACCAGTAGAAAAGCGCAATATAAATGTTCTCAGTGTGTCTGAATAACTGTAGTTTAGCGTCACACGCTTGACTCGCAGTATTCACAGTCCGGACTCTTGTTGTTATGTGACATCACTGCACAGGACATGTGGAGAAATATCATTGTGCCCGGTATGGCTCACATCCCCTACACAGATCTGTTAATTCAGAGAGGTTTTGTCAGTATGATCAGTTTAGTATCACTGTATACTGATGGAGGCCAGATTCTTTTTACCTAGTTGTAGCATATCTTTACATCTGGGTTATGTAGTCTGGACCTGTTTTCCAAAGTATAATGTTTTTTTCCTCATCTGTAAGATATACAACCACATGGTTTTGGCTACTTTTAGTGCGCTGACTGTTCTATATTAAACAGAGGTACATGGGTACATGTTTGTATTAGGGTGCAAACCGCAGTGGGTTTAGTTGCAGGTGCAATAGGTTTACTAATGCTGTAAATGGATTAGTTGCAGGTTCACAGAACAGAAACATGCAGGATTCTACTGCACTGTATCTTTTCATTGGAATAATAATGGACTACATAAATTATCAGCAAACTCAAGACTGTAAAGGGAAATACCTACTGTATGACTCAATTAAAAGAATGCGCGTGTTATTGTTATTGTTGGCTTTAGTTTTAGCTTAGGCAAAAACTTAAAGCACACCTGAAGGGAGAGAAATATGGAGGCTGACATATTTTTTTTTCTTTTCAACAATGCAAATTGCCTGGCTGTCCTGCTGATCATCTGCCTCTAATACTTTTAGCTATAAACCAAGAAAAGCATGCAGATCAGGTGCTCTAAATGAAATCTGACAGGATAAGCCCAATGCTTGTTTCAGGTGTGTGAATTAGATTCTACTGCAGCTAAAGTTTCAGGGGCGTAACAATAGGTGATGCGACCTTTGCTCCTGCGGGGGCCCCCCTAGGGCCCTCTCAGGGCCTTTTTGAGGGGCAGGAGGGGTCGCATCATAAGAGGAGAGCGTGGCACAGATCAGCGGGGAGGGGGCACATTCCCCCCTCCCTCACCTCGGGCTCTCCTCTCAGCGCTCTCCCTCCTGCAATCATTAGTGGCAGCGAGCGGCGGCAGGCTGAACACATACCTCCATCGCGCCGGAGGTCTCCGATCAGTAAGTGCTTCATGTTACTTCCTGTGTAAACAGAAGGTACCATGAAGCTCTTAGAGATCGGAGACCTCCGGCGCGATGCAGGTATGTGTTTAGCTTGCCGCTGCCCCACCTGCCCCCCAAAAAGGTCCTGAGGGGGGGGATTTCTATTTACGCCCCTGTAAAGAGTTAAGCAGGACTGCCAGGCAACTAGGATTATTTAAAAGGAAATACATATGGCAGCCTCTATGTGTGCTTTGCTTGGCGGTAAATGGTTGTAAATATTACTATGTCTTACTATGTCTTCCACTTTTCCCGCTCTGTGCTCTGGTTGGCTTGATAATGTAATGGTTAATGGCTCTGCCTCTGACACAGGTGACCTGGGTTTGAATCTCAGCTCTTCCTGTAAGTCAGCATCTATTCAGTGAGGAGACATGGGCAAGTCTCGCATGCGATTTTTAAACGCAAAGCCTTCATGAGAATAGAAAAATCGCATCGCACCAGTGTGTATAGGTCTGCGCGATTTTTATAATTTTTCAAAAGACCTTGTGGAAAAAAAACGCAAAACTATTTTAAAAACGCAGCGCAAGCGCAGCATTGTATACAGGTCTGTGTGCTGGGTCTCTTGAATGTGTAACTACATCACTGCCAAGTTGTGTCACAGGAGCAATGGAGACCTAATCCAATCCTCAGTGTATGCTCTGCTGAAAAAAGCAGCTGAACTGTGAGCCTTCACCTTCCCATAAGAAACATTTTCTTTTTTGTTGTACTTTTGCCAAGCAAAAGTTACATTAACTGGTTACAGTAATCCTTGCGTTTCTGATGCATAGTGATTACTTTAAAGACAAGCAGATACAAAATATGTGCCCATCTATGGCAAGCCATACCGTGTGTTCATAAATTGTGCGCACTGCTACATTACAGTCATTAGTTATACAGGAAGGAGATTGTAAAGGTAAAGTAGAATAGCTACATATAACACAGTCCAGACAGGATAATGAAACAACTAGATGAATAACAGATCCAGGGTGCTGACATACGGCTGAA
The DNA here is from genome assembly GCF_040937935.1 of Hyperolius riggenbachi. Taxonomy (NCBI): domain Eukaryota; kingdom Metazoa; phylum Chordata; class Amphibia; order Anura; family Hyperoliidae; genus Hyperolius; species Hyperolius riggenbachi. The sequence goes on along the minus strand of NC_090646.1, from coordinate 288,087,648 downwards.
TATACAGTTTGCAGTGTAACTGAAACTTGCATGCAAGAGTTTGTCGACCATAAAATTTCTTCATGGGACATGATTCTTAGTAGTTTTTTCTGTATTCATTTTGCATTGCCAGCTTTACTTTTCTTTCCCCATTTAAGACATTACTTCCTTCAGGGAGACCGGCTGCTCTTTTTCAATGGCTTATCAGAATTATCTGTCTTGAAGATCTTGTCAGCTCTGAAGTCAGGACAAAACATGAGTTGAAGCCTCCAGGGCTGGCATTCCAGTGGACAATGACCTGCTTACAGAACACAAGGGAGGGAGATACACAGGACACTCTAATTGCATTTTTTTGTGTTTCTTCTAACTTGAGGAAGAATTTGTATAAAGAAATTTAGAAGCTTGGCTTCAATGTGGCTTATCGTCTCCCTGGAATGTACAGTTTTATTGTCTAATCAGAAAATCCCCTTTACTCCTTACAAAATCTAAGGCCCCTCAAGACAGAGTTATTGAACTACAGGCCATCAGCAAAGTCATTAAAGATATTTTAAAGGAGTCCACTCACATATGAGCAAGCTTATAATAATAGGGCAGCGAATGTGGAGCATCCCAGGCACTATATCTATTACACTGCCAGCGAGTAATATTAATATATTGGGTGCAAAACTTTCTAATCTCCATTAGTCTGTGTAGGTGGATATAAGCACAATTTTTTTGCTTCAAGTAAATATGTTTGGGTAGACATATGGCACTTTCTGCCGCTGAAGTATTTTCATATACCTGCCTTAACTTACTTTCCTCATTGGTTTATTTATATTTTTCAAACTGTATATTATGGATCCATAATTATGACTCTGGCTGTTATATAAGGCCCCTTTCACACTGGAACATTTTCATTGCGTTGCGTTACCATTTTTACTGTAGGGTAATTCTAAAGCACTGAAAACCTATGGGGCATTTCATACCTCCTGCGGTGCGATGCGATTCGTCATACGTGCCCGATTTAATACAACAACAACTGCACATTATCAGCAACCACCAGCAGCGACATGCGACAACCAGAAGTCATGTAAGTCTATGGCGACACAGATATTTTAAACTGTTTGCGTCAATACACTTCCGTGCACTTCCTATTTCTGCCACAGGAAGTGAGCGCTAGAGAGCCTCACTTCTTGCTTGGCTTGCAGCAAGAAATGGTTTGCATTTGCATCGCATTGCTGCGGCAATCTCCTAAGGCTGTCTTTGACGTTGCAGTGCGATGCAGTTGCACCGCAACAAAAACAATGGTTTCTGGTGTGAAACTGGCCTCAGGCTATGTTCACAGTGGGGCGTTGTGGTACGGTGTAATGGCTGCTTAATAACGCAGCTTTCCACACTGAAATGCACCATCTATGTGATATTTACAGTGCAGCCAGTGCAGTGTGATGTAATGACGTGTGGCATCCAAATGCATTACTTGCAGTGGGTTACCGCAAAACATGTGTGATAACAGGGACAGTACGCTTCAGTGGCTGTATGCTTCACTGAGCGATGACACGGTCAGACAAGAAGTGATACAACTTTTACATTCCTGCTTTCCAGAGAATGCAAGGCAATGTCCCACTGTGAACCTAACCTATGAGTTGCTAACCTGACAAAGCTGTAAGACCAATTAAGCTAGGTCCATCTGAAACATCAAAATGATTCATGGTAACTATAAGGTATAACTAGGAAAGGGATGGCCATCATGGAGTGTATAAAGCAAAGCAAAAGTCAGATCTGGAAAAGAGACCAGCATGCAACTAATCCACTGGAGTAAAATGTATGAAAAACTTTCTTTTGAGAAAGACACTGCTTTTTTACATATTATCCATGAATGTGAATGAATGCATACCCATTGCAGTATCAGTAAATTGCTTTCTAGCATTTTTAACTCTGTGGTAAATTTGGGAGCAAAAGTTTTGGGTAACTGAGTCAAATTGCCTAACATAAGCCCAAGAAAATGCTGAACCTTCAACACAACCGTAAGGAATGTTTAGTTAGTGCTGAACCATAACACTAAGGGCCCGTTTCCACTAGGGCGAATTCGCATGCGTGGCCTGCATGCGAATTCGCATAGGCAATGAAAGTGGATGGGACTGTTTCCACTTGTCATTGTTTTCGTGCGTTTTTCTGTGCAGGATTTTTCTGCACAGTAGGGCCCGCAGAATTCGCCTGCGTGAGGAATGCAGGCGAATCGCAGCCCATGTATTTAATAGGGAAAACGCACGTGCGTTTTTTGAAAAGTAATACAAATTGAGTCAGGCAGTGACATGGTTAAATTCGCATAGACCCTGCTTATGCGAAATCGCATGCGAATTCGCGGCAAAAAACGCACGCGGAATCGCATCCGCATGCGATTTCGCCAGCGGTGGAATCCCAGGGATTCGCACCGCACTAGTGGAAACGAGGGTGCATTCCTAGAATGGTGTTTTTCCACATTTAAGGCCTAATGTCAGTTATGGGAGGAGTCATGTCATTGTTGCCCAGGGCCCCATTGAGCCTAGCACCGGCCCCGGTGTTATGGGGTAGGTCTTAACAAATTCTAAATGAAAGAGCAGTTTTGAAGGGTAAAAATGGATAACACAATAACTGTTACCCAACACTACATTAACTCTCCTTCCTGCAGTATCTCCCAGCAACAGCATCTTCTGGGTGGTGAGTAGAATCTTCAACCTTAAATATAGAGCTATAAAACAGCACCAATCCTTATCACACTAATCTATTCTAGTCTACAGCCCTTCCATGTGTTTTGCAATCCTATGTGGTATTGCAGTCCTTCCATCATAGCTCAACACATAGTTGATTTCCATGACCACAAAGGCCAGTCTAGATGGTGATAACAGCTTGTTGCTATCACTTAACTCTGTGGCGATGATCTATTTCACGGGGTCAGAAAGGAATGTCTTCCCTGTTGCCGTTATGTTGGCTGTTTGTTTTCCTTGTGTTGGGTGTCAGTGGAGATTTTTCTGCAACATTCAACCTAATAAACTTGTCCAGGTTCACTGTATGCTTTTCAAGAGAGATAACTTTTTCCAGAGTTTTTTTAGTCTTTAAGTTTTTTTCATTACAGTGTGTAGGATTAAAGACTATTATTAGGCATTATTAGGAACTTAAAGTGTACCTATGGAAAATATATTAAATTGTAGTATAAGAGTAAGGCTGCATAATATTCAGGCTTACCACCCTCTATAAAATGTTTATTTTTAAAAACAAGGCTGCAGAGGGCTCTGACAAAACCTGGTCCATCTGTGCTTCCTGTTACTGAACTATGACCTGAACAAAGCATAACCCCACCCCTCACATAACATATATTCATAAACCAGCATCTGTACTGGAGAAGAGACTGGCTTAATGGCCCATACTCACGGGCTACAATTGTAGCCGCAACACGCAGCGCGCGCATGTTGCGGCGACAGGTCGCCCGTGAGTATGAGGCGCAACACGGGCGCGCACCCCGAACTGTCGCTCGTCACTGCTGTCGCCAGGCGTTTGGCGCGGTCAATCGCCCGGCGACAGTTGCCGCCGCAACTTCGCCGTAACTGTCGCTAGTCCGCGTGAGTATGTGGACTAGCGACAGCAACATAATAGAAAATCCACGGCGCTTCCGGCGAGGGGGAGGAACGTCGGTGACAGCTTCCGTCACTTCAGTAATCCCTCTTCCGCGTGTGTACGCGGAGGGACCTGCCGACGAGCTGTCGCCGAACCTGTCGCGCACACGCTCCCGTGTGCTGACGACAGGACAAAAAGTAGCCCGTGAGTATGGGCCATAAAGGGAACTTGAAGTGAGCAATGCAACTTGCCTGGCTGTCATGCTGAGGTTCAGACTTTGGCCTCTTGCACACTGCAAGCGATTCAGATTCCGCTTTTTAATCGGTTTTTACATCCGATTCAGATTCCGATTTGCAGTGTGCAGGGAGCAAACTGCAAATCGGAATCTGAATCGGATGTAAAAACCGATTTAAAAAGCGGAATCTGAATCGGAATTGCTTGCAGTGTGCAAGAGGCCTTTAGTTGCTTTTGAGTCACATACCTGCAACAAGCAGCATGCAGCCAGTGGAGTCAAAGGTTTTGACCTGCATTCTCATTCTGGGGCAATGACTTACAGTATTAAAGACAGAGCATTAGCACAAGAGTCAAGCAACTGGCATTGTTTAACATAATGGAGATGGCAGCCTCTGTATTCCTCTCACTTCAGGTGTTCTCTAACTGGTTCCAGACCACATTAATTAAAATCTACACCCCGTTTGAGAGATGTAATTTTTCAATCACTCGTGCTGCATGGTCACATTGCTCCTGCCGATGTGTCATTGCGGCCCTCTCGCTTTGCTGTCATTATGATAGCTCCCTGCGCGGTCAGGAGTACATTTCATTTGCTGCTGACTCCGTGATTACTGTGAGACAATCACAGTAATTACTGTTTACAAATAGGGAAAGGGTGGCTCTGGTCCTTAAAGGACCAAAACCGTCTAGTCCAGTCAAGTGGGCAGGAGAGAGTATGGCACTCTAAGCCATCCAATGTAAAGGCTAAATTATGATTAGGAGGGCAGCAAAAGGCATGGCTACTATCGCTGTGGTTTTACTCTCGTACCAGGAAGTACAGATATAGTAGGATCCAACAGATTTGCTGTTTTATCACTCGTCTAACCTAAATATTAAAAATAAAAAAAGCCAAAACCTTTTGATGGGCCTGTGCTGATGTCAAGGCTATAGCAATATATAACCATAACAGTGTTTTTAAAAACACTCCCATTGCAATTTTGCTGTACTTAGCTTGCAGCCATTTCACTTTTTTTATTAATTGTATGATGGTTCATGAAATATCAGGCTGAGGTGATGTGGCCACAGTCTTTGGGACTGTTTGGTCATACATAAAGCAAAGTTCAAGCAATGAAATCCCCTCAGCAGGCTGTCCTGAACACCGCACACTCGTTATTATGCACTCATTTTTTATGATATTAAAGGAACACTACCACAAAGAATTGTAAAATGTAAAATACATGCGTATACAATGTACATTTCTCCATGAGCAAAATGCACTATAAATTACCATTTTCCTATGTTGCTGTCACTTAGAGTAGGTAGATAAAAAACTGTCCATTTTGGGACTAGTCCATCTCCTCATGGGAGATTCTCAGTATTACCTTTGCAAAAGCACTGCCTGGAAAGGATCTCGAAAGGTAATGGCCAGCCTTGCTACTAATTTGCACACTATTTTACTGTTCAGTAAATTAATGCTTTCTTAAAGAAATACCTGAGAATCCCACATGAGAAAATGGACTAGTCCAAAATCTGTCAGATCTGACAGCTTCTTACAACCTACTATAAGTGACTGTAATATAGGAAAAATATAATTCATAGTGCATTTTACTCAAGGAGAAATGTAAGTTTTATTTGCATGTATTTTTAAATGTACAATTTTTCATGATTGTCGTCCTTTAAGCCTTTAGGTTCAGATGCAACTCCTGCCTCAGGCTTTGTGGTTAACATTGGTGCTGGGTAAGGTTACCAGTGGTGCCTTGACCACATTGACTAGCACTTTTTAACCACTTGAGGACTGCAGTGTTAAACCCCCCTAAAGACCAGGCTCATTTTTGCTAAATTGGCCACTGCAGCTTTAAGGCCAAGCTGCGGGGCCATAAAACACAGCACACAAGTGATTCCCCCCCACCCTTTTCCCCCCACCAACAGAGCTCTCTGTTGGCGGGGTCTGATCGCTCCAAAGTTGTTTATTTTTTTTATATAAATATTTATTTTATTTATTTTTCAATAAAAAATGCCTTTTTTATTTACTTTCCTCTGCACCCTCCCTCCCTCCCTCCCCCCACCAGCCAATCAGGGCAATCAGCTGTCATAGGCTTCAGCCTATGACAGCCGATCACTCCCCAGCCTCAGGAGGGGACGGCCGTGCCACACGGCTGTCCCCAGTACAGCGCTGCTGCCGATCGCAGCGCTGTACATGTAAATAGACGGCGATCACGCTGTCTAACAGTCTCCCGAGCGACGATTGCTGCTCAGAGACTGAAGAGAGGGTGGAGCTTCGCCCCGAGCAGGAGATGCGCGCGCAGCATGCGTGTGATCTCATGCAAATTAGAGCCCCAGGACTTGACGCCAATTGCCGTTAGGCGGTCCTGGGGCTGCCGCCGCGTCCACGCCCATTGGCGTGGGGCGGTCTTTAGGTAGTTAAGCACAGAAGCACAACCACTGAAAAGTAAACTATAGGGATTTGGATAGTGGGGAAGCCTAAAGAAGAGGATGAGTCAGAAGGTGAGATTCCTTTTCATATCTGACTGGCACATACCTTTCACTAGATACTGGAAAGTGGACCTACACTGTACTTGGCAATTGTAAAATTCACAGTCATATAAAAAAAATAACTGACCATATCTTTGGGCATAGATCTGCTATAATGAATGGCCAGGAGTGAAGCACTGTGAATGGAAAGTTATGTATTGTTATGTGACCTCATAACATACTGCCAAGAGATACATATTTTCTCAGTAATATAGTGCAAATAACACTGTGCTAAGCTGATCCCAGTATCACTGCAACTGGAAAGAAAACTGACAAACAACGCAGCTCAACTTAAACGTTGTTTCATTCATCTATAATAATGTATCACTTGTAATTGTGCCTGCTGTATTCTACAACTGACTATTAGATTTAGGAAGAAATATGATTTTATGTTGAAATTGTACATTTTAGGGACGTGATTTACTCAAGTTTTTAGAACTCTTTGCCTTGATCTTGTTTCACAGAAATACTCATTGGACACAAACATCCACCACCCTCAGCACAGTCATAAAGCAAGGATAGCATAAAGGTTTGAAAGAAACATCTAACAGGTTCAAAGTAAAACTGTTACTGTCTAATTAAGAAAGTCCTTTCAAGCATTTAACTGCTAACGCCTGCTGATAAAAGTATTGGTGAGCCAGCCAGTTGTAATAGGCTTTTCATTTCTAGTTTCAAAGAGGGAAAACATAAGAAGGAGGCATGATCAGGTCACATTTGCCATTCACTTTATGTGTGAAAACCTGGCCTGGGTTTGTGTAGCATTGTTGGCTAAAGTTGCAACTGTCATGGGAGACGGTAGTAAAAGATGATGAAAAGGCTGTGCAATCACAGTAATGTGCTAACACTATTAAATGAAATAACATTTCCAGCATGCTTTTCTGCTGTAGGGATGTTTAAAGAGCTAAGGAGTGCAGCAGCCATTAAGAGCATGCTCAGTACAGAGCTCGTTTCTTATATTCACCACAAATGCACGATGATTGTGGTATTTGCCAAATTTAACTTGCAATGTTGTGCAATTTTTTGTGTGATTTTGAAACTTGCCATTGTGTTTGTAATTTTATATTTATTTAGCCAGGGCAATTGCAAGAAAATTGTACAGCACCACATTTTGTATGCACTTTTTTGCGCTCACATCGAATGCAATTTAAATGCCAGAACTCAAAAACTGCAGCATAAATCTCACTAGTAAAAAACTCAGCACCAAAGTTTATAGTATAGTACTAGCAGCTTTGCGATTGGAAATCTGCATGTGTTATGAAAATCGATTTAAAATACATGCAGTGGAAATGGGCCCTAAGCTTCCCTGGTCATTTGTGTATGCTATGTTTATGTACCCCGGCTATAATGTGCTACCTCTACCATAGTCTACGGTCATTTTCTTAGTGAGGAACCATTTAACCTAGGAATATGTTTTTGGAATGTGGGAGGAAACTTTGGAAAACAAATTTAGTGCCCAGGAAAAAAACTGGGATTCTAGTGAGGGTTAAGAGTGTTATTCACTACTCAATTGTGCATACTCCTACAGCAAGTAGTTTTTAGATAGTGCATATGACTATATTAGCATAGCTGTTAATCTACTAACTTTTCAGGTACCCAATGAGTCTGCACTGAATGTGTTACACTTTTTTGGTTCTCCTTATTTGATGTTCAAGTGTTTGCAAATTGACACAACAACAAAAGTTGTTTAGGTCAGGGCTCTGGAGTCAGAGTTGGAGTCTGAGTCGAGGAGTCGCAGTTGGAGCAATTTTGGGTACCTGGAGTTGGAGTCGGTAGTTTCATAAACTGAGGAGTCGGAGTCGGGAGTGGGATGATTTTGGACCAAATCCACAACCCTTGAAAGAATTAGACTAAATAGTGGGAGTTGAGGACTCAGAGTCAGAGCCATTTTGGGTACCTGGAGTCGTAGTCGGAGGAGATGGAGTTTGATTTTTGTACCGACTCCACAGCCCTGGTTTAGGTGATACCTTTAATGACTAACTGTACAAGATTTATTTGCAAGCTTTCAAAACTTTAAGTTTCTGCTTCAGGTATGTATCAGACTTGGGTCAGAGGTTCTGATTACATTCTGTATCATGCCTGAAGAAAAAAGTTAAAGTTTCGAAAGTTTGCAAGAAACCTTGTACAGTTAGTCATTAAATGTATCACCTAAACAACTTTTATGTCTTCAGATTTCTCTCCATGACTAATACGGGACCACACGCAACCAAATTGACTATATATTCTCATTTTTTTTCCAATTTCATTTGTAATAACTTTCATACTGTGAAGGACTACATGAAGGGTATTGAACAACTAAAAACAATTATTTTCATACAAAGCTATTCTCAGTAAATGCCCATGTTGGACTAGATTCACACAAGTGGTAAATGCATCCATCCAACAACTGTGGTACTCTCCCAATGAATGGGAATGTGGAGTCTTTCAGCACTAGAGTTGGTGTTAACAAAGGTGGAACTGCAGCTCAAACATGACCTGATGCATTTGGACATGGGCAGAGCAACACACTGCCGGTAAAACATGAAAGTGCAAATTGAGCTCTTTGGACTAGTTTATTCCTTTTCACTTGACATGTGGGAACACTTTTATTAATATCAGGAACTCTCACTGAATGCCCCTTTCACCCTTTTATGTGATTAACCCCTAACAGGAACTAAGTCCCTTTATTTCATGAGAAAAATAAGGTGTTTCACTAAATATGTGCCACTTATGTATCTCAGCTAGGTTAGGATGTAGAATGGAGTGAGTTTCAGTAGAATCAAGGACAGGAAATTGTATGATTACTTATTATTTTCACTGGGATGTCTATAACATGGATGTCTATGGACCTCCCTTATTATATAATGGATGTCAATGACCTCTGTTATTCAAGTACAGCTGTCTTCTATCCTCTTTAAATCATATCTATAACATGAAAAGAGAGGAAGCATCTCTTTAGAGCATGCTAAAGGAAAAAAATGTTAGCAGAAACAAAGTTATGGGGTTGCTGGTTTCTATAGCATCTTTATGACCAAATCCCTGGAGAGGAACTCTATTTCCCACTTACAAATGATGTGGAACAAATCAGTTTTATCTTGCTTGTCCCAGCTCCATAACTTTCGCATCTTCATTCTGTAAGGTACTTAAGAAGACTGGATGTACAGGTGGTGGAAAAACTGAGAGCTAGTATTTCAAATTGCTGGAAAACGACAGCAGGCTCTCCACATGACATCATGAAACTACTATGCTAAATACATTTAAAAAAAAAAAGTTGATTGATATTTTTGGCGTCCCTCCTAGGACACCAGCGGAGTAATTCTTGGCTTTACTTTTACAATTGCATGGTGCATATTGTGTTATGATCACAGTGTACAGTGAAGAGTGACCATGCTGTCAGTTTTTCCAACTTTCAGGATAGCATACAGTTTTTTGCTTGCAGGACCGAATGGCATCTTGACAGCTCTCACCCTTTGCTCTGAACCATGCTGTGCTCAATCTTAAAAATGATAGCATATAATGGAAGAAACACTGACTTACAGCCCTAGTGGGATGTAAGTAGCCCCAGTAGATGTATGACCTCCAACTAAGTGATATATGCTAAGCCTGGAGTTGTTGTTTGTATGTTATTACCACCTAGTAGTTATTTCAGTGTATTCCACCTCTCAAGCAAAATTTGAAATGGAAAAATGATGCTTCTTTACCAGTAGCATAGCTTTATACTGTATTCAGTGGCACTTAGCTACTAGCTGGTAGTTACAGTATTCTGATTAGTTTTCAGTGAGATTTTAACTGAAATTCGATTCATATCTTTTGGTGCAAGGCACTAAAAGGATTTATAGTCCTGAAACTATTCTGCATCAGAGAAATATCAGTTGTGTGCAAAAACCATCATACAACAAATGGTGTAGGAAACAGTATAAATACTACACATGGCACAGATTATTGACTTTATTTGTATTATAAAAAACACCACAATTTACTTGCGGATTCCAATGATTCACCTGTGGCTTTTTTAACAGGCCATATAAAGAAAAGCCACCCATGTCACTATTCTGAGAATAGTGACATGGGTGGCTTTTCTTTATATGGCCTTGAAAGGGTGCTTAGGGGTGCGAGGGGAGGTGATGTTCACTGAAAGTTAATTGTGAAATATGTTGGATTTTTTACCTGGGTTTTAATGAAAGATAGAATGTCAACATGTTTATAAATAGTACCGTATTGACAATCGCCATCATTTCCTCTCATTCTTTTTTTACCTCCCCTGTTTGTCTAACCATATAGTTATGAAGGGTTAAATAACGTACTGTGGCACAGCCCTACTATGCCAGGAAAAAAACCCCACATATAATAAATACATACTTGATCTACTTGCATAACAGATGTATTGTACTGTCCACATTTTCATTTCAGTGAATTTTATATAGTAAATGAAGAGAATTCAGTTCCTGGCAGGAGCCATGTCTTTTTCTAATAGTGTGAAGCTAAATCCTGATGTCATTTCCTCCCTTAAAGGACTCACGAGACGAAATACGAAAATAAAGTTAATACTTGCATGAAATTTGAATGCACGGAGGACGCCATCCCCGCCTTCAGTGCCGTTCCGCCGGGTCCCCCATGCTCAATGTCCCCCCCGGGCCAGCTCCCGACCCCACAGCCCGGGTCGGGCTCTCCTGCCTCCTCTAAAATGGCCACCAGAGCTGCCCGCGATTGCATAGTCCGCATAGATGCGAGTGCGGCTGCGCAGCTCTAGGGCTTCCCCCAGATCCACGCTACAGGAGACAGTCTGTACCATGGATCGGGGGGAGGCCCTAGAGCTGCGCAGCCGCACTCGCGTCTATGCGGACTGCGCAGCCACGGCCAGCTCCGACAGCCATTTTAGTGGAGGCAGGAGAGCGCAACCCGGGCTGTGGGTCGGGAGCCGGCCCGGGGGGACATTGAGCAGCGGGGACCCGTATTTCGCCTCGTGAGTCCTTTAAGTTTTTTTTCTTTTCTCCTCCAATGTGCTGAGTCAGCTCAGGCTTGCTTGTAAACACGTGAGCTTTCAGCCTCAGCCTGTCGCACTGCAGTGTGCTCACCCCAATCACTGAGAAGCAAGAATGTGGGAGGGGTGATGATAAGCTTCCCCATCTCCCTGTGGTTGGCATCGGTGAGACCATAGAGCTCCGCTGACTGAGATAAGATAATTGCAGCAGAGACATTCTGAAGAGATTGGAGAGCTTGCATTGCAGGGTTAGATTCTTGGCAGCATTATAGACACAGTGCAGTGTTTAAATGGAATTTGGTTTTGTGGCTGACAATCCCGCTTGTAACGATTGTGGAACCTTCTCCGTGATCAGCGCATAACACGTGCGCTGACACGGCGGAAATCCTCCACAAGCGTATATTTGCAGGCACCCAGCAAAAGGTGCTACGCACCTGTAGAGGGAAATTCCTGTCGGCAGATGGCGCTGGGGAGTGCAGAGGAACCAATCCTCTGTACCTCCACAAGTGCCAGACAGGAATTGTACGAAGCGCAGAACGCAATCGCAAGAGAGGCGATTGCGAATGAGAATGAGCAAAGGGACAGGTTGTATGTGTGTGCGCCAATCTAGTCGCCACCCCGCGACCGCGCACACACAACAGCAGATATGAAATAGGAACGCGATCGCGAGAGATGCGATCGCCAGACGTGACACAAGGCAGATCAGAACAGAATACGAGGTTAGCAAAGGCACAGCAAATAATACAATGAGAATAACAAGGAAAATAACAAACGCTAGCTAACCGCGGACACCGCACTCATTCGCAACAGTGCACGCGGTTATGCGCGGTCTCCACGTGATAAGCACAATAGAGACAAGCACGCCTAACTAACCATTGACAGACAAACATGAAACAGAGGACGCGTACGCTTGCTTAACGGTCACCGAGCCTCCAGCAAGCGTAGCAGACAAGACAGACACACGAAAACAGGGACAAGCGAGAGATAGGATCCACAGCACTAGCGAAAAGTGGCTAGCGCGATCCAAGTACAGAGTAGCAGAACAGAAGGATCCCCAGCGCTAGCGAAAAGTAGCTAGCGCGATCCCAGGAGACAGAACAGAAGAGATAGCTGGTAGCAACCGCTGCACCAGCTATACTCCAAGAACAGAGATCAGAACCATTTCCTGTCAACCACCTTTGGGGCAGGACAATGGCAACAGGCAAGACAAGACAGAACAGGCAATACAGATAATACAACCTGACTGGGCTAGAAGGGGAGCCTAAAGCAACCCCCAGGAATTAACTATACTAGATAGCAATGGCTGACACTCCAGCAGTGTCCATCAGGAACAGACCATGGAAAGGAAATGACCAGCAAAGCCTTCTGGGAAACATAAAGCTCTTATAGTGCCAGTCATCAAAGAAGGCAGGTAGGGAATTTGCATAACGAATGTATGCAAATTCCCCAGCAAGAGAACAGACCAGCACTTGCAATGGAAAGACAGGTCTCTGTTCCAGAGTCCTGCAGCATGCAAACCTAAACAATGGTCAAAAGGCTGCCTGCCTGCGCAGGCAGCTGAGCGGATTCTCACAGTACCCCCCCTCTAGGGATGGATTCCAGACATCCCTCAAAACTGGTATCATCACAAAACTCTAACTGAAGACTCATGAAGGTCGGGGCAGCCCGACAAGGCCCAATTCCAGAGTCAGTCCATCCGAAACCGACCTCATCGGAAGCAGAAGCCACCGAAACATGCCCATCAGCACTACAAGTCTCAGCGTAACACCCATCAGGACTGTGGACACCAGAGAAGAAGCCATCGACACCCTCCAGACAATACCCACCACCTTCCAAGGAGCGTCCAAGAATACCAAACCTGCCGCAATACCTGTTCGAAGTGTCCCTTACAACACCAAAGCCATTGCTGATCGTATTCAGGGCACCAAGCAAAACCTTTCCCGGAATCTCCCAGAACGCCTTGAAGCTCCGCAGAGATCCCAAGAAGCCAGAACGCTCACCAGGCTCACATGGAGAACCACCAAGAACCCCTATGGAACCTATGATCATTCCAGACTCAAAATTAGCAGGACACCCATCAAGATCAGGACTTTCAGGAACCACTTCTGGGCATGCAAGCAGGCAGGCTATATCGGAACATGTCTCCACTGAGGAAGCATCTGAGTACGCTGGTAACCGAGGCACACTTGGGCTTTCTGGGTCACAGAGCACATCGGGGTACACTAGTACAGGAGAAACCTCAGGACATGTCGGGGAACTGCCAACCTCAGAGTCCGACACGACAAGACCAAAACCAGTACCGGGCAGAAAATCATCACGAGTAAAGGTCACAGGTACTGGTCTTTCAAAAGAAGACTCGGACTCAAATTCAGAATTTTCTGTAACTGTAATATCATCATTGACTACACATGAATGAAGCTCCACAAGAGCTGCAAAAGTAGTCAGCAAGGCAGCAATGCCTACGGAAGAGGGTAACACCTCAGAAGGACTTGGGGGGCAGGAGACATCTCCTACAAGTTCTACACCCTTTGGGAGGAACTCGGAGACCTCCAGAACATCAAACAAGACCTCAGGAACATAATTTTTCAAGTTTTCTAAGAAGGATTCTGTACTATCCATGTTACAGGGCAAAACTGGAACTTTATTTTGGGAACAGGGCAGATGTCCCAGGGAAGGTTCCACCATAAACTGAGACTGAATTTCATCATCATGAGTGGAACGTACAGGAATATTCACTGGACCACACACTGACTCCCTAACTTTAATCTCGCTGCACCCAGAATTCTGCGTAGCAGTCAAACTAGCTTGCAACTCCAAAACTGCAGAAAGACAGGTAAAAATAGCAGCAATACCTAGACGAGCCTCTAGGGGCAGGGCAGGAGATATTATACAAGGCAATATTGACTCATCCAGAGTACAGGGTGGAGAGTCAGAACTTTCTTCAAAGCAAGAAAGGGACTCCCAAATGTCAGTGTGATTGGACATCGTTTTGTTATTCATGGTACAGGGCAGGTTCAGAGAAAGCGTCTCTGAATAAGGCAAAGAAGGTTCAGCATCAGATTCGCAAAACCGAAGCGCTGTCTCACTCTTAGATTCGGCTAACAATGTCAAATCCAAAGAGCCAGGACACAAAACTTGCGAATCAAAAATCACTTTAGGTTGTGAAACTGACGCTTCCATAGCGCAAACCTCCGCGATCTGCGGAGCAGACTGCAAGGCATCTAGGACCGAAACACTGGAGCAACTGTCCCCAGGCAACGGGCCCTTACAGGTGTGAACAGGGCGAGACAGAGACTCATCTGCAGAAGAAATAGTGACATCAACAGGACAAACTTTATTAGGCATATTAATTTTACTTTTGACGCTGCATAGTCGAGAACTCTTCCCCATAGCAGGGTCACAGACGGAAGATCTCAAAGATCTGTTACTAAATGACAAAGGATCCCACACATCCTTGAGGAAACCAGCAGACTCATGCCGATCACAATCTGCAGGAACATCCGAGAAACAGGCATCAGATCGCACAGATTCAAACTGCACACTGTCAGGAGAGAATCCTTCAGGATTCGCACAGGAATCAACCACAGCGGCACACTCATTCATTTCAGATTGCACAAAGTCAAGACTCACATGCTTTACCCCAGAAAGGCAGGAACAATCATCCGACAACGATGTCTCTTTATTGGAATCAATTGGTTGGTGTGTGTGCAACTCATCCAAAATCGTTTGCCATACATAGATCACCAAATCCACATCATCCTTGTCACATTCATCGGAATCAATCAGAAGGTACATAGAGTCAAGACAAGCATTCAAGACATCTTCGCTTTTTGCGATGTAAAAATCGCAAAAGGCTTTCCAATCCAAATCGAATTCCTCCAGCAAGGCCCTAACATCCCAGGAAGCAAATGGGGGTTCAAACAGGCCAGTATCCACATAATCTCCATAGGGTTGGAGTTCAGGAACAAGAACAGATTTTCTAACTGCTTTAATGTAGTGTGCGATCCTACCTATAGCAGGATCCACATAAGCTTTGGATTGGGGCAAAAAAGCCGGAGACGGAACAACATCATTACAAACATCAATAGGGAGTGTTTTATTCCGATGCTTGCATTTTTTAGTTTTTCTTTTTTTCGCCACTTTGCATGTCTGCTGTTTAAAACCTGAAGTGGCAACAGACACATTGAACTGATTGTCATACTGAAAGGTTTTGCATGGAAGGGAAAGATCAGCTGACTTATCAGCAGCTACACACTCAATCAGAGCAGGTGGTAAGCCAGGCAGTTTAAACCAGTGAGAGAATATCTCTGCAAGAAACTGATACAGATTACCATTCCAGGAATTGATTTTTAACAAATCATATGCCCAGGTGATCAAATCGTCTTTTAAGAGCACATAGGCAAAAAGAAGAGCCGAGGTGGACGGATCAGAAATCTGAAAGGTGGGATTCAGACAAAACCTCACACATTCAGAAAGAAATTCCACCTTGGTCTCTGAATTTAGCCTTTTAAAGCTCTTAAAGACACAGGACCCAAACTCGACAAAATCGTACAAATCAGAAATTCCGTCTACACTGGGGTTTTGGGTTTGGCTGGTCATTCTGTAACGATTGTGGAACCTTCTCCGTGATCAGCGCACAACGCGTGCGCTGACACGGCGGAAATCCTCCACAAGCGTATATTTGCAAGCACCCAGCAAAAGGTGCTACGCACCTGTAGAGGGAAATTCCTGTCGGCAGATGGCGCTGGGGAGTGCAGAGGAACCAATCCTCTGTACCTCCACAAGTGCCAGACAGGAATTGTACGAAGCGCAGAACGCAATCGCAAGAGAGGCGATTGCGAATGAGAATGAGCAAAGGGACAGGTTGTATGTGTGTGCGCCAATCTAGTCGCCACCCCGCGACCGCGCACACACAACAGCAGATATGAAATAGGAACGCGATCGCGAGAGATGCGATCGCCAGACGTGACACAAGGCAGATCAGAACAGAATACGAGGTTAGCAAAGGCACAGCAAATAATACAATGAGAATAACAAGGAAAATAACAAACGCTAGCTAACCGCGGACACCGCACTCATTCGCAACAGTGCACGCGGTTATGCGCGGTCTCCACGTGATAAGCACAATAGAGACAAGCACGCCTAACTAACCATTGACAGACAAACATGAAACAGAGGACGCGTACGCTTGCTTAACGGTCACCGAGCCTCCAGCAAGCGTAGCAGACAAGACAGACACACGAAAACAGGGACAAGCGAGAGATAGGATCCACAGCACTAGCGAAAAGTGGCTAGCGCGATCCAAGTACAGAGTAGCAGAACAGAAGGATCCCCAGCGCTAGCGAAAAGTAGCTAGCGCGATCCCAGGAGACAGAACAGAAGAGATAGCTGGTAGCAACCGCTGCACCAGCTATACTCCAAGAACAGAGATCAGAACCATTTCCTGTCAACCACCTTTGGGGCAGGACAATGGCAACAGGCAAGACAAGACAGAACAGGCAATACAGATAATACAACCTGACTGGGCTAGAAGGGGAGCCTAAAGCAACCCCCAGGAATTAACTATACTAGATAGCAATGGCTGACACTCCAGCAGTGTCCATCAGGAACAGACCATGGAAAGGAAATGACCAGCAAAGCCTTCTGGGAAACATAAAGCTCTTATAGTGCCAGTCATCAAAGAAGGCAGGTAGGGAATTTGCATAACGAATGTATGCAAATTCCCCAGCAAGAGAACAGACCAGCACTTGCAATGGAAAGACAGGTCTCTGTTCCAGAGTCCTGCAGCATGCAAACCTAAACAATGGTCAAAAGGCTGCCTGCCTGCGCAGGCAGCTGAGCGGATTCTCACACCGCTTTAATGTTGGCGGGCAGGTTTCCTGGGAGGAGTCTCTGAAGGTGTGGACAATTGTGCCCACCTGTGCATGTCTGTAGATTTTAACTTATTGTTAGCTAAGACTAAGGACCTTGCATGGTCTGAAACATGTAAGCTGCTGTTGTCGGACTCTTGCTCTTAAAGTGGACCCAAACTAAAAATACAAGATTTCTGAAATAAAGTCTATTTTCTAAATTATAATAATAAATAGCAGCCTTTTTTCAGCTGCCTGATGACAAATATAAAATATTTTACATTTATTGGAGAAACCCCTCCCTTTCTTTCATATTGCCGGCAAATAATCTGGCAAACTGGTGGAGTAGATGGTGTCCAGCAAAGGAGGAATTGCTAATGGCTGCCACCTGTATAACCCTAGTTATGCAAAGAGGAGGGTGAAAAGCGTGCACTGAAATGCTCATAGGCTTGAAGGAGTGTTTATTTATATTTGTATGTGTCAGAGTGGTGCAACTAAATATTTTGAATTAAAAAATTGTTTGGTTTGGGTCCGCTTTAATCATTCTGCAAGTCAACATCACTTTTACTGACACTTCCTTAAAGTACCTCTGACCTTACCTTTTAAAATTCTTTCATTACTGGTGCTGTGATTTTGTCACTGCACACAGCACCATCCTCCCCCTCCAGCGCCCTCTGTGGCCCCGTTCTGGCAACAATTATGAGTGAGGAGGAAGTAACAGTTCTTACTCACCTCTGTGCATCGGACCCCTTCACTCGTGGCTTTAGGTTTGTATATGTTTCACAGCACACAGTGCAGGGTAGCTGCGCTGTGTGCGGATTTGTGTTACTTGAGGTCGGAAAGGATATTCAACCTCAATTATCACAAGCCCCCACACAGCGCAGGGGGAGGAATTATGGACCCGCATGGCGAAGAAGAACTGCCACTTCCTTCCCGCTTATATTCGACATTCTGCTCAGTCGTTGACTACGACTGAGCAGAACGGGGGCCACAGGGGGTACTGGAGGGGGGAGGATGGTGCTGTGACTTAGTCACAGCACCAATTAGTAAAACACTATTAAAAGTTTCAGGCCCCTTTTACACTTATTCAGTTGCTCTCAGTTATAACTGAAAGAAAAGTGTTTTCCATGCTTTCCTATGGCACTGTCCCCACTATATGCGTTTTAACTGAAATCTTTTTCACAATACACTGCTATTAAAAAAATGCATATCAACGTGTACTAACGCATACTAGCGCACACTAACGCATACCAACTGATTAAGTGTAAAAGGGCCCCAAGGGTAAGGGGTACTTCAAGAAAATCCATTCATGCCCTATACCAAGGTAAGCATAGATGTAATATTTTGGTTTACTGGAATGGCGAATTAAGCTATTTTCATTGGCCATCTTCTGAATAAGCATGTCTTTCATACATTTATTGAAGTGCTGGGTGAAGACAGGCTCTGCCTATATTCACCAGCCAGCTTGAGGTTGAGTTGCATAGTTATGGCAACCTGCAGAGGTTGAATGCAAATGTCAATTTGACGCTGCATTGCCATACGGCTGACGGGAATAGGACCAGAAAGTTCCATTGCACCAGATATTGCTCAGAAGAGCTTATGGGCTAGTCTGCAGATGGTACGTCGGTTGTAGGCGCTTGCTGGGCTTCAACAGGCACACATCAGTTTAAAATGTGTGTGTTTCTTAAACTCTAAAGGTGGCCATACACTTATAGATTTGCAGCAGATTCGACCATAAGATAGACTTCTGTCAGATGCCTGTCAAATTGAATCTGAAAGGAATCTATCTGATGTGTGCCACACACTAGGAACAGATTTCCAGTAGATTTCAGAATTAAATGTATGGGAAATCAATCTAAATGCATTATTGGACCATCAGATCCAATGCAACTCTATGTGCCATTGATCTGCTGCCAGCAGCAGATCGACCGAGATTTTCCATCCTGTCGGATAGATCAAATTGATTGATCGATAGATTTGATAGAATTGATTCCTTAACGATTTCATATAATCGATTGATGGCTGAAATCGACCAGTGTATGGGCCCCTTAAGTGCTTACATTGGCCCAAAACATCAATGCATTAAATAATTAGTGGTGAATTTGTACAGTGGTAAGAAATGTCACTAAGCTATTACTATGCTATAGAACAGGCAGTGTTGCAGCACTGTTTGTATTTACAATATGATAGTTGTATTGGAATCAAGAGTCATCTATCAGTGGTGCTATTTGCAAGTAGATGCTTGTAACTCTTTTATATTTACTATCCATTACTTTGTACCTTATTGTTATTTTTGTGATTTTGATCAGTGAAGGGGAAGTGAGATGTCTCAAACAATGTGGAGCTTTGAAAAGTCCCCAGTTTATGACGCAAGCTAATCACAATGTATTGTGCTGTCACTATTGGAGTGCAGGTGCTTAAAACAAGCTAAACTGTAACAAGAAAAAAATCACAGGAGACAGGCCAGAAGGGCTGGAAGTGCGAAGAATTGTTACCAAATCAGTGTTTTGTTAGCATTCCAAAAGGAACACTCCAGAATACAGCTTGAACAGTGCTGATACTTTATCATGTTCCGTTATGGTACAGGAAAACAAACCATGTGTCACTATTATGTGTGAGCCATTCAAGCTGTTTAAAGTATACATTAGGGTTACACAATGCTTCCCTTTTCCCTCATATCCTTTTATTACCATCTAAGATGTGTTTGTTGGGTAATGTTTATTGGGAAGGAGGATAAAGCCCGTATCTCTGAAGAGTTGATATAATGAGACGTATTCCTAGCTTACAGAGATGTCAAGAACCAAAATACTTTATCGTAGGTAATATAGTCTCACAGTCATAGATTTTATTAGTCCACAGAGGAAAACGCATCATATGTGTGATTTTTACTCATTTTGGACAGTTTGACAGTCACTGAAATATCAGCTTTAGAGCTGATTTTTTTTTCCTTGCTATCTTTTTGTAACGTGTTAAAAAGCCTTGCTGGTTATTTTTGATTATTAAAATCTTTGCATATAGACAAATTTACACTTTTTCTATGCCTGATGATTTTCGTCCAAAGTTATGTAGCAAGCTGTATCCAGTTAACCTAGTCCATAAAGCAGATAGCATTGCAATCAGCAAACTAGTCCACAGACTAATAGAGTTATAACTAAATGCAGTATAAATTCCCCAACAGCAGCCAATTAAATAAGTAAATGTGTCTTCCATTCTGATGATCCTATCCAAGGCCAGGCTGGGTTAACATACATTTTAGCAGGAGTTTGAGCATTTATTTGACGTGTTTCTCTATTTGACTTTACAACACCTAATTTTAAAAGTCAACAAGAAATATTAAGATGATTGAATAGGTACAGTTATAAGACTCTTGATATTGCCCATATGGAGATAGAAATTGAGATAAATAGCAAGATAATTCCTATAAGTGAGATTTCTTAGCACTTTCCAGACACACAAAGCAATGCACAAGCACATTTTACACATTTGACTTCATATTTTTGCATAAATCTATTCCACAGAGCCAGAAAATATGTGCTAGCAATGTCTTTAGATGGAATTGTAAATCTTCAGCTAATCTTTTATCTATGCTTGTAGTCCAGGGTTATTTAAATAGCTTTTACATTTCTGACATAAATATGGTGGTCTCCTTCACATGGAATTGATGATGAAGGAAAGTTGCTCGGAGTTCCCAGAACTTTTTCATTTCACAGCTAGCACATGCAGCTGCTCGCTTCAGACAGCTGTTGATCTTTATGCTTCGATATGTGGGAGAGAAGCGATTTTTTTAGCACCTTAACTATATTAAAATCAACATGAGTAACTGCAGCTTAACAGCTTTGAAATCTCTTTGATTAGTGTTATTTCAAAGTGTCATATCCTTGGGTACCAGCAGAAGATGTCACACAAGAACCTAGCCACTCAGCACTTTATTCTTTTTTTTTTTTTTTAAATATTTTAAAACAAAGTGGGCATTCAGTAACACAGTGCAAAGAAGAATGATGATTTGCAGAGTACAAAAATTATATTTTACAGCATGACTGATCTGACTAGTGTAAACTTTTGCTGCATTATGCTACTAATCTTGAGGCTTAAGTTTATTGTTTGCATCATATTATTAGAGCAGCACCGGGATAGAAGGTAAGCACACTACATATTTTAAGGGAATTGTTTTTTTTCATAGCATCCTTGCTTTTCAATCTGGCAAATGCAGCATAATGCAGCAAAGCTGTCTATGGTAATGTCTCTCCTGAGATCACAGAGTTACAAAAATTGCCCTTGTAGACTTAACCTTACTGGAACCAAAATAAATAAATCAATACATATTTTTAATTAGTAAAAATTATTTTCCATCACTGTACAATTGCATTTTTCTTGATGTTTTATAGTCATTCAGCTGTTCTGTGACCTACAGCATATTTGTGTGCATCAAAATATATGCTGCATCATGTTACTGTTTATATTTCTTAAAAGATTTTTTAATTTGTCTGTGCAGTACCTCCTTTTTTTTTTATAACCACTGAAAAAAATATGTCTGTGTTTATAGCTGCCTGTACATAACCAGCAAATGTATGGACTTTGGCCATGACACAGGTCACAACTTAGATTATGTTAGGATTAGACACTGAGCAGAGGGAAGGTGAGGGTTAGGCATAGGGCAAACGTATGAAATAGACACAGGGCTGGGGAAAGTGATTGAGGCTGAAAGTAGAAGGCAGTAGTCAAAGTACGAAAGTAGGAGGTAGTGGTCTGGCGACTAGTGGATGTGGGTGTGTGGACATAGCTGCCCCATATATCTTCTTCAGTGAATGTAATGACTTGTCACATTCACTTAGTTTTTATAATGTCATCTAGATGATTGGCTTGCATTCCAGCTTTCGCCAGCATGGGGCTGGAAATATATACATAAATGAGTCTTTAGAGGTGGTATACCAGTGTTTATAAAGCTGTAAACAGAAGTTTTCTGTCATTAAATGCCTGACAAAGGAGAAGGAAAGCTTTTTTTATAAACACTAACGTCAGTCCTCCCCTCTTTTCCGTATTTCTCCTGAACTGCGGATATCCAACCTAAGCTGTTAGTGCATGCTACCAGTGCTGGGAGTGTAGTAATTATTATTCTCATATATGCTTAATTAATACATGACCCGAAGCAAAACTACCCAAGGTAAACACAGAGGTATGTTCATGCTCCTCTTATGGGGAGTAAATGTGGTGTTAAGGCGGAGGAAAGTGGGGTGGGTGAACATTGCAACAAGCCTTCCTCTTCCTGTCTTAAAATGCGACTTTTGCTAAAAGTCAAACTTTGCTAGGAGTAATTATGGGGATCAGACAGGAATAAAAGAAAAATAGACAACCCACAGAGGTATGTGGTTCCAACATGAAGATATATCTGTGGTAACCTTAGCTAGCTTTTCCTCGGGTTAGGGGTGCTTTAAGGCTGATTCAGCACTAGTTTAAGGGCCTCTATGATGTCATGGTTATTTTAAGTGCATTCTTCCACCTCTAAATGCACTTAAAAGTACAAATTCAGCACCACTGGTTTCAATGTAAAATGCATTGAAATTGCATAATTACATTATGTAATAAAACGACTTTAAACATATCGAAAAATGTATTTTAAAGCATGGAAGTATGAAAGCAGCTAACGCCACTCATCAATGCAACACCTTTCAGCAACAAGGGCTAGTTAATAAATGTATAAACACTGTGTGAGCTTAGTTTTTCACTTGCAGACATTTGCAGAACTAAATATATGTGTACTAAGGGAGGTCCAGTTATAACCACAACTGTGCAAACATATTTCCATTCCATACAGAATATGTAAAATATCACTGCCTGGCACCAACCTTTTAAGAGTTAGTTTGCACATAGTGAATGTCAGTTTACTCATGAGGTAGTTTACCAAACAATGGAAGTTTCATTTCAATGTTCATATTTCATTTTTTGTTTTAGTAAATAGAAAGTATGTCATGTAGGATCAGGTTGTAGAGAATATTCTGCTGCTGATGTCAAGACACCTGAAGCCTCTACATGAACAATAATAGTATGAAGAGAGCTTGGGAGTTATATTGTTACAGCCTGAGCAAAGTTGGGACTGAAACCCCTATCATGTAATGTATATAGTGGATGGATAGTGTAATGGTTAAGGGCTCTGCCTCTGACACAGGATACCTATTCAAATCCCGTCTCTCCCTGTTCAGTAAGCCAGCACTTATTCAGCAAGGAGTACTTGGGCTAGACTCCCTAATACGGCTACTGCCTACTGAGTGTGCCCTAGTGGCTGCAGCTCAAGCGCTTTGAGTCTGCCAGGACAAAAGTGCAATAAAAATGTTATTTGTCTTGTTTATATTGGAAAAAAGTAAAGTGGTCATCAACTAGGTCATATGGATAAACTCAAATGTCTGGAGTCCACTGATACAAGTAATTCTTTAAATCTTACCATCCTACTATCAATAGACATTACATCAGGCTCAAGGAACGTCCTTATAATTTAGCAGGGTCAGTGGACTCCTTTTTATATAATCAAATTCGGTGTAAAGTAAAAAACGAATAGATACCTATGGTAACCTCTCTCTCCATCCTTATAGTCACAGAAACTATGTTACAGTGAATATTGCAACTGGTCCTTGTTGTCCCTAAATGATGGTCAGATTCTCATTTGCAGGTTTCAAATTTGCCCCACCCCCTTCTATTCTGCCCACACCATAAACCTCCATAGATCCTGACAGACTTTCATCAGCCACTCAATCCCAACAGAAGAGAAAGAGAGAGAGAGATTTGCCCCCTTTTTGTTTCCATATTGGAAGGAATAGTGCACAGCATCTCAGCCATACTTCCCCTCCCAGAAAGCAGTGTGGCTTTGTCACACTCAGCAAAGGCTTCTATGGAGGAGCCAATAGCTGTCACATGACTTCTGCTGTTCTCACCAACAACCCCCTCCCTTCCCCAGCTGTTACAAATTGCCAGTCTCACTGCCTGCACTTCCTGCCTAGGATGTGTCTATTAGAGGATACACTTTTTACAGTGGCTGACAGTCCTCTGTAAATACTATGGGAAATAATGACAAGCATATCAGCTATCAGCCATTGAGTGAATGCTAATACAATTTACCGTGCAAGCATTGTAGTGGAAGCTGAGGGAACACTAGCGTTGTATCTGATGAAAGGCATATTTTGGCACGGGGTGCTACTGGCAATTTTTTAGTGACTGGGGGCAAATAAATAAGGAATTTTAGTTAATTATTACACTTACCCTTTAATATGACACTAAAGACATACAAAATGTTGCTATAATTTAAAATATGTGTTTTTTATATTACTTTATACTAGATGACTCTTTGGAAAACTCAATGATGTAATTCCAAACATCCTTTTCCTCAGATCAGGCTTTTAATTCTTGTAACTGTTTTGTACTTAAAAGTTATGTAATGTTTTGAAAGGCAGATGTTTTGTGGAATTCCAGTGTTTTCCTGCTGTGCTGCCCATTCACTGTGTGCATTCAGCAAGTACTATTCTTATCAGTCTGCAAACTCCTTAGAGATTTGTCTGTCCAGTTTCTGACATCCACTTCTTGCACGTCCAGCACCTCTGTCCGTTTATACAACCGTGAAGTGTCACTGCGAGTCTGAGGGGAATGTGTGTCTGTGATAAACCTGTGCCAGTAACATTACAGAAAGCATCACTTTCTTTCCTAATCTATGGAGGGTTCCCTTTGTTGACTTTGTAGGAGAAATGTCTAGATTGAATGTCTTGTGACAGCTCATTTGTAAAGCCGGGCTCATGAATAACAAAGCATGGCAAGTATAAAATGATTACTAAAAATGCTTTATTCCTTCATCTGAAGTAATGGCCACATTACTGTACTAGGCCAGTTCCCCCCAATACTCTTTGTGGTGCTAGAGCAGGGGCTAGTGCACATGGCAGTAAAGTACCTATTAACCTCTTTAGAAGTGCAAAGAATATGGCCTTGACCTCCACACCACCGCCATCCCACTACCTGCCGACTCAGGGCCAGGAGAAAGGGACTTGTTGAAATTACAACCTATGACTGGGAACTTACATTGCAAATGAGATTAAATGTACATAAATGTGGAGTTGTGCACTTGGGGCCAAAAATAATGGATGCTGCATATAAATGAGGAAGGAAACCCATGATGGAAAATGGTCTTGTCCTTGTAGTCTAGACAATAAATACCAGCATAAAATGTCAATGTAAAGCTTCCAAAGCTAGGGAAATCGAAATGCAGAAAAAGAGACACTGAAAGTATTAGTGTTAAATTAGTGATGTTAATAGATTCCAGTTTTAAAGCATCTGTCTCAATTAGAGTTATTCTTTAGTTTCTGATTATGAAAACTTCATGTCTGGAAACACCCTGTGTTTTGCTCATTAATATTATTAAAATCAATTACTTTGATGCATAATGCTTTATGTCTACAGACAAACACATCTTAATAGGCTTCAATAGACTATCTTTAACCATGTTAATAGCTAGGCTTTAGGAATGACTAGCTCACTAGGAAAGCCACACCTTTGTTTGCATTTTTCTTCATCAATATTATTATCCAGATGAACTATATAAAAGACATGTGATTTACATAATGCATACCACATGTAGCTTATATCAAGTTGGTGACATCTCTACAGTGGTGACATAATTTCTGCTCAAATACAAACTGCATCAGATTTAAAACGGCATAAAATGTACCTATAATACAAACACTGGTGCTTAACGCAGTATCCTAGATACAAGTGTTACATATTTTACTTCTGGGTGAAATTGTATATTTTTTATTTTTCACAGCTTTATAGGTCATTTATCTTCTCAACTTAATATTTTTGACATTGGTGGTGATATTTTCCCCACAGAAAGTGTACCCTCAGCTACGAACCTGGTTTCAGGCTTTTCCTTCATATAACATAGAATACAATTCTATGAAAAAGTCCTGCATCTTCATCTGTGTGAACCTCTATCACTTCCTGTCTAGACAGGAAATGCATATGTAGTATGACAGAGACAAAAAAAATAAAAAAAAATGGAACTGGGGTTTAAGTAGTGGTATTATCAGGAGAACTTTGTGGAGTAGTTCACACCAGGTTTAGCTGCAAACAATGATGAGTCTCAAATACAGAAATAAGCCTAGTGTCTATTAAGTTAGTGAATATATACAGTAGGTGTATATAACTGGGAAACCGTGATGCTGTGAATGATAGTGAACAGGACACAATGCCAAACAAAACCCCAAAGCAAGGAAATATATAACTATAAAGAACAGTATATACAAGCTATGAATAAACTATATACAAGCTATGAGACTCTCTTACTTTACCGATGTAATAAACAAGCTTCTGAAAAGTGTCTTGTTAACTGATAACCAAGCCCAATCATTCACTATGGTGTGACCACACCTTCAGCAGTCCATGGCAACACAAGATGCAAAACTGGTCAGCAGGTGGCGCTCCAAAAATGTACAGCAGCAAATGTGTGTATATATATATATATATATATATATACACACTCCATACACACTCCATGTACATTCATACACTCACTGTCTGCATAACATCACAACATGGTGTAGGCAGTTATACAACCATTTTTTATACATTTTGCAGTGACTATTAGATTGTTGAGCTGCTTAATGCAGTGTTATTGAGCAGCAGCAGTAGTGACATGAAACTTCCGTTGGCTTGGTGCATTATGCAGCAGTATGATAGCACATTGTGGTGTGGCTATGGTACAGTGCAGATTTACTGCAGTGCAGCAAAATCATGTAATACAAGATACTCCGTCAGAATCTGCTGAATAAAAGCCTAAGCTAATCACAGCCATATATTTGTTTTCTTGTACCCGGTATTACTTTGCTCTCTCGTGCACTACATGAATTGTGTTAGCCTTTTAACTGCTTTTGTGTGCTTAGCCAGAAATGTGTATCCATTTATCCATCATTGTTAAAATAACACTTAAAAAAGCTTTGGCCTTTATTTCAAACAAATCTTCATGAAGCCTGCATTGTCTCCCTATAATGTAGATACCCATTGCATCAAATTAAATGTTATCAGGTTTATATAGTTTGAACTATATTTGTTAGAAAGTCCTGTACTTTATTATATTTATTTTATTGCTTTGATTCAATAAATAACATTTATTAATAAAATCTGTTCTCTGGGTTACATTATAACACATATTTTAACCTGTAGCAAAACTTTTCTCATAGTTAGCGTGCAAGTACTGTTACATTTATTTTCACTGTAGAATACTAGGCCGGATTTATACTTTGTGTGCCCCTAGGCCAAGTATGTTGTGGCCCCCTTTCTTGTGCAGCTGCACCCCTCCCATTGCATGTGCAGCCCCCTTTTTCATGTGTATCCAGCCTCTTTCTTTCATCAACCGCTCCCTTATGCATCAGTTTCCCATTTTCCTGTATCACACCCCATTTTAAGCCTCCTTTTTCATATGTAGCAACCCCTCTTCCATGCCCAAGTGCCCGCTTGTGCTGCAGTTACTGAAGGCCTGGACCTTTGTGGCTTCTCCATAAATACAACCCTACTCTTTCAGTGTCAGTGGTGTTACTGTACCATACCACAAGCTATCTCTACTTTCATATTACAGTTGCCCCCCCCCCCCACACACACACACACACACACCACCACCACCACCTAATTTGCTCCACATACTTAGTTGTAATCAGAAAGCTCTGTGAGGAGGACCTATGCTGCATTCTGTAACCTTCAGAGCACTTTATTTTCAGCAGTTTTGGACTTAACCTCCTGAGCTTTACGCTGTTCAGGAGGTTTTGTTACTTTGTGCTTGATTTTAAAATAATTGTCCCTAATGACTGTAAAGTCTCCGGCACCCCCCGATCGCCGCCGCTTCCCCGATATATACATTACCCAGCCTGGATCCAGCGATCGGCGCGGCCTCCCGGACAGCTCCGGTCTTCACTATGGGGAGGATCGCAGATGACGTCATGATGTCGCCAACGTCATGACATCATGCGCAGACCCGATCCTCCTCATAGAAAGACCGAAGCTGTGCCCGGAGGCTTCGCAATCGCTGGATCCAGGGGGAGGTAACGTATAAACCGGCGGATCGGCGGCGATCGAGGGGTGCCCGACACTTGCACTAGCTAGCCTAGTGCTAGCTAGATGATTTACAGCCATTAGGGACAATTATTTATTTATGGTGGACTCCTGGGGCCACAGAGCGGTATGCCCGACACTGTGTCGGGCATACCGCTAAGGAGGTTAATCTTGCACAACCCCCCCCCCAAAGAAACACCAGTGGAAAGCAAGGGTGCTCTGTGACAGACACCATAAGTATTGTCTAATTTTTTTTCTATGAAGCATTGGACTAGTAATACTCTATGATCCATATTACCTTAATTTAAGCTAATTGCAAGTTCAGACATCAGTGCTTAGTGTAAACATTTTTCAAACACATTTTGTTTTGTTTTTTTTATGTAAACATATAGGGCCCTGAGTCAATAAATGTTTCTCTTGAATGTTCTCTTAGGAGATGTTTTCTCTTCTCGCTTGCTGAAGTTTATTGACACTAGTAAGTGGACTGGGATATCTAACCCATTACTGCCTGTGCCTACAACGGATGTATGGGCTGGGCAGTGCATGACCTAAAGAGTAGGGATGATCACAGATATGCAAATTGTTCCGAGTTGATGCAAATGTATGCAGCTTGAAAATGGACCAATCAATTTAAACCTGGGTTTTAAAACCGAATACATTTGCATAAAAATTTTGCATAATGTCAGAACAATTTGCATCTCATTAATCATCCCCACTAAAGAGCTGTTGTACAGTCCTTCTGTTCTGTCGGTCGCCATGAGAACACTTACAGCTTTCCATTCAGCAAGTAGGTGGTTGCTGGTGTGCAGTTTGTGTTGCACCTCTCTCCGTCCCACTATCAGCTATCATCATTTCTGATAGATGGGGATATAAGACACTGTGCTTGGTGCAAATGTTGTTCCAAAGAAATGCAGAGTGTTGACAGAAAAGTACCAATGAGTACAGTTATTGATAAATTAATTCAGAACTAAAGCTTTAGTTAGTCCTCGCAGATTAGTCATTGTTCGTAAAGGTGATCAGGGGATTATGCTTTTTATGCACTCTAATTTCATAATTGTTGCAGCTCTTTTTCGAGAAAATATAGTGCCATGACCCAGATATCCCTGCACAAAGTATTGAACTTCCAGCAGTTTTGTAGTTTCTACTTCAGCACAGAGCCATCACCTGACCCCACCCACCTCCTCCCTCTGCTCCCATCTACAGGCAGGGTCAGCTCTTTATTCTTTGAAAAGTGATGATCAGGGTAGTAGTTAGGGTTGTTTGTGGACTGCTACTAATAGGCATAGTAGTTTGCCTAGTCCATAGACTGCTATTCTGTTTAACCAAGCTGCATATGATGTATTCACAGAGGAAGTCAGCTTTGCATATACAGCCAGCCAACTAATAAAAAATGAAAAATGCAAAATGTTATACGTGCCATGCACAAAGAGATGCCATGTATTCCACGAATTATGCAGGGAAGTAGCTCAAGGAACTAGGACATCAACAGATAACAAACAAATGTTTACAGGATGGATGGTTTTCCACAAAAAGAGCCATACAGCAGAATTAAAGGGGTGTGCAGGGAATTTCCTTCTTGATGCAGAAAAGCACTTTCCACCATGTTATTGATTATGTGGGATTATCCATTTACAAAGTCTGCATTTATGATGCTTCCAAAATCTTCAAAAATGCAGACCAAACAACAACACCCTTAAAATACAACCAGATAGTGAAATGTGTAGTTGGATCAGAAGTGTACTTACATGTTGTATGGTTAGGTGTGCATTGGTTTTGCACCTTAAAGGGAACCTGAGGTGAGCGGACTATGGAGGATTACGTATTTCTTCCCTTTTAAACACTGCAAATTGCTTGGCTGTCCTGCTGATAGTTTGCCTTTTATACATTTAACCATCATAGACCCTGAGCAAGCATGCAGATCAGGGGCTCTTACTGCAGTTTTAACCACATGCTTGTTTCAGGTGTGTGACTCATACACTACTGATGTCAAAGAGATCAGCAGGACTGCCAGACAACTGGTATTGTTTTAAATGAACTACATACAGCAGCTTTCCATATGTCTTTCACTTCTGGTTCCTTTTTTAAAGTAGAATGCTATTGAGTGCATGTTTTAAATTTACTTGATGCAGTTTTCTCTCCCATGTTTATCTGATGGGCTGGTCTGTGGGGAAGGTCCTCCAAAGTCTTCACACTACCTTCTTCAGTACTAAACATCTTCATGGCATTTTGTATTCCTCAGACAGATGATGAGGTGGTCTGGGTATCCTCTGTTTTAATTATTCTGCTAAATCCAGAAACACTGTAATAAATGCTGCTCTCGCTAAGTCAGATTAGTTGTTTCCTTCTGTTCTAAGCTGAATAACTAAAGCTACTAAGAACAAGGTCACAGAGGTTGTGACATTAGGATGGACATATCTAATGGCAGACAAATTGTTGGTCTAGTAGCTAGGAACACGTGAAAAAACTGAATTTTTCATTTAATTATTACTTTTGTTGTACAGAGGAATCCCTTTATAGTAAACTTCAAGGGACCTGTCCAAGTAGTTTATTATATCAGATGTTTATGCTATCACAATTTGTCATACTTTGTACAGTATATTCATACAGGTGCATAGTTTTGACCTGGGGACTCGGATTATTATAGCCATCGGTTTACTATATCAGAGAGTTTGCTATAGTGAGAATCTGACGTATAATGGCTTGAATATGAGTGTTCCTAAAAGGAATTCAAGCTTTTCAATAGACTAGGAAGAAGTGATGTACCTGCTGTATGATGCGCCATTTGCTTTATGCTGTACTGAGTTTCAGTGCTCTGTTTGGCTTCTGATGTAGTAAATGAATCACAGGTACACACTATTGTGCTTATTTTAGGGGACATGGTTAGTATTATTGTGTAATGCGATTTAATACAATGAATTCTATTACATATAGTGATATGTGCACTGTATTCTAATTAACATTGTTACTCAGTTTGCGCCTTTAAGTGGTGTGTTTTGGTAGGTGCTTTAGAACATTTGACTAGCCAGGATAGTGCAGTAAATCCTTTTTATGTATTTTAATGCAGTAGGCTAAAAGCTATCAAATCCTCCTGAGGGTAGTAGGATAAACAAAAGACTTTTGGGTGACAGCATCCTGTGGGTCACCAGTTTTTCTTTCCAAAGTATAAATCACAGCAACATATTGACAATTATAGAAAAGAAACATCCAAGTCCAGCCATACAATCAATAATGACTAAGATATAAAGCCCCTGCTCTTTTGATTAGTGGTTGAAGCTAAGTCAGATCATTACATCATAGATCTTGCTTGGAACAGGAAGTGTTAGTGTACAGAAATATGATCTGGGATTTTCAGCCATTTTTAATTCGTAGCTTCATAGGCATTTAGAAAATGTTAGGATCAATTGTCATCCTTAAGGAGGGATGCTGTGAAATTTCAGAGCAGCTGGATGGCATAGACTCTGGATACAGCAACTACGAACAGAAACAAGACACACTGAGAATTCAAACAAGGCAATTGTCTTGTCTTAGGTCTTGTCAATGGAACTTGAAGAATAATACTTAACTGGCTGAGAGTTATTTCAGCTTGCCTGTCACTGTCACAGTTTCTCTTAGTTTGAGATCCTTATTTCTGGCAATAGTGGAACTAAACATTGGCAGACATAAATTACATAACTATGGAAGGGATCGGAGCAAAAGTTCAAAGTTTGTTCCAAATGTGCTTGGAACAAAACTGCAACTCAAACACTTCACCAACACAAAGCTGAAACAACATGTATTTATATTTTTACAAGGTATTGTCTCAGCAATACTTTTTGGTGGGGGGGAGGGTGAGTTGAGAGGGGGTCTTTCTCTTTTATACTTTCCTAATGTTTCTGGGTCCCCATGAGCTTTCTGGGCATTCTATTGTTCTAATTACCGGTATGTTTGTAATTTGGAAGCATTAAGGATCGTACACACGTCCAATATGCACACAACCACTCGACCAACATGACAAACCACACAACCTGATGAACCACACGACCTGCATGTCCACATGCCTAGATGACTAAACCACCAACTCAATTAACATACTGCGCACAAAAGAGGAGTGATGGACTACACAGATTGGTCTATGTGTAAGTACACGGACCAACCTGCAGCCTGATTTTCATCTGACTTTAGTCTGTTGGACGATAATCAGGCATGTGTACGTGTGCATACAACTTGACGAGTGACTGATAACAGGCAGTTTGCCCAATCCAACTGTCGGATCTATGTTGGTCTGATATCATGCAGTTGGTGCGTGTGTACAAGATGTTTGAAAGATGTGTTTTGAATGTGTAGTCCATCATTCTTCTTGTGTGCACAGTATGTAATTGAGTTGGCTGTTTAGCCGTCTAGGCGTGTGGACATACAGATCATGTGGTTTATCAGGTTGTGTGGTTTGTCATGTTGGTCATGTGGTTGTGTGCATGTTGGACGTGTGTATGAGCATTTAAAGTGTATAAACAATTCTCAGGATTTTTTTCTACCTTTGCTCCCCATCCTTTTGCAGTTTATGCTGCAGGGGAATCGTGGCACGCCATTGAAAGTATAGGGATGTTTGCTTTAGCTCTATAAGTGTATGGCTATTACAAAGTGCTACGTATAGGCGTATAATCGTGCTGGTGGTGGGGGCACAATATTTCTTTTACAGAAATATTAAAAAATAAATAAAAACATTGTGGGTTGTTTTATAAACAATATGCTTAATACACATTCATGGACTCTGTTTATGTACAGCCTCAGCAGCTACGCCTGTATTTGGGCAGGCGTACATTGCGCCACTGCAGACGGTAAGGATTTACCTTAGTGATTTCCCCTGCAGCCATTGCTGGTTGCGTGCTATGGTTTTGGATTAGTAAATGTGCCTGTCACGCTTATGTCCTGATCATACTCTTGTAGCTTTTGCTCTCTTGGGTGGTTTCGCCCATGGTCAAATATTCCTGCACTCACTTTTGGAAAATCTTGTAGTACAAATGAACAACAATGATAACGCAGGGGCTGATAGGAAACAGCCATATCCAAAGCATTAACATGTGTCTCTTGCTCTTCCTAATGTACTGTATGTCTGCTAATGATAGGCTGAAGTTACCTTCTCGACTTTACCCAGAAATATTAGCTTGTTTGTGTACACATCTGGATAGGAGAATTGGCTCAGAATAAAATGTTCACCACATGTTATAATGGCGCTTGGAGTTAAAGACTCAGTCACGCCACCATTATGTACTGATGATAGTATGAGATTTTTTTTAACATTAATATAATGTAAATGAAGACACGAATAATTAATCTTACAAGACCTATTGTGCTTATGCAGCTGAGATATGCAGTGAGATGTTCTCTGTGAATGAAGTTATTAGAGCTGTAGTGTTCATAGGCACACATTAGCCAAGAAGTCTACAGACCTAATGTACAAATCTGAGAGACAGGCTCTTGTGGTCTCTTGGCTTTTGTTTGCGCTGATGCATCTCATCCACCAATGAGCAGCAGCAATGTGCAGGAACCACAGTCAATCTGCATGTCAGAACACACGCCAGGCTCACTCACAGCTCCAGTGATATAAGTAGGGCACGAGCATGCATGTTTTCCTATCTGTGGCTAAGATGAGAAAGACAAGAGAAAAAGAGAAGGCAAGTAAAGTGTGAGTTTTATATTGCCTTTCTCATCCAGCACTGTTCCACAGAAAGCAGCACCTGTAACAACACAGAAACTCGCAGATCCCTATCTGACAGTAGCCTTCACTGACAGAACCAAACCCTAATGCTGGGTACACACGATAAGTTTTTTCGGTCGATTTTCCGATTGATTTCCGATTCGATTCTGTTATCTTTTCTAATCTATTTCCATTCACTTCTATGAGAAATCGATCAGAAAAACGATCGAAAATAAAATCGGACATGTCGGAAATTATTTATCGAACCATCTATCAAATACAAAATTGTATGGTGTGTACCTAGCATAACACTATTTGAGGCTAGACATCACTGTACCTGTTGTACAGACCACTTGTAGATATAAATGTGCAGGGGCCCTGCCTGAGGGTGTTTTTTGTTTGTTTGTTTGTTTGTTTTTACCACTGTGCACATGCATGCTAAGCATAATAAGTTATTTTTCCAAAGACAGTACAATAAAGTGTTTCACCAGCCTTATTAACTCCTCCTTATCCATCATGCAGGTTTGATTTTGTGTACCCATGGGAGACATTGGTAGGAGCACAACGCTGGCCTTAAGTTCCATAGTGGATTCTCAATCTGCCATCTTGGACTATGCATGTGCTGAACCTGCTATGTCAAATAAATCCTTGACCAGGACAGATTATCAATCTTGGAAATATATATGTGTATAATATCGTCATAACACTTTACAGAATACTAAATCTCAGTAACTATCCCTCATAGGAGCTTACAATGTAATCTCTACCATAGTCATAGTCTAAAGTGCCTACTGTAGTCTAACGCCAGTTCTTTGCAAGGTGGAACTAATTAACTAAGTAGCATGTTTTTGGGAAGTGGAAGGACATGCAAACTCCATACAGACAGTGTGATGGGAAAGATTTGAACCTGGGACTCCACCACCCTGACTCAAATAGATTTATTTTTAGCACAAACATGCTTTTCTGTTTTTATCAGGCTTTTGTAGTTTTGGGTCACCCCGAGCTGCTTGGGTATTCTGCTTTTGTACAAAGCTTGCATGTGATGAAACGTGTCAGAACATAAGCTTGAAGGTAGGAATGGGATAGATCTAAATGTTCTGGTGGGCCTAAGA
Source organism: Hyperolius riggenbachi (assembly GCF_040937935.1). Taxonomy (NCBI): domain Eukaryota; kingdom Metazoa; phylum Chordata; class Amphibia; order Anura; family Hyperoliidae; genus Hyperolius; species Hyperolius riggenbachi. The sequence goes on along the minus strand of NC_090646.1, from coordinate 288,052,689 downwards.
TACCTGCATAGCAGTCCCATCAGCAGGCATTATAGTTTAAAACTGAGGCGTTTGATAAACCTGATAGCTGGCAAATACATTTAACAAAGCTGTAAACTGTGCTGTCCTGAGCCTGTCTCTGACATGTTGTGGCGTGCACAAAATAACTATTTGGTGGTTAAGCTGTAAGAGTGATTTTTGCAAAAGTTCCTTTTTATGAATATTCACAGCATTTCTTGAAAGTTATACTGCAAATAGAGATGTAAAAATCAATCACATGATCAAATTAATCACATGCTTTCGCAAGAGAAAATGACCACCTGCACCTGACAGTAAACTACTGAATGTAGCACATTTGTTGACTTTCATTTTGTAATCAACATAAGAAGAGCAGAGTGGTAACTATAATATAAATAACCAGTCATTTTAGCCTGTTAGCTAACTGGTGCTGAACAGTTTCATACTCGCGCCCGCATGCGTGGCAATGGCAGCGGCTCTGTGCCTGCACACTCGGTGACTGACTGCCTGACACAGATGCAGCCCAGGGATGCAGATCCCAGGGCTTTTACTAGGTAGGATAGGCTCATGTGGTACCTTAGGGGAAAATAAAGGTAGATGAACATATTTCACAGCCAAATACAGTCCTGGCCAAAAGTTTTGAGACTGTCAAAAATATTGGAAATGAGAAAAGTTGGTGCTTAAGTTTTTATAATGGCAATTTGCATATACTCCACAGTGTTCTCCCCAGAAATATTTTCCAGCCGGGTGGCATGAAAAAGTAGCCGGGTGGGGAAGTAAGGTCACGCTGGGTGCTGCTGGGTGAGAAAGTAAGGAAACGCTGAACGGAGAGGGAGGGTCACACTGGGTGGGGTGGGAGTGGATCACGCTGGGTGGGGAGAGGTTGGCATAATGCTGGGTGCTGGTGGGGGGAGCAAGGTAACTTGTTCAAGAAACAAAAATCGCATTGCAAACGATCCCAAAATGCTGTATGCAGTGCATTTGATTTTACATACATCACAATTATAGTGTGAATGCTTCCTGAGGGAAACTTTGTCATAGTGCTGCTCTGTTCGCTGGCATTCAGCAAAGCTCTGTAAATTCCTGGAAAAGTATCTTAGTGTGAATGGGGCCTTAGTGCCATAGCCCCATCATCACATATATGACCTGACATTCAACACTCTCTGCATGCAATGTATTGTGACTCCTGCTGCTGGACATACACTAGGAGCAGCGGAGTGCTGACTTAACCTCCTTGCCGGTTATCCCGAACACAGTTCGGGGTAACCTGCGCAGGAGGATTTCTCAGGCCCCGCTGGGCCGATTTGCATAATTTTTTTTTTGTTACAAGCAGCTAGCACTTTGCTAGCTGCTTGTAACTTGCGATCGCCGCCGATTCGCCGCTACCCGCCGCGCCGAGCCGCCCCCGCCCCCTGCGCAGCCTGGCCAATCAGTGCCAGGCAGCGCTAAGGGGCGGATCGGGGTTCCCTCTGACGTCACGACGTCCATGACGTCGGTGACGTCATCCCGCCCGGTCGCCATGGCGACCGGGGAAGCCCTGCAAGAAATCCCGTTCTCAACGGGATTTCTTGCATACTCTGATCGCCGAAGGCGATCGGAGTAGGTAGGGGGATGCCGCCGCTCAGCGGCTATCATGTAGCGAGCCCTTGGCTCGCTACATGATTTAAAAAAAAAAAAAAAAAAAAAGAAAGTGCGGCGCTGCCTCCTTGCCGGATTTTTTAGACCGGCAAGGAGGTTAAAGAAAACCTGTAATGGAAAAAAAACCTCCCCTGGGGGGTACTCGCCTCGGGTGAGGGAAGCCTCCGGATCCTATTGAGGCTTCCCCCATCCTCCTCTGTCCCACGGCAGTGGCGATAACACTCCCCTAACAGCGAGGATGTGAATATTTACCTTCCCGGCTCCAGCGCAGGCGCAGTATCGGCTCTCCGCTCGGAGATAGGCGGAAATAGCCAATCGCTGTCGGGCCGCTCTACTGCGCAGGCGCAAGTCTCCTGCGCAGTAGAGCGGACCTGACAGAGATTGGCTATTTTTGCCTATCTTCGTGCGGAGAACCGCAACAGCGCCTCCGCTGGAGGTAGGAAAGGTAAATCAATGCTTGTCGAGGGAGGATTCCGGGACACTTCAGGGGATCCAGCGCTGGACTGCCTGTAGCTACAAGGGAGGGGGAAGCCTCATTGGGACCCTGAGGCTTCCCCCACCTACTGAGGTGAGTACCCCCCAGGGGAACTTTTTTTTGTTAGCTGATCACACAGGCAGGCAACAGAGTGGTGAGGATTCCAGAAGAGACTTTGCAAAAAACATGCTAGTTCAAAGCACAGCGATATGAGACATACAAGTATTCTGGCTGAACTTAATGGACTTATGGCTTTTTTTCCACCTAAACTACTGTAACTGCTGAGATAAGACAGGCTGAACTGAACTTTTTGCCATTCATATTTGCCCATACTAAAAACTGGATATCACAGTGATTTTACAATCACTGACACAAAAGATGTCAGTCTGGCATGAAGTGCAAGGACACAGGGGACAGAGTGAATGCTGCACTAGGTTCATATTACAGCCCTGTAAACCACTCAGATCTCTCTTCACACTGAATGACCAGCGTGGTGATATGTTAATGAGCCACACTTATCTGAGTATTCCGACATTCCTGTGAATGGAAGGAGCTGGGAAGGGGCTTTGTATCTGCTGCACAGATAGAGGAGGAGGAGAGCTTCTGTGTCCACTGCTGGGAAAGATCGGGTGACCACCAAAAGGAATAGCAATAGAGCCGTACACTCTATTCTATGGTCGGCTCCAGCAAAGTTCCCGAGGTCTGACTCATCTGTGCTAGGAGCTTCCCCCGCCCCTCGCTGCGGATAGGAAGGAGAAGCTGAGGAGGAGGGCGGAGATGTGTCTCTGCACTCAGCGCTGCCTGAATTAAAACTACGAGCAGAGGAAACAGGAAAGTGTCTCTGCTTTAGACTCGGAGGCTAATCAAATCAGCCGGGCGGGAACAGAGACCCAGGTGGGCGCTCCGCCCGGGTAATAGGCTCTGGGGAGAACACTGACTCCAGAATGTTATGAAGAGTGTTCAGATGAATTGCACAGTCCTTATTTGCCATGAAAATTAACTGAATCCCAAAAAAACCTTTCCACTGCATTTCATTGCTGTCATTAAAGGACCTGCTGAGATCATTTCAGTAATCGTCTTGTTAACTCAGGTGAGAATGTTGACGAGCATAAGGCTGGAGATCATTATGTCAGGCTGATTGGGTTACAATGGCAGACTTGACATGTTAAAAGGAGGGTGATGCTTGAAATCATTGATCTTCCATTGTTAACCATGGTGATCAGCAAAGAAACACATGCAGCCATCATTGTGTTGCATAAAAATGGCTTCACAGGCAAGGATATTGTGGCTACTAAGATTGCACCTAAATCAACAATTTATAGGATCATCAAGAACTTCAAGGAAAGAGGTTCAATTCTTGTTAGGGTTCAGGGCGTCCAAGAAAATACAGCAAGCACCAGGATCGTCTCCTAAAGAGTATTCAGCTGCGGGATTGGAGTGCAACCAGTGCAGAGATTGCTCAGGAATGGCAGCAGGCAGGTGTGAGCCCATCTGCACGCACAGTGAGGCGAAGACTTTTGGAAGATGGCCTGGTGTCAAGAAGGGCTCCCAAAAAACATCAGGGACAGATTGATCTTCTGCAGAAAGTATGTGGAATGGAGTGCTGTAGACAGAGGCAAAGTCATATTCTCTGATAAAGCCCCTTTCCGATTGTTTGGGGCATCTGGAAAAAGGCTTGTCAGGAGAAGAAAAAGGTGAGCGCTACCATTAGTCCTGTGTCATGCCAACAGTAAAGCATCCTGAGACCATTCATGTGTGGGGTTGCTTCTCATCCAAGCGAGTGGACTCACTCACAATTTTGACAAAAAAAAAAGCCATGAATAAAGAATGGTACCAAAGCACCCTCCAACAGCTACTTCTTCCAACAATACAACAACAGTTTGGTGAAGAACAATGCATTTTGCAGCACGATGGAGCACCATGTCATAAGGCAAAAGTAATAACTATGTGGCTCGGGGACCAAAACGTTGAAATTTTTGGTCCATGGCCTGGAAACTCCCCAGATCTTAATCCCATTGAGAACTTGTGGTCATTCCTCAAGAGGCGAGTGGACAAACAAAAATCAACTAATTCTAAGAAACTCAAAGAAGTGATTATGAAAGAATGGGTTGCTATCAGTCAGGATTTGGCCCAGAAGTTGTTTGAGAGCATGCCCAGTCGAATTGCAGAGGTCCTGAAAAAGAAGGGCCAACACTGCAAATACAGACTCTTTGCATACATCTCATGTAATTGTCAGTAAAATCCTTTGAAACGTGCTTATAATTATATTTTAGTACATCACATAAACAACTGAAACTAAGATCTAAAAGCAGTTTAGCAGCAAACTTTGTGAAAACTAATATTTTTGACAGTCTCAAAACTTTTGGCCAGGACTGTAGAGAAGCTTCCCATGCAGCGGTACATAGGCTTAGGCCCGGTTCACATTAGCGTTCCAGGTCCGGCTTCCCCGGACCCGGAACGCTCTGTACACAGCGGATGGTGAATGGATACATTGTTAATCAATGTATCCATTCACACTCGTGCGACCGTCCGGATCCGATCCGGGAACGCAGCTCCGGGACGATCCGGCTTTTTTCCAACTTGCTCCATTTTTGCCGTCCGTCCCCGTGCGGCTGCGGACCCGGGCCGGATCCTGACCCGAATATGCGGCCATGCTGTGCAATGAGAAACGGATGTTTCTCATCACACTGGCAATAGGACCAGATGCTTCCAGCACCGGTCCTATGCCACTTGAGGGGCCCGGAATACACGCCGGTATCCCCCATGCTTGCGGTGCCTTTCTGGCACTGCAATGTATCTAGTTCCGGCTACTTTATTGTAGCCGGAACTGATACATTCCGGATCCGCAACTTGTGGCAACTTGTGGCCACCGGAGAGACCCGTACGGTCTCTTTGCGGCCCCCGGACACTTGCGGACTCGAACCGCAAGTGTGAACGGGTCCGTAGGACACTGGCATTAATGTTCATTCCAAACAGTACAATGAAGATAACTCCGGACTCTCCAGGAACGGGTATACTTTGATCCCAAAACTATCATCTGTAATACAGATGTACTCTTATTTGCAATAAACCTACTCGGTTGACCCATTGGAGTGTGCAAACTTACCTTCTTTGTCCCTTATGGGAAGACTAGCCCCAAACCCTTAGTGTGGATCTTTTTAAAATTTGGTTTTTGATTTTCTTTTTTTTTTTTTTGGGGGGGGGGGGGGGAGCACATTTCTTCCACATTTGTCTTGAAGTGTAGCTTATATTTTATTATTTAAAATCTTGTCTTAACTGGCAATGAATACATTTTGAAAAATTAGGTGTTGCATCATTTCCAATTATCATTGGCATAAATACGCAATCTTCTTAATAATGCCACATGTGTGAGTATCCCAGAGACATTAGTCCCAGATGGTCTTTCACAATACTTTGTTAAAGCCATCAGCCTTACAATTTGTGGACTTATGAGACTGATTTGATTTTGGTATATATGAGTGCCAATGGAAAGGAACTAGTGTCCTCTATTTTTTCCGTGCCTTATCTATATACTTTAAAGGTGCTTACATGAGAACATGACAGCATCGTTTACAACACTGATTAAAGCTTTGTTTTAATGGGCATTTCTCAAATATAAAGCACTGTATAATTGTGGAAAGCTGCTGTCACAAATCTAATAACTGCACTTTGAACTGTAGAAAGCAATAAAACATATAATAAAATGCATGTGTTGTTTGTGTTTTCCATGTTTAGTTAACAAAGACAACATGAGCTTTCTCCTGTACCAGCTTTTGCAGTGTGTAACTATAGTATTCCTTTTACCAATGAAAATTTGAGAATTATTGAGGTTATTAGGGAAAAAGAGCTGATATCCTACATTTTAGGAGCAAGACGGGGCAGTCAACAAATACTATTAAGCCCAGTTGCATTTAAAACGTCTTCATTTGTTTTGTATAATTTATTTAATGAAATAAGATGCTTGGAAATTCACCTTCGCCAGGGCTTTAATATGCACCTCCGAAAAAAGAGAATATTATTTCAAAGGGCACATGAAAATTCTCCCAATAAGTATCACAGAGCTGTTTTTTCAATTGCAGGTGTTGCATTAGATTGTATATTGTTGTATACATTTTATTTTGATGCCTTTGGTCGTCATGTAGTTTCTCTTGTATTACTGGAAGGAGGTTTATTGGATGAAATGTCCATCCTTTAACAGGTGTCTTGTATACGTTTGTTAATTTGACCTAATGAAGTTTATACTGTATATTACTTAATCCTTAACTGTCAGAGACAATATAATTATAGTTTGTCACCCCGTCAAAGTCCTCAATAGCCCCTTGTTTACAAAAAACTAAAACAAAACAAAAGAAAAAACACAGCTATTCCTTGCTGTTTGTGCTCGTATTGGAACCAATGCGTCTAAGCAGAACACAAAGTGAGGATAGTCCTCTCAAAACTAAACCAGTTTCAACACTATCCACAAATATATGGTTTTGGCTAGAGACAATCTTTAATTTTAACACTATCAACAAATACAGTAAAGGTTTTGGCTGGAGACAACCTTTAACCACTTCGCCGCCCGGGTACAGTATATCTACGCTCCCGCGATTGTGCACGCCGCCGCCCACTTGCCCGGAGATCAATGAACGGGAAAAAACATTCCCGTTCGTTGATCTCTGCCCCCCAGCAATGATCGTCTGCTTCTATGAGAAGCAGCGCGATCATTGTGAAAAAAAAAGTTCCCAGCCTCCCTCCCTTACAGGACGCATTCACTAAAAGTTACTGTGGCCATCTTATGGCCATAAAAGTAAAACTACACCCAAACACATTTTTCATATACAAATACATTAGTTTACATTATAAATTAACTCATTAACTCCCACACTCCCCAATTGTTACCAATTTTTTTTTTGTGATAAAAAAAAATTACAACAAAAAAAAGCAAAAAACATAAATAGTTACCTTAGGGACTGAACTCTTTAAATATTTATATCAAGAGGATATAACACTGTTACTTTATAAATTATGGGCTTGTAATTAGGGATGGACGCAAAACTGAAAAAAATGCACCTTGATTTCCAAATAAATTATTGGCGCCAAACATTGTGATAGGGACATAATTTAAACGGTGTAATAACCGGGACAAATGGGCACATAAGTTACATGGATTTTAATTACAGTAGCATGCATTATATAAAAACTATAATGGCCAAAAACTGAAAAATAATGATTTTTTTTCCAAATGTTTTCCAATTTTCCCATTAAAACACATTTAGAATAAAATAATTCTTGGCATAATGTCCCTTCTAAAGAAAGCCTAATTGGTGGCAAAAAAAAAAACAGATATAGTTCATTTCATTGTGATAAGTAATGATAAAGTTATAGGCGAATGAATGTAAGGAGCACTGAAAGGAGAAAATTGCTCTGGTGCTGAGGGGGGTAAAACCCCTCAATTGTGAAGTGGTTAATGGCATTGTGCTAGTTTCCCTTATGCCTTTCTAAACTATGTGCTCCTAGCAGTACTGAGTAGAAGATACATGTATGTACAGTTATCTTTTACCGAAGGGATCTTATAAATTGTAGTGTCCATTTCTGCTTTTACTTGGAGTAGTTATTGATCCTTGGGAATTATTTGGTAAATGTACTGAAGCAATTCCAACAATGAATGGAATTTACATATGGCTCATTCAGTAAGATCCAAACAGGTTTATTACCAAAAGCACTGCTTAACCTTTGCCTTATTTATGACTAACATTACAGGACAATACTGCCACTATGTGGACAAGTTAATGGGGCATAAAATGCTGCTTCTCACAGTGCATTCTAATTGTCTCCTAGAATTAATTGTGCTTATCATAGGAACATTAAGGAACAAACCTTGCAAATGTGATATAAGCTGTACTATAGCTTAATTTGAATTACGGCACGCATAATCACTAAATCTAGGGTTTCCCCTGATGTAGAAAGACATTATGCAATGTGATTCAAACGTAGAGCTGTGAACTTTGACAGTATGTATGAATCATAAGTAGCAGAGTTTACAGATGGAACATTTTAAATGGCAAATAGTCATTAACCATTGAATGAAAATGGACTATGAAGCACATTTGAGGTGATGATATAGCCATGCATTTACAGAACTACAAAGACATAATATCAGTCATTCATGCTTCCCTTGAGTAGATAAACAATCTTTGTTACACAGTGGATTTGTATGTGTTAGGCTGAATACTCAGCAGAATGTTGCCTGCTACTGATGACATGCCAGCAGTGCCATGTCCCCTTCCCTTTATTTATTTGTGAATGCAAGCCTATAGCTCACAGTCAGGTATGCTGCATCCATTACAGTTCTGAAGAGCATCCCTCTGTGCCAAACCCACAACCTTCACCACTGACCTTGTCAAGCCTTTATATGTATAATATGCTATATCTACCAACACATCACTGTATTTTACTTTTTTACGCACATGTTGACAATACAACTCATTTCTTCATCCAGTTGGTTCCCAGGCAAATAATAAACTCCATTTATAGCACTTCTAACAAGTTTTCTGGCCTGTAAACTGTGGTGGTGGAAAGGTTGTTATGGACTCGTACGAGACACAGTATAGGTTTTCACAGTGAAAATTAGTCATCCAATTTCTAGAACTATTTATGATGTTTTGTTTTTTTGTTGTTGTGCCAGGAATCTGGAAAAAAAGGATCCATCCATGCATAAGCAGCATATGGACCATTGGCTATAAAATACAGGCTTAAATTTGTCATCTTAACTTACAAACTCTTTGAAAAAATAGCACATCAAAAGAAAAACCAACTGAGCTTTTCTAATATATCAACAGCTCCATTTAATACAAGCAGTGAATCAATACCTCGAAATGCTTACCCTTTTATCTACGGCAAGCATCCAGAAAGATCATTTTAATTGATTTAGTACATTGAACTTAATAAAGAAAATACTGAAACAGCCGATAACCCATTACTTTTTTATTTGCCATATGAACTGGTAATAGTACACATAATATATTTAAGTTTTAAGCTATGATTGACAAGCCAGTTGTTTTAGAACATGCAAAGTGCTTATGTCAAGTGGAGTTTCCAATAAAAATGTGAAATTAGCTTTTGCATTTAGAGGATGTGATTCTATCATTTAAACTGAGTATCACGCCAGCTGAATCAAAGATTCAAGCATCATAGAGCTCATTAACACCACTGAACACTCAGTAACACCCTTAAAATGCAGCACAAAGCATCTTCAAATATATTTTCATATCTGCCGTTCACACTAATGTGGTACATAAATGGCAGCTGCAAAAATCCTGCAGCTAGCATCTGTGCAGTGAGAGACAGCCCCATTCACATAAACTGAATGGGATTGGTATCATAACGTATAATAATCGTGCAGAAATGTGTATTATTCATGTTCAATGTGTGAAAAGATCCTTTAAAGCCCCTGTGCAGGCAAGGATGTAATTAGTGTAGTGCTTGCCTCCCTTTCCCTCTAGATCAGCATCATAAGTTTAAGCTTGCTAAATTGATTCTAAATAACGTCATTTTGGTCATATGGATGCTGGCCGCACCCTTCCTAGGTCCTGATTGCACGAAATAGTGAGTAGAAGCTTGGCTATGCCTCCCCTCCCAGTGTGCAATGGGGCTCAAAGGACTCGGGTTGAATGATCCCATAGGACAGCAGTGATCACATAACTACGGCTGAATTCAACAAAAGGAAGGTATATAGAAGCATTTTTAGAAATTTTAACTTGTGTTACTGATCTCATGGAGGTGGGAGGAAAAGGCATCAGATCAATAACTAATTTTCCTTGGACAAGGGCTTTAGAGGAAACTACAGTTAGAACAATATGAAGAGGGATGCAGAGGGCTTACTTTTACAAAGTACAGGATTGTGGGGATCCTCTGCCTTCAATATCTTCATAATCAGTGACGTATTATGAGTATGTAGATCAGGTGTTCAAACTACCTTTGCAACATACTTGTTCCAGGTATGTGAAGCTGGAACTACTGATGCCAAAACAACTGCATGACAAATAGGCAGTTCATTTTTTTTTCAAATGGTAGAGCAATGGCAGCCTCCACATTCTCCTCACTGTAGTATTATTATTTGAAGGTGAGCAGGCCAAAGGCTTATGCTTTGGGCATTTCCAAAAGTGGTAAAATTCACATTTCAGGTTTTGATGTTGCATAGTTTAGCAAGGATAACTAGATCCTGGCTTTAGTAAAACATCTCATGAGCTTAACTGCTTTAGGCAATATTCACTTCAATTCACTAAAGATAGTAAAGATAGCCAAAAATCCCCAAGGCAATACCAGCTTATTTCTGCTCCATGGAGCACTTGTAGAGAGAGGTGTGAAGGAAGCTTAGTAAAATCTGAGAATGGCCTCTAAGCAGCACAGAGGCTAAGTTGCTAGAGTGCCAGGTTTGAATTTTGGCCAGGATGATGTCTGCAAGGAGTTTACATGTTCTCCCCGTGTTTTCTGCTGTTCTGTTTATCATCTGAAACGTTTGTGAGGGCTTGTTTCAAGTGTCGGTAATCCAAAGTGTGTGTGCAGTTTTAGGTAGAAGCACAGTGCATGGCTTCTTCACCTTTCTCCATTACAAAATGATTAGTTCTTTCAAGTTACTGCAAGCATTCATAATATAACTGTATAGATTTAGTAATCATTGTGGATATAGTGTGCATTGTCTTGTGGAGGAAGTTCTGGTGGACTAAAAGACCCATCATTTCCTTAAAGAACTGTATACTGACTCATATTAGTTGGGGACATATTGACCCATATGCAATTCACTTTTTCTCCTGAGTTTTCTCTTTGGTGATATTTTTAAACTTGTCAGTAAAATGCATTTTAAATCACCCGCAAGCAAGAAAATACTCAAAATAATTTTGACAGCACTTTTCACCTACTTTTTGGCACCTTTCCAGTTATCTCCTGGAAGAAAACACAGGAGAAAAGGTGAATTGCATATGGGCCATTGTATCTTGCCTGCTGGAGGATGATCTAAGAGAGTACACGATCCAACAGTTCCTCAGTGTGCTTTTTACCAACTTAAAGGACCACTATTGCAAAAAAAAATAAAATAAAAATTGTAAAATGTAAAAGGCATGTGTATGCATATGTGTAAAATGTACATTTGTTCCAGAGTAAAATGCAATATAAATTTATTTTTTTCTATGTTGTTGTCACTTACAATAGCTTGTAAAAATCAGACAGATCAGGGGATTCTTAGGGGTCTCTTATTTCAGAAGCACTTCCTGAACGACAGTTCTCAGTCCAATTGCCAAAATAGTGTGCAAGCGAGTAGAGAGACTGACTGACATCTTTGTATAGATCCTTTCCAGCAAGTGCTTTTGTAAATTATAAAGGTAATACTGAGAATTCCCCATGAGGACATGGACTAGTCCAAAACCTGCCAGATTTTTACTGTTTTACAAGTTACTGTAAGCAACAGCAACATAGGAGAAAAATAATTTATAGTATATTTTATTTTACTCAGGGAGAAATGCACTTCTTGAAAATGTGATGATTGAAAACCTTTTCAAGGTCTGCCTGACGTGTGACCTTGTGTGAATGGCAAACCCACTGTCTTTATTACCACAACTGCAGACAGTCAACAAGTACTTTCCAAATGTGAAAATTAGTGAAGACTTAAGCCTGGTACACACAATTATGATTGGCCAATCACTGTCCAATTTTACCACCTCCATGTGGTATGACCCTCATATTACATGGAGCCTGGTACACACATCCAGTTTTGACTGGCCAATGACTGACCACTTTTACCACCTACCTATTGTATGAGAGTGTACCTACACAATCTATTCACCGTATTCAAAATATGTTGGCCCTTTTACTAAATAGAGGTAGTTAAATTGGCCAATCTTTGGACAAGCAAAATTGAAGGTGTGTACTAGGCTTTCATCTCTTTTTCAGAACCAATACTATTTACACTTCTATCGAAACTTGACAAAACGTAATAATAACACAGACAATGAAACTGTAATCCATAGCAACCTAGCCATCAAAATTCTGCATATTTTAGTTTGGTGATTACATAAATGGCATACATAAATACATCTTACATTTTATTGTAATGTAATATTGCATTAAATATTATAACATTTTGTAATGCTGGTTAATTTTAGCAGTATGAGTGTCTGAGTACCAGGAACCATATAAAGCATATTAGTCATCCAAAACATATGAATTTGTTCCACAGAAATTCTGCTGTTGCAAATAATTGAAAACCTGCAGTGTCATGAAATATACCGTGAAAGTATCCCTAGAGCGATGAGCAGCGCAGGGTTAAAATAAGGGATCAAACAGCCTAAAGGCAGTACACTGGTGCAAACACCTCAGCTGTATTCATGCAGCATCAAGTAAGAGAAAGAACACAACCATAAACATTGCATACATTTTGACCCATCATTAATAAAATATTGAGTAAAAGCAAGTGAGGGAACCCATGTTATACGTCAGATGAAGAATCACATCAATCAATAGCCTTCTGGTATTTTTTGTAGAAAGACAGATAAACCTTGTAGCATTGATTAGAAGTCCCTGTCTAGGAATATATTTTCGTGGACTGAATCTGGCCACTCATCAAACTGAAAAGTGATTCTCAAAACCAGTTTCCTACTCACCTGTGGGGACCCTCAACTGATATCACCCACTCCAAGTTCACACTGTGGGTGCTATCCACTGCAGGCTTCAGAATGTTCATCCCTGTGGTCATACTTTCCTCCCATATTGAACCATATAAAGCATGTGGGGGGTGGGGGGGGGGGTGAGTGGCCAGTTTCCCCTGTAAATTTGTTTGGAAAGAATTGAGCATTTTCATTTATAATTTCAAATGCAGTTTTATTTGAACCTGGAAGAACTCTCTTTCCTCGAGGAATGTGTCTGTGGGGTTTGAAAGCTATTATGCATTAGTAATTTTCTCAATAGCTCTGCCATATGTTAGATTTTCATGCATCTGGATCTTTTACTGGGCCGACATTTTCAAGAAAGAAAAAATCTCCCACTAAAATATCTGGGAACTATTAAAATTCCTTGCCCATAACACTTGGTGTACTGATTATATTAGCAGGGTTAAAGAATCTTGAGAAACATTGCCGCCATAAAATCCCTGCATTATACCTTCCGCTTGTTCCCCTTCCCTCTCCATAGAACAAATTCAAGTGCTTGGCTTAGCTAAGCATTCATGTTAAAGAGCTGTTATCAGATCAGTAAAAATGGATGTATACCTGCACTCCATTTGGTTATGCCAATACAAACACATGAGGTGCACAAGGATGATGCACCTCTGTTTAATCATGGAAGTGATGGAGTGCTGCATGGAGCTGCTGTAGTCTACTGCAGCAGTCACATGGAGTGTTGACATTGCATCTGCAACATAGGTGTATCGCTGCCTTATCAGATGTGTCTCATTGGCTTATCCCCTGTGCTTCTTGCTTCTCAGCATTGATTTACCTGCTGCCCACGGAACACTGCTGTGAGCTGATTACTTGATAAAGAGACCCCATGGGGTCTCGAAGTGTTGGAGTTACTTTGTTCTATTTGGATATAAAATATAAAGTTTATATCTGAAGATTAAAAAGGTGCTGGCTTTGCTTGATAGACTATTAGAAGATCAAAGACCTGAGGATGGTCAAGTCATACTTTAGGTAAATTCCGGGAGAGTTGATCCAGGGATTTATCTGACTGCCATCTGGAATCGGGAAGGAATTTTTCCCTTTTAAGGCTTATTGGTGCAGGTTTTTTTGCCTTCCCCTGGGTCAACTGGGATATGTGCGGGTTCAATATGGTGTGTTGTTTTTCTTGGTTGAACTTAATGGACAGATGTCTTTTTTTCAACCAAACTATGTACGGTAACTATACCTGCACATCTGATTTATTTTGCATATTCATAGATATGCAGTTTTATATTTTCTTTAACATTACACCAAAAACTAGATAGTAGCAGTACCAGGACTGATGTGTTGTCGCTGTCCCGCTGTGAGCAGGGGCATAAAAATGGGGTGAAAGTGATGCTGAGCAGAATTTGTCACAATCATTTTATGCAACACATGGAACTAAAAAAATCTGTATCCAGCAGATTAGATCCAAACTGGATGATGTTTACATTCTCCTGATGAATTTTATGAAATTCTACTGGAAAAAAATGTTTGAATTAAACGATCATTCATTAGATTATAGTTTATACTGGCGTATATGTGGTTTGGTTGTTTTATTAATTTGATTGTTTCAACTTAATGAGTATGACTTTCATAAATGTAATGTACAATGTAACATCCACAGACCTATTAAAAAACCTAAATTAATGAAAGAGATATGCAACTTTTTCATATGCAAGTCATTGCTTCAGTTTTCTTCTTCAAGTAAGGTTGATAGTGATCTCTCTTCTCTCAATTATGTCATGCAAGGCAAAAGGATTCAGGATGGATTTTCAGCGCCTGCAGCGTATCTTGGAAACAAGTCCTGCTTTGCTTTCAACTTTTGTACTGTGAAAAAGTACAAACATAATCAGAACAAAACAGACAGCTGCTTAACTTTTTTTCAGTAAAGAATTCATAATTAAAAGCACACCATATTTGTACAGTTTGCAAATGCCATGTATGCTGTATTTGTGTATTAATGTCTGATATGTTTTAGCTTCATGCACTTAGCTGTTATATATTGCAGAAGCAACATGGGCATTTCTTAGTCTTATCTTTTGATGGACGGCTTGACATCTAATGCTGATCCCTTATCAGGCATTAAAATCTGCTTTCCGCTGATACACACTCTGGCTTCAGGCAAACTTCCGGGCTTTAAAATGCTCTCATGGGGGATATAAATAAATGGGTATGCAGTGCTGGATGTTGCAGACAAGGTTGCTGAAAGCATGACCCAGTGCAAACACAATTTTACCTCCAAAATCAAAGATGGCAAGGCACTCGGTGTTTATAAAAATTGAATATTATGTTTACTTCGTAAGCACATACTAGCAAACATGTGCCTATTTGGGTACAGGTACATCTGTGCTGTTGGTATATAAAGTAAAGAAGACACAAAAAATGCTGAAAGATAGGAAGACAACCGAAAGGAAGCAATAAAATGTTTCTGTTATAACTCAGAATTCTTCTTGTAGGAGATAAGTCCACCATTAACTCTTTTTTTTATATACATTTTATATCATTTTGGCAACTCTGATATATTGTACAGTTGTTTTATCCACCCTGAGTGGAGGGTAATGTTTTTTTTGGCCCATCCCTGAACAGATTGACTTTTTAACCTGAGTGGGGTCAGGTTTCTTCTCCCCACCTGCTTACTGTATGGCACACCTTTGTGAGTATACGCTCAATACCATTTCTCTGTGTCTCATTATACTACATAATAAAGGCTCTTGGTCTCTCTATTCTCTTGAGGTCCCTTGCATACATTGCATGCTGCGCCGCTCCGTGCTGAGCTTTCCTGATGCTTATCCAGTGCAAGGGCCTTGCAAGTCTAGGCTTTATTGCTTTTTTTGGAAATGTGGAGGCACAGAATTAAGGTGTTTTCCTTGCTAAGGGAGAGAAGCCAGATACGGGCCGCACCTCTTACTGGTGTGTGCGTGTGTGTACGTGATGTTTACGGTGTTGAACATATATTGGCCCACTGCTTACTGGTTGTAGCAGAGAAAATTAGTGCTCAAGATGACTGTAAAAGTGCAAGGTATTGTGGAGAGAACTCACAATATTGTCATAGTGAGACTGCACAAAGTACTGCAGGAAGAGTGAAAAGATATTTAATGCGAGAGGAAGCAAAGTGCTGTAGCGAGAGAGAGAGAGAGAGCAAGAGAGTGTGCAAAATCCTACAGGGAGAGAGAGCATAAAGTGCCACGGAGATGGCTGGTTCCTTCAGTGTCCTACTCCTGAGGCTCATATAGCAGCCTTCTTCTCTATTACCACCCATAGTTGCCAGACCCATTGCTGTCAGCTATGTTTCCCCCAGAAACTGCAACAATCACCACACAACTCTTTTTCTAAAATGCTCGTAGCAAGTTAACATACACACAGTTAAAAGCATGTATGCACATTGCAAGTGTAGTTTAAATATTTTTTTGTTCCCATTTCAGTAATAGAGCTCCAAATTTAGTGTGGCCCCAAGGTAGCTAGTAAAGTGTTTCCCCCAGTGTAGCTAGTATAGTGGCCCCCATTGTAGGTAGTAGTGCCCCCACCCCAATATAGCTAGAAGGAGGGGTGACAGGGATAGTGGGGGGGGGACATATCCCCCCTCCCTCACCTGGGTCCCCTCCTTCTGCCTCTCTTCCCCTCCAAAATGCGGGCAGCGGGGGCAGCGTGCACAGCAAACGGGCAGGCGGGCGGGCGGAGAATACTCACTTCTCTTCCGCGTATCAGCCGCTGGAACACTGCGTCGCCGTCACGTGCCTCTTCTGCGCCTCCAAATGCGGAAGTGTTGTGAGTATTCTCCGCCTGCCCGCTCTGCCTGTTTGCTGCCCGCATTTTAGAGGGGAAGAGAGGCAGAAGAAGGGGAGCCAGGTGAGGGAGGGGGGGGGATATGTCCCCCCCTCCTTGCCGCTATCCCTGTCACCCCTCCTTCTAGCGCTGCTCTTCCCCTCCTGCATCTATGGGGGGTTGTTGGCGACACCCCCCTGCCTATCAGCCACTCTGGGCGCCACGCCCCCCCTGCGCCCTATGGTAGGAACGCCACTGCTGTGGCCCACAGTAGAAGTCCCACCTTTATCCCTTTCTTCTTGTTTTCCATCATGTATTGATATTCAATGTATTGGTGCCCTGTGGTAAGGGCATTAGTGTGATCTGATTGCGTCGCCATTTTGGCCCGAGTGCAATCTTCCTGCCACGTTTTGGATGTGATTTGAGCTCTACTATACTGAGTATAGTAGCTCAGTCGCAATCACATTAGTGGACATTTGTTTGCGACTGTGCTCGTGTTTCATAGTGGAAAAGAGTATTTTGCAGAAACTGCATGTGTAGAAATATTTGTTATGAGCCATCCGCAAAGGATATTCCTCCCAAACTTATAGCTGACTGACATTCCAGCAGTTACCAGCTGGTCTTTGCTATATAAACCTTTTTTTTTGTAAAATTAAGTGGTTTGAGTAGCTTCTTGTTGGAAAACAATACAACAATTACTCTTCAGTTTCTTTTTTAATGCCTTGCAACAGTGACAGTTGCGTCATATGTGACATTTTTGTGACCTTTTATTGTAATTATCAAATACAATGATGTCTACTCATCTTCCACAAGTGGTTTTTCACTTTTCTTATACATACTGTACAGGCAAAATGCTCTCTGACACATGCTAGTTGATGTTTCACAAATTGCTGCGGAACGCATTATTATATCAATACTAAATAATAATTAGATATAATAAGCTTTTGAGAGTGTGTAAATGAGCATCAGCTATTTTTGATATTACAAGTGAACTCTAAGTCTCATAGAAAGTCCTCTTTTAAATATTGGTTCATTAGATATTTAATTGAAATTCGATTGTTTGAATGCCCTTATCAACCTCTGACTTAAAATGATATTTAAACAATGCACATTTCCTGGCTGCCTGGTTCTTTTTAAGCTTCCATATAGGCCAGACCACAATGACGCTTTATGAATTACGCTAAAAATAAACCTCCTTCCTTTTCTAGAGCACACTTGCCCAGTGTTATGGGCAAGGAGCTCATTTCTAAATTCAAGGCCCTGGAGTAAGTGGGGAGGGAGTGATAATGATAATATAAAGGAACTTATGGTAAAATATAAAAGCCCCCGTCAATGTGAAGACTTTCAGGTGTATGCCTTTTTCCACATAAACATGTAAAAGGTGTCAAAAGATTTAACATACTTCAAAAAATATTTTTAATACAATAAAAAAAAATCTTTATAAGATGGTACAGAGTCAAAAATAGTTAGAATTGATTGGACTCTCAAAAGACTGAGGATCAGTGTCAAAACCACATGTATTCCTTCACACTTATATTCACAGTGTACTTTAAATCAAGACTATCTGTGTGATCTTGTAAAACACTGGTATTCCACTAAAACAGTTATGTAAAGTCATATGATTAATGATTCAGCTTCTCTAGATCACTAAGTGATAGTTAACTTGTGCAGTATTTTAGTCAAGGTATGGGATTTCCTACTGTAGTCTTCATACATTTTAAAACATGCATGTTAATTTAGGTGCCATTATTTTAAATAATGTATTATATAGCTGAACCTTGGCACCAATATCTAGAATTTGGGTATATAATAGCTGAATCCCAGCCATATCTGCTATGCTGTTATAATTCTAATGCAATACCTGAGACATCTAGCCTATGATAAACCGCATTAATGCATGCATAGCAAGTTAGTTTATCTTCGACCGACTAATACAATGCACCATCAGAGCTTGACTAAAAAGCACAGTAAGAATTTGCTGCAGCTAACATGACATCTTCTTGGAGCATTGCACTGAGGAGAGTGTAATATCTATAAAAACAGCATGCATAAACATTGATTGGCCATGGACGGATATTATTTCCCAAATACGCTGAGGAAAACTATGTAGTGCCTTGTTTCAGGCACAATCCTTTTGTATTAGAGGGCCCACGTGTTTAACAGCTAATGTAACTCATCAGTACTGATAATCTATAGACAAAACAGTGCATTGTCAAGTAATATTGCATATTGGCCTTTTGGAAGCTTTTAAGTTTATTGCTGGAAATTAGCTTGATTCACAATGTCAGCTGTGAGATTTGTACAAGGATGTTTTTGTCTCTAGTATTTCTTTCATACAATAATCATGCAGGGATTGTTGTCTAGTACTGGCTTTTTGACTCAAAGCTTTGCTGTAATGATTTGGACATCTTTGTGTGGAAGTATATAAGACATCGGTCTTGATTGAGTGTATTTAAACTGGAGATCTTTAGATGTCATGAAAAGTCCTGCAAAACTGGTCCTATTCATGTTTATTGATCGCGCAAATGCCACCCTTCACATTACTGCAGCCAGCCACAGTGGAATGTACGCTGCTTCAAACAGTGTTGAAAACCACATTGATGTTGGTGTCTCTGTTTATAATCCTAATAAAGTAGCAAATTCAGACCCTAATCTCTGATCCACTGCATGTCTTGTGTGTCGTGAAAGGACTGAGAATCTATTGCTAGACACAATATGCATTCCATTTTGGCTTACTGGTCATAGAATGCCTCCCCTGACCGCCAGTATTATAGGCTATCTCTAAAGATGCATGTAATGCATGATTGGAAATGTTTGCTTGCATATTTCTTTAAAAAAAAATCCAGTGAGATTTATGGCTGTATTTATAGGTTGCTGTATGTATTTTTAGCTCACAGTAACCCATCATATTGATTAATTCTGTGTTTCTCCTCTACAGGTTCACCTCCAAAACTAAAAGAGATAAAAAATCAAAGTGTACAAAAAGGAGAAAAGCTAATACTCAAATGTGAAGTGGTGTCAGAACAGCCTGGCCTGAAGTTTAAATGGTTCAAAGAAGATAAAGAAATTGGAGGAAAAAATAAAGCAGAGAGCAAGCCAGTTAACATCAAGATACGAAAGAAAAAGTAAATTTACCTGCTTTCACTTTTTTTTATTCTGTTTCTTAATTGTATGAGGAGATAATGCTGAGGTATCTGGACTACCCACAGTGCTAATAAATGTGATAATGAAGTGTTATATATGATCAAAGCGCTATGGTGCTGTTATATTACTTGTACAAATAGTCTTCTAAGTATTATTTAACTGTAAAGTAACCCATACACTGGGTCGAATTCCCGCCTATACACAGACGATTCACTGGGATCGAACTGCTGTGAAATCGTTAACACAAACGCTGCCAATTGCCATCTGACATCGGTCGATTCAGTTGATCGGTCCCGATGGAAAATTTTGCGTGACTGTTCGCGGGTCGGGTGCACAATGCTAGCGGCGTTCGATTTGGCGACGACAGACGCAGCATAGTGGCAGCAATAACATCAGCTGTCTAGCCGGCGTGACTCCACAGGGTCCATGCTGTCTCACTTTCTTCTGTCTCCTCTTCCCTTCCTGCTGCATCATGTAACTAGCCAAAGTTCAAACAGTACAGCGCCCTCTACTGTATGAACTTCCCCTAGTCACACGACTGGAAGTGGGGAAGAAGTGAGAGACAGAACAGATCCCAGGTACTCGCGCCGGCCGGACAGGTGATGTTATTGCTGCTGTCCGGGGGAGCCCGACTGGAAGGAGGCCTGGGGCAGTGACTCCACAGGTTTTGAATTGATTTCATGCTGAAATCGAATCAAACCTGTGTGCAGTGTATGGGCAAAATTAGATCCCTCTTTGATTAGTTAAGAGTGGGATCTATCTGTTGGTCGATCTTGTGCCATCTGTTAGTGTATGGCCACCTTAAGCTTAAGGAGGTTCAGTAATGATAAAATGCAATGTCTTATCTTTAGGCAAGCTGGATAGGGTAACCTTCCACTACCCTGCGCTTTATGATCTGATTCTGATCACTAACAGATTGCAAAATGCAGGGTACAGTAAAACTAATGGAAATGACAGCAGTCTTTTCCATGAATGCAATCCAATTATGTTGCGATTTTGTCCCTAATGCTCAATCGCATTCGTGGAAATAGGTTTGAAGCGCGATTGCAATGCAGTGTGATTGTGAACACGTTTCATAGTGGAAAAGGCCCTTAAAGGAAACATCAGAGCAGCATTAAAAAAACAAAAATCTACTTACCCGGGGATTCCTCCAGCCCCTTGCAGCAGTCCTGTGCCCTCACCACAGCTCCGCTCCCCGCCCGGTGTAGTTCTGCACCTGTGCAGTACATTCCAGATGACGTTAGTGCAACTCAGAGAGCCGCTTACTGAGGCACAGTAGATGCTGACCTGGTGAGGTCCTCATCTACACCAGAGGAGATCGAAAGCCACCAGAGCTGTAGTGAGGGCACAGAATGGCTGCTGGGGACTGGAGGAATCCCTGGGTGAGTAGATTTTTTTTTTTTCTACTTGCACCTTCCCCTTAAAGTGGATCCGAGATGAACTTTTACACATTGCATAATTCGTTTCCTTTTTATATTGTTTATAGGGCATTCCTCAAGCCAAATACTTTTTTGTTTTTGTTTTAATACTGTCATTCCCTATAAAGTAAACAAGCCACGCCCACAGGTTTTCAGAGAGCCAAGGCACTTTCAGATAGTAGCAAGGGCTCATGGGAGCTCAGTGTGGGCAGGAGAAGGGGGAGGTATTACTAGCCAGAGATTTCAGAGGCAGAGGGGAGGAGGAGGGGGGATTAGGTTTTTTTTGCTCAAGATGCAGATAATCCTGCCTCTGTGTAATTTTTACAAACAACATGGCTGCTGTCATTGAATCGCAGGAAGAAAGAATCATATTCTATTAAAGCTGTTTGCAGCTAGATTTGTTGTGTAAACTATCTAAACTTTAGATAAGATATATAGACAAGTTACTTGTTAAAGTTAGTTTTTCATCTCGGATCCGCTTTAAGCATTTTAAGCACGAGGGTTGCAGTTTGTTACTCTACTTCTTAGTGTAGCCAAAACCAAGCAACATTTAGAAGACAAAAAATATTAAGACCTCCATATATTTTATGAACTTCATGGTAAATAGACAAGGAGTCTGCTGAAAGACCCCTTTTATCTATTACCTGGGTGTTAATGATTATTTGCTAACCTCTGTATTAAATGGGTGACAAGACAGCACGATTGTATTACCTACTTTCTGGACATATGGAGGTGGGGAAGAGGCTTTAGTCTTTACCGTTGGTTCAAGGGTGCTTTGTAAGGGATTTGGGGGAGGCTGCCCCCCTTTGCTAGGTAAGCATCCGCGGTTGAAAGCCGTGTGTTGTAGGATTGACTAAGGTGGGAACAACTCAGCACATAAGAGCTCTACCTTGCTGGCCACACAACCTGCATGGTAGGTGAAGGGTCAGTAATCCCATGGAGTTGATTATGCCCTTTTTTTTATTTACATTTTTCTGCATTTTTTGAATGTTTCCTGACATTCTTGTCAAGTAAAACATTTATAATACACCTCTGCACGATTTTACATGTTGAAAAGCAGCATCACCAGCTGTTAGCTTATAGTCACTGTAGTCAGTGGCAGGAGCATTGCAATAATCAGGAATCACAAAGTGAATGTCCCTTTTTAGTTCTTAAATCTACAGGAATTTATTTTCCTACAAATATCAATTTTAATAGGAAATTGGACCCTTTGTCAACACATTAGTCCTAACAAAAGTAAGATACTCTATTTGTACTCTATTTATAAAGTTTAAACATATTTGAAATTATTTAGGACACCATTTATGTAGTACTTTGTGTAATGTTTTACATTATATGTAATGAATCTGACATGGCACCATGAGCACATAAATGATGCACATTTTATCCAGCCAAACATGTTTTCCTATCTTAATAACTTTGATGAAATGCTGGGAAATGACCACCCCCTAAGTAAACATGTTTTCACAATGCTGGTTTTAGTTAGTGGCAAAGACACACGAAATGAACCTTACATGTACCTAATTGCAGTTGATCTAATCATGTATGACTTGTCATTGGAACTTATTGGCAACATGCTTGGTTCTGCAGAAAATCATCAGAACTTCACATTACACAAACGTCAGATGCTGATGCTGGAGAATATAAATGTACTGTGTCAAATCAGCTGGGAAACGACAGCATGAGAGTCAATGTCACCATAATAAGTAAGACACAATTATTATACTTTTATACTCTATTACTGCTTATTCATTCTGCATTTCTGCATATCTCAGAGAAATAAATGTGCATCACTTGAATGAAGAGCAATTTTGGTAGTTGTGTTGTTCTAAGCAATATTCACTAGAGTGGTTTGTACTAGGCAATAAACGTGTTTTGCTGATTTTTACTCTTCTGCTCCAAGTCAGCACATATTCATTATCTCAAAGCACATTTATGCCATAACCCATAACAACACCAATCTGATTTTATATTTCAGTAATCTTATTTTTTATTAAAGGGCCACTATAGTGAACATTTTGAAATTCTGCTACCACTTTAGTCATTCATATCATAGCAGAAGATTAAAATTCTCTGTTTACTTTGTAGCGAAAATACTCCGAAATAGTACTTTTCAGCATCTGACTGCTTCTTATTTGCTGCAGCTACACAAATGACCACAGAGTTGGTAACATTTCCGCTGTAGTGGTCCTTTAAAGTAAAATTTAACTGGTATCTTTGATTTGTTAATTTTAAATCATTGAAGTTCTTTACCGCTGTATTTGGTGTAGTTCTGTAACCTCTGTTTCTTTACTTTAAAATGATGTCTAATTGCACAAATATTTTTGGCCACAGTCTGACACTGTACAGTACTATTACAGGATTTTTTTTAACCCATAAGAATGTTTATTAATTCTTTCATTTAGGCAAGATGACCTATAACATTATTATACTATTATTTTTACAATAGTCACAGGTGTCCATTGACAGTTCTCGGCACTAGGTTTGATGTAAAAAGGAATACAGTCAGAATTGTCTGGGATTACTATTTTGTGATGTTACGTGATGCTACATTGATGTTTCCATATAGTACATTAATTAATGTAGTAGCGGGCGCTGTAGTGAAGTATTGTGGTAACGCTTTTATCGTATCGTGCGGCAGTAGAAAGGATCACACGTAAGTTAAGAGCGCATGCTTCACTGACAGGACCGTGCGTAGTGTGCGCTCGCTAATATCTTAGTTATCTTTAGTTATTGTATATGCCCTGGTCAGATCCACTTTTACAACTCATCAACCATTTTGTGGGATTATAAAATGTAGTATAGTATAATACTGGTTTGTAGAATATTCCTCTGCTCTGTGCCAGTATCAGCAATATTATAAAACTGCTGACAGAGGTAGATGTGATCAGTGGCAGTACCAAACTCCCTAATGCTGATGTGCAGTGCTGTAAAAATAGTATAAAAGTAGTTTCAACTGGACACCCTTTTGTTGATATATGTTGAGAGGTTAATGAAGTAAAGGAAATATTTTTAAGTACAGGTCATCCACTTAGTCCAATCTGTCAAGAGTGTAGGAAATTGACACTGATCATGCACATTATTTGTTTAAGATGCTCTGCTGAAGTTGTTTAATGTATTTAATGATAAAATGATTATAAAACAGCAATATATGTTATTGATAAATGGTGTTAAAGACCCCCATATTATTTATGTGTGATTTTTAAAATTTGACATCAATGGCTTTGCACGTGCATTATCTTTTACCTGGCTTGTTGGGTTTTCTTGTGTGCATGTCAGAAGCAGCTTGGTTAGACAAAATAGCAACAATTAATTAAAAATAAAATTGTTAACCTTCTCCTTGTTGCTAACCTGGCATTCATTAGATGCATTTTCACACCAAAAGTATATTACATCTTAAAGCCCACAATTATAATTTTCGGGGTGGTCTAACGGTGGCACCCTCTCACTTTATTGTTTTTCACAGTTGTTTAGTGCCCCCCTTATAGTTTTCATTGGTGGTCTAGTGTCCCCTCTCCTACCCCATACAGAGTTCAGCAGTGGGAAATATGCTGAGTACACGGTAGCTCACCATACTTGGTTTCAGTGGTAATATCAGCACTCCTGTGCCTGCACTACAACCAGCATCCTCTGCTGTGTACTATGACCCAGCCTGGTGGCATCATGAAGCTGGAAATCAGTACATGCAGCT
The DNA here is from genome assembly GCF_040937935.1 of Hyperolius riggenbachi. Taxonomy (NCBI): domain Eukaryota; kingdom Metazoa; phylum Chordata; class Amphibia; order Anura; family Hyperoliidae; genus Hyperolius; species Hyperolius riggenbachi. The sequence continues at coordinate 288,027,894 of NC_090646.1, read as the reverse complement.
AGAGGATGCCAGGTCCTGTGCAGGTCATGGGAGAGCAGCATTCATGCATATATATCTATCTTATCTTATCTATCTATCTATCTATCTATCTATATATATATAAATATATATATCCAGCATCCATATCAGCATTTCTTCCATCTGCCAATGTCTGCAGACCAGGGGGAGGAGAGAGAGGGAATTGGACACTAGAGAGGGCTTATGTGGTTAGTCCTTGTAAGATGCCCTGGGTGGTCATCATTAATTGCTGAGGGCATATATATCTACATCCCTGAGGCTTAGAGGAAGTTTCATAGAGCATGGATATACTGTCCTCAGAAAAGGAAGGAAGTGGATCATTTTTGGTTTATATGTTTACATTTTCTGTAGTTTTATAGATTGGAGCAGATGCAATAAGGCAAAGTGAGTAATGAGTGTTGATACCTTGAGCTTTCCTGTTGTATACCACATGAAAGAAAAACAATAACGAGACTCAAAAGGTCAGAGGGAGGAAATTCCTCCTGACACTCATAGCAGCAGAGCTATATTGCATATTAAGTTTATTAGGGACATCATGAGGGTATGTCCTTGATCCATTATCTGTACTGCATAAGGCAGTCATCCAGGACATCGAAGACAGGAGGATTCTGGGGTTTTAATATCTAAATGCTTGCTAGATTTGTGTTTTTAGTGTTCTGCTTTAACATAGTAACCTTTTTTTTCAATAGTAAAAGAAGGTCCGCACTGATGTCTCCACTCCAATGTAATTTATTCAGGACATGTCCAGTTCAGGTAAAACACTTAGACTAACATGTTTCGGACTCCAAGTCCTTAATCATAGTCATGTCTCAGCATTCTGATTGTGAATTTAAAAGGGAGGGTAGTAAGAGGCGGGGCACAACCCCACCCAAGCGAGGGAGGGAGCAGATTACCCACCAAAAACTAACACCTCGTTAAAAATGTAGGTAAACATTAATACAATTAAAAACACATACAGATAAGGAGCAAAAATAATGAGAGCAATATATGCAATGTATGCAAGAATCAAAAGGCAATCCAATTCTCAGCCTGTCACCAAAGCCAGGTCCCACCTCGCATTTAGACCCTTAGGTGATCTAGTGCCAAGCCGGAAAATCCAAAGTGCCTCTCTTTTACGGATCAGTGCCTGAAGGTCACCTCCTCGCCTAGGCAAGGAGACCTTCTCTATTCCATGAAAGGAGAAGCCAGACATATCCCCATCATGAACCTGTCGGTAATGTTTGGCAACATTAGAAATATTTTGTGTGGACCACCCAGCCCCCAAGAAATGTTCCGATATCCTGGCTCTAAGGGGTCTGGTAGTGCAGCCCACATACTGGAGAGAACAGATATGACATGTCACCACATAAATCACGTTTTTGGAGCCACAGTTAATAAAATGCCTGATATTGAATCTGGAACCATTGTGGAGTGATTCCACAATTTTTGTTCTAGTGTGGAAAGCACAATAGTTACAGGTTGGTATTGCACATTTGTATGAGCCCCTGGCAGACAACCACGTCTGTGATTCTGTGTGTGTGCTGAAAAGGCTGGGGGACAACATACCACCCAGTGTGGGGGCTCGCCTACTGGAAAAACTGACGCCATTGCGAAGAAAGGGCCGCAAGTCCTCATCACCCTCCAGGATAGGGAGATATTTGGTGATGATGCCCCTAACCTCCTGAAACTCCGAGCTAAATGAGGTTATGAAAGCGGACCTCTCTCCGAAATCGCGTCCTGAGGCGTTGGCCCGTATCAACTGACCCCTTGGGATGGAGGCTGCCCGCTGTTTACCCCTTTCTATAATCCATCCAGGGTATCCTCTCTCCCTAAGACGTCTCTCCACCACATCAAACTCTCGTCTTTCGGCCACCTGATCCGAACAATTGCGGCGGGCCCGGATGAATTCGCCCACCGGAACCGCCCGAATCGTGTGTACCGGGTGACAACTAGCTGCCTGTAGTGTGGAGTTTCCCGCACAAGGCTTCCGGTACGTCCTGGTTTGGACAATCCCCGAAATAGGATTGCCCTCCAAGGTCAGGTCTAAATAATCAATAGAGCTGGCCTGCCAAACATGAGTAAACTTCAGATTACATTCATTATTATTGAGACAATCCACAAACTGTTGTACCAAGACAGGGCCACCCCTCCAGACGACTAGAATGTCGTCTATAAATCTCCCATACCAAGCTACCTGCTCCAGATGGCGCCCACCACCCCCAAAGATGTGGAACTCCTCCCACCACCCCATATAGAGGTTGGCCAAAGAGGGGGAAAATTTGGCCCCCATGGAGGCTCCACACCTCTGGAGGTAGAAGGCGCCATCGAACATGAAATAATTACGGGTCAGGAGATACTCAGTAGCAGCAGAGATGGTGGGTAATCTGCTCCCTCCCTCGCTTGGGTGGGGTTGTGCCCCGCCTCTTACTACCCTCCCTTTTAAATTCACAATCAGAATGCTGTGACATGACTATGATTAAGGACTTGGAGTCCGAAACATGTTAGTCTAAGTGTTTTACCTGAACTGGACATGTCCTGAATAAATTACATTGGAGTGGAGACATCAGTGCGGACCTTCTTTTACTATTGTTGCTCATTGGGTTTGGCCACTCGTGTTCCTGCACTGTCCCACCCAGTACGGTGTAGCGGTACTTCTGTCTACCTTTCAACCTTTTTTTTCATTTAATATGCTTACAAAAATGGGTACAATATAAAACTAATTCCTCCCAAGAAGGAAGATGCTTTCCTGTGCAGATAAAATGCATTTTATAGATTCCAAAGAAGGCTATGACAATCTACAAGGTCATCATAGGTTTGGAGCATCTGTAAAAGTATATCATTCATCAGCAGATTGCTGCTTTTATGTTGAATGAGTGCACACAACATAAATAGCTTATGATCTATTATTCTCATGTGCTCTTTGGCACGCAAATAGTAAATGTACATTTTTTCCATATATAACCGTTTATTTGTTGTTGACAGAACACCACAATGTTAGAAATGCAAAGAATTTTGTAGTTAAACTATTTGTCACTTTCATATGAAAAAAACAACTACTTTATATTGTCCAGGAGAAACTGAGAAAGGGAAGCTTTTTTTTAGTCCTTGCATATTTGCATATATCTGAATGTGAACAGCTTAATATAGCCCCCCCCCCCCTTATAATCATATAGAATGTTAATATGTTAAAGGCATACTGTATTGTAATTCTAGCCCGAACTACATCTTCCAATGTGCTTACTGTACATTGAAGCTTTTGCTAGATATCTGAACAAAGGTCAGCATGCATAACTTTCTGTTCATGTGTGAAATACCTGCAAAGCAGTGTACATACCTAAGATTTTTGCTGCCTCGATCATTTATGATCATCTCAGGTGAAACTAGGATTATCTCACTAATATTATAAATGCGAAAGTTTAGATGTTTGTTACGCAATCACGCAACAATGGCTGAACGGATTTGAATGACATTTGGCACACACATAGTACATTACCTAGAATAACATATACGGTAGGATACTTTTATCCTCATAACCAAAAAGTGGGCGGAGACAAATACAAATTTCACTGGGAAAATGTAAAGTGCAGCCATTCTTACACTGTTTATTGTAAAGGTTCCCAAACTTTGCACAGTTGGCCACTGGGTGACTGGGATTAATATTCAAAAAGTGGTCGGAGCCTACAAAAGCCAAACAAAATTTACCTATTCATTTTCAAGGGGAATATTTAATTGCTGCCATTCTTGCACTGTTAATGGCACATGCCTCAAACCTGGTACAGTTGGTCATTCAGTGACTTGGGTTCAAATTCTGAAAATGGGGTGGAGTGACAGCCAGTCAGATTTTGTTTCATTTCAATGCAAATTATTGATGCCAAAGACTGCAAAGCTCACAAACTAGGTCATTGAGTAATTGTGTGTTAGGGTTAGAAAAAGTGGGCAGAGCCAACACCAGTCAAATACATACCTGGGCAATGCTGGGCCACCAGCTAGTTAGGAAATATAGCAACAAAACTGGTTTATCTTAAAGTTGAAATAAACATTAGTAAATTGTTGTGTTTGATCGATAAGGAGCGAGTGTACATTTGATAAAGGTGGCCAATGAAAAGGGCGCAGGAAGTAGCCGATAGTAGAATATCTGTACATTTATCAAAATTCTGTCTTTTCTTCTTTATTCATATAGCAAAATATCTGTAATATTTACTGATATTTTACTATGACATAACCTCTTCCTGCCCTCACACAGAGCCTCCCCCCCACCGTGGTGCTTAACCTTAACCTCCCCCTGGCGGTGCCTAACCTTACCCTCCTACTGGTGGTGCCTAATCTTGACCCCCTGGTGCCTAACTTTAGCTCCCCGGTGGGCACCTAACCTTAATCTCCCCCTTGATGGGCACCTAACTTTGACGCTCCCCAGGTGGGCACCTAACCTTAACTCCCCCATACTTACCCTATCACTCTTGCCCAGCCTGTTGGAATGGTGCTTGCTAAAATAGATGGTGCCGCCAGCCATGCAAACTGTGGGTACAGATAGCAGGTGCTAGGCGCCCTTTTTAACTGGAAGCATCTTGGTGCCCTTTTCAACGTGTTCCAAGGAGTGGGCACCTCCCACTCATCCTTTAAACTCCCCTTTGCAATAGATCAGAGCAGCCTCCTCAGCTGAAAGCTTAGCTGCATGTGTATACAGCTATTGTTCCTAAACTGCCCCGTAAACTATCCCTAAGTACTGTTTACTGTAACAGATATTGCAAATGTGTAACTTTAGAAGAACATCTGCACAGTAAGCAAAATCTTGGCTCTAAGTCACAACAGCAGAGACCTTCCACCCTGCTTTACACATCCATGTACTGTAAAGACCCCTACCTTGACCTCCAATTCCTGATTTCAAGGGCTTTGGAGTAGTTCATTAGGGGGAACTGACAGTGCTGCTGAGGCCATAGGGCAGCACAGTGTGCAGTCTTACAACACTTTGCTACAGGATCACTATAATGATAATTTTTTTAACATGGAATTCAGGGAAGGACAAGAGACGGAGTTAAGGATTTCTGTTTAGACGTGTTATGCATTCCCCAGGGACAATGTGCTGAGTTTTGTTTTAAATACATTGCATTTTCAGTAACTCCAAGGCCCACACTGCACCTGGAAATCCAGCACATTTGGCAATGGTGGATCTGAAGAGTATGTTGAGAAATAGCTGTTCTTTCAGTAAATGACGCAGACAGGGAGGACACCATGTGCCAGTAGAAGGGTCCTCCTGTCTTATGGATACTCCTGAATACTAATATGTGCCCAAATTATGGCAACATTTGTGTGGGCCTAGAAAAAAAGGGCCGTCATAGAAAGTACAGTGGTGTAATTGCTTTGGGCTATCTGTTTGGATATTGTTGTAATCTGTATAGTAGGCACTTATGCTTTCATTTAGAGAGAGGTTAATTTTTCTGATTCATGAAGCATGGTGTTCTATGATGCTTATTAATTAGCACATTTGCTGTTCTCAAACATTACGGTATTTAAGCCTGCATGCATGAAGAACTCACAGATAGCTGCAGCACCCTAGCCACCTCATTATTTCCTCTGGCTATTAGGAATAGAAACATTATTGATTTGTCTTTTCTTCATGTCTGTGTGAGAAAATATTTCCTTTCATGATTTAATGAAGGAGAGAGAGAGAGCAGTTCTCCAGTAACTGAAACCCTTCTTGCAAGCATCAGTAAGACCTGCTGAGGTCAATAATAAGCGACTAGGAGACCATGGGGAAAGGAAGTCATTTTTCTTTTGCTTTCAGTGCCAAAGTGACCTTAGATGAATATCTGACAGGCGGTAACGGAACAAGACAGTTCAAGGCCCAGATCTTGCTGAAATAATAGATATGCCCCTTTTGTGGTCTCTGAATTACTAATACACAACAGCATTACAGTATAATCCAAACCATTGTCTGATTCCTGATTATCATCAAGCATTTGTTGTGCATCATTCCCACACCATCAATACAAATCCTTAATGTGATATCCATATAAGTCATATCAGGAAAATAAGTGTAGTGTAGAAATAAAATTGCAGTTTTTCCCACAAAAAGTAAAAAAACTAAAAAAAAAATAGTAAGATTATAAAGCAGGGAAGTACATGATTTTTCTCTTTAGCTTTCTAGCTGTTCCCTCTTTCCATGCATCTAAATCCAAGCCACATGGGGTGTAACAATAGCCCCTGTGACCCCTGCAACCACGGGGCGGGGACTTTGGGAGCCCACTCCTCCTCCTTCTCCTTCTCCATGCAGATTAGCACAGGTAGTGAAGTAATGTTTACCTGCACTGTGGATCTCTTCCATGCATCACAGCCGCACAATTCTGCTACCATTCGCTGGCCTCCGATCTCATGACTAATGTAAGTCACATGATCGGGAGCCAGCAAATAACAGCCAAGAGTGTGAGGCTGTGATGCATAAACCAGCAGCACTGGAGCAGGTAGATATTACTCTGGTCCTTGCGCTATTCTGCATGCTTATCTGGACAAGGGGGTGGGGGTGTGGGAGCAGATCAGGTACAGCGGGGAGAAGTTTGGATTCCAGGGGGCCCATGATAATTTCGCAGATGCGCCTCATGGGCTGTTATTACGCCTCTGCAAACCACTGGGTACATTTTTTTTCATATATAGTAAATTTGTAATGTGAATTAGTGTTGCTCATGCTATAACTAATCAGCAAATCAAAACTTCACAAATCTTTCACCTGGTCAACCTGATTGCATGTTCCTCTGTCAATCTGGCTACAAAGGAACAAATACTAATTGTAGTCACATGCATCTAGCTATTACAGAGGGTTAACTCAGCAATGAAGAAGCAACTCATAGCAGCTAGGTTAACATTATTGATTATAGTAAGTTGGCATTTAACGTTACTGTGCTGTATAAGGTTGGCAATGTAATATAAGTGTAGGTGTCTAACATTGCTGCACTACATTTTCAGCATGGGTAGCAAGTATGGACACAATGGACTGGCCTGCTTGATTGCACATGCTTGCTTATTTTTTGAGGTCCATTTGTGTAGTGGGAAACATGGCAGCACTTTCATACAGAGTCTGTACCCGAATAATCTATCTGCATGGATGTGCAGAGCTCCAGAAACTGTACAACATTACACAACCAGCACTCAAAACTAGTATAACACAGGAAGGTGTTAGCTTCAGTAAATAATTTGTGCACAGATTATTCCCTACTGGACTTCCCCACGGCGATGACGGACCCTCACAGGGAGGACCTAACACCAGTCTAACAAAAAAACTTTTTCATTGTGCTGCTGATCATAAATGGTATAAACATTTCATCAAGCAGGCAGACAAATGACAGCGCTCGAGGCTGCACTGGAAATGAAAACCAACAGAAGCCTGCAGTGCCCCACTGGGGCTACATGCCTTGAATGCAAAACAGATGCAAATTATGTACTAATTCTAATCTAAAAGATTTTGAATACAGATTGAAGCAATAAATGAAGCTAGCCACATTTATGTAGTGCTACACACAAGACTGATGTCTGTGCTACAACTAATTTTAGAGTCCACTTGGACCTTCAACTGTTTGTAAGCACAAGTATAGAAAAAGAAAAACCTTACTACTGTCAGGTTACAACACAGTCAGAGAATGTTGCCATGTTAAAAGAAACTTTTGTTTGCTACTGCCAAGTATGCCGATTATGAATATGAGCATCAAACTGACCAATACTGTAATACAAGGGAATAATAAAATGTGATACAAACATATTCAAAAATAAAAGTAATCCATATACGACTAAAATGAGCTCTTATTTAGGGTACTTTGGCAAACAGGTGGGTAAGAAATAGTGAGATCTACATAAAAAATGGTCAGGGGCTGGTTGTCATTCTTGGGACATCGACTATTGGCCATGCTGGATTAAAGGATACTGGTTTGATAAAGGTTTACTAAGGTTCTCTAAGATGGATTACATTGTAAATCACAGTGATTCTTCAAACCTGTCATGGAGCTAGTACAATTATTTATATGACAAGAGTTTTACTCAAATTGTCACTTTTCTTGATGGTTGCCAGATGGCCATTCCTGCTTTCTTCTGCTCATGACTGCTTAGTGAGGGTGAGCAAGGCACAGGAGGCAGGTGGTTTTAACTAGCAACCAATGAAGGTGATTGCCAATTGCATATTCAGAGATTCTGCCTCTCTGGTCCATCTGATAAATATGTGAGGTTTCATACAGACACTAGTACATATCACACATGATAAACGAGTGCAAAGCCTAAAGCAGGCTCACATTAAAGGAAATTAACCAGAATAATAAGAATTAAAGTATTCAGGATCCATCAGATGAAGCAGCTAGTTTGGGCATTAGCGGCGCTTTGGTAAAATAGGTGCTTCATAGACCGCAATGTTAATTCAAATTTACAATAAGTATCGGAATTAGGCGGTGCACATATTTTCAGAGGGTGAGCTTAGTGGTGAAGGCAGCACTGATATTGGTGTATTTTGTGGCATGTGGCGCATGTCAGCTAGGGTTAGGCATCTCTAAGGGCTAGTTTCCACTTGTGCGGTGCGGAATCACCACTGATTCCCCGCTGCCAAAATTGCATGCAGGTGTGCGTATTTTACCGCGCTTTTGCATGCGATTTCGCATAGGTTAGTATTTATGTGATTTTTAACCATGTCACTGCCTTTGTGATTTAACATTAGCTCTATGCGAAATCACATGCGAAATCACGGTGAAATACGCATGCCAAAACCACATGCGATTTCCCTATTAAATACATTAGCGGCGAATTGCATAGCGGTGTGCGAATTCTGAGGGCTCTTCCGTGCAGATTTCTCCCGCACAGAAAAACGCTCAGGATTACTGACAAGTGGAAACAGGGCCATCCACTTGTATTGGCTATGCGAATCCGCATGCGGACAACGCATGCGGATTCGCGATAGTGGAAACGGGCCCTAAAGGGAAGGTTAGTGTGAGATTTGGGTTAGGTTTAGAAATAGTAAAATATTGGTCAAAATTACTACTACTACTAGCATATGTATTACCCATTGCCTAATAGTAGGATATCAGTAGTTTAACTGATATTTCACTAGCAACTTTCCCCGACACCAAAATGACCCTGGCTCCCTTTTTGGATGTACGTCTATCAAAAGTCTTCCTGGAGAGATAAATGTATACTTTTTTCTCCAAAGGTTTATTCCAGTTTTCATCCAGGGATTAACTTTAAATTGAGAATTATTTAGCAAGGGTATTTTATAAACTGGAAAAGATTTTCCTTTGTGCTGTATGTCTTTTTTCCACGCAACATCAATAATATACAAAGTGTTAATGTCATGTCAGCAAGTTTCCTGCAGTGAGCATCAGTACTTACCAAAAACTGTATTAGGACAAATCTGGGGATGCAGCAGCTTGTTTCAGGATAAATACCAATCTTTGTAATAGAAGTGGCTTTCAGCTAGTGCAGCGGTAGCTAAAACCACTCCTATTACACTTCAGGGTAAGAAAGCTGAAAAGCTAAAAGCTTCCTATGTCTTCATTTCTAGAACACAAACAAAAAGCAAAAAGTACTCTGCTAGCTGCATCTGTCTAGTCTTTCTATACTACAAAGAACAGATGGAGAAAGCCATTGCTTTTCAATGTTTAAGAGTGTTAAGTGTGTTTTTTTTTTTTACGGCATTACATCTACAGTGTTGTATATATGTTGTATATGAGTATATCCCAAACTCTATATTTTAACTGGAAAAGTTGGGGGGGCGGGGGCGTCTTATACGCCCAGTCGTCTTATATGCTGGAATATACGGTAATTAAGGTAAGAAAAGTAATATTGAAATTAAGTTTATCAGGTACAACTTAGTTTGAGTAAGGGGAGGGGGGGGGGGCACCGAGAGCCCAATATAGTGCAGTATGTACCGAAAGGTTAGGATAAACAGTAGTATTATAGGAGTTATACTCACAAAGGCGAGTTACCTTCCAGGCAACCACTGTATAGGCAGGTGGGGAGATTAGACCGCTCCCTTCTCAGGATTAAGAAGTCGCTCTCTGTAGATGGGAAAAAAAGGGGCCAAATCCCCTCCACCAGGAGTGGACAAACTATTTTATACCAGTGGCGCCTCTGTAACATTGCTTACAAACTTAGTTTGAGTGATTATTTTGCTTGTAAATGTGCTGAAAAGTTATTTTTACCAATTAGGTAATAAGAAATGTATGAGAAGTTTTGTGAATATAGCCCAAAGTGTGCTGTGTCACGCTACAGGAGGTTCCATTCAGCTCACTGGTTGCCCTGTGTGTGACTCATTTGTCTGCCCTGTTTGTAGATCACTTCATCATCTACACACAGGGCTGACACTACCAAGCCATTTCTCCATGCGATTCTCAGGTTTTCCCCATTCTGCATTCACTCTGTGATTGCGTTTCCTCTCATGCAATGTTCTGTGTGCATTCTGCAGTTTTTCAGATGCGGTGGAATGCATTGTAATTGTGAAGCTTGAATCGTGAAAAAAAAGAATAGATATGCTTGTGGCGAAAAAAAACGCAAAGATGAAACATGAACAGCATGCGATTACCAAGCGGGCCATCAACTACAATGGCCGGTGAAGCAGTGTGCTTTTTGCTGTGCATGGCGCAACATACATGAATCAAATAAAATGTGCCCCCTCCCGCAAACTCAAGGGAGTTTTACTATAGAAAGTCAAAATGGTTTCCTCAGGTGATTAAGAGTCCATGCATTTACATGTAACACAGAAAGGCTGCCTTTATTTATCATAGTTACTTAGCTCCTGTGTGCTCAAAAAGACTTTTACTTTTCATTTGGCTCACTGTCAAGACAGAAGGATAATTTATTCAGCATAAAGCTCTTTGGAACTTATGATGCTGAATAACCAGAGTCTTGCCAAACTGCAGCATCATCTACAATGTGACCTTGATGGGACAGAAGCATTTCTGAAACCAATCAGGAAAATGAGATAATAAAGCTCCTAATGCATTACAATCAAGTGTCAACACAGCACAGAGACACTGCTGCGTCCAGCAAGGAATCCTAAGTAAGCAGAGACAGCATCCAAACCTATAAAGCAGTAATGTATATTTGCCTTTTTAGCAATTGTCTTCTTAAAAAGAAGTGCTGTGTTTTGGTAATTGATACTGTAAGATTAAAAAGGTTATGAAATAGGCAGATACACAGGCTCCCAGTGCTTTATCATTATGTATACTGGGAGGGAGGAGCTGCCTTACTGATGTGTCAGGAAAGTAGCTGGTACATTAAAAAACAGTCTTATCTCCTCAGGAGTTTTTTTTAGAGTTGTATTGGACACTACAAACAAAGAACGTGTTTCTTGGGATTTACCTGCATCTTCAGGTCAATAATACAATGTCTTAGTAATCACAGCAATTAGCTAGGCGCGCCTAGCTCATTGCCATGATCACTAAGACACTGTATTATTAACCTGATGCAGCAGGTGAATCCCGAATAATGCATTGTTTTATTATGGGGGACAATAAAACTCTAAAAAACTTCCTGTGGAGGTAAGACTGTTCTTTGGTATATGAGCTATTTTCCTGACACATCAGTGGGGTACCTCCTCCCTCCTAGTATAGTTACATTCCCCTTTTTAGGGGCTATCCCTGCAGCCTAATTGTTCCAGTGGACCCTTTTTTGGAGTGTGACCCAAGTCCGGAAGAGGACTTTCTATCCGAGTGGAGATTGATATCTCCATATGCTCACAACAGTGGTTGACTAATTGTAACCCGGAATTGTAAGTAGTAATTTTTGATACTTATAATCCCTTTGGCGTTAAATACTACACTATTGGTGCGCCTAGTTGCTCTCTGTTTTTTTCCCTTTCTGGTCACAGGAGTTCTACACAGACCTCGTCATACCGCACACCCCCACATTTATCATCATATGTACAGCGATAGCAACATTCATAGGTAGAATTTGGTCAGTTGCCACTCCTGCACTGGCCTTTTGGACTTAGTGCATGCTACTGAACCTAAATGAATAAAAATGCTGACCTTTATTGTAATCTAAAAATGCTACAAATATACTGTATTTCAAGGTACAGGTTCACTTTAAGAATGCATGGTACTTTAGCTTGAGACCGTTACATTTCTGTGATGTGCATATATGTGAATAATAATATCAACCTAGCAACATCTCTGAGCTGCATTAGTAGACTGTGATGTTGCTTAGCAACATCACACTCTTTGAGTGCCACTCACTCATTCTCTTTGTGGATTATAATAGACTTTAGCAGCTCAAACTATTTTATTTTTTTTCAAAGTGTCAGATGCCACATCACACATCTTAAAACAGCATTCTACTATTTAATCCATGTAAAACTGCAGAATCACATAGCAGTGAAGTGTTATTTAACACATTACTTATTTCTTGAAGTTATTTCACTTTGTGATACTTTGTAGGTTACTAAATGGTTCAATATTGAACTATTTCACAATTGCCTCCGCCCCGAGCAAGTACTAATGAGCGTAAGACTACTGCACTTCTTATTATTTTTAACAGTGTAGCACTCCCCCTATTTACATGCCTCTTTCTGAGCATCCGCAGGAGAGCCTCAGGCTGTATCCAAACCATTTTCTTCTGTATGTGGGCCTCTCACCTTTTCCTATTATTCATTTAACACTTTTGTGAGATTAATATTACCAATCAAATAAAATATGTTCATAGGTATGCTATTTTATTAGCACATATAGTCACATATTCCTCTTTTATAAATCAAGTATCTTTTTTATACGATGCAAGAGACACTGCTTGAAATTAGGCTGTTGGATGTATAATAGCATAGTGCAATGTGACAGGCTTACCTTTCTGGGATGTTGTTCTCTTTCTACTAACAAACATGAAACAGAAAGGAATGTGCTGGAAAATGTGACACCCTTCAGGGTGGCTGGGGATTGTACTGGTTAGAGACAGCACCTTTGACACAGGTTTCAAATCCTGGCTGCAGCCAGTTACCTATTCAGCAAAGAGTCCGTGGGCAAGACTCCCCAACACTCCAGGGTGGCGTATTGAGCGTTCTTTTAGAGGATGCAGCTCTCAAGTGCTTTGACTCACTGGTGGAGGCACCCTGAATTGTGTGTGACAGGTACCATACCATGGATATGAGAAGTGTAATGTCTTACCTTTTCGGAAGAACAAACCTTAAATAGTGGAAAAAAGAATTGTTTATTCATGCACATTAGACAATGCATTTCTCGGGTCGCAGCCCGCTTCTTCAGGTTAATAAATACGTGCCTGCAGAAATTTGGTCAAACCGCTAGGGAGCTTATATCATATCTTTTTTCCATTTTTTTATGGTTTCTTCTTCCGAGAAGGTAAGAAATTACACTTCTCATATCCATTAACATTACCTGTCACGCACAATTCAGGGCACCTCCACCAGTGTTTAGTCTAGTCTATACCCTATGGTGTCCCAGTACCGAGGACTGTCTAGTTCACAGAACTCATCCAGGAGAGCGACTGACCAGCATCTGAACCTACAGACCTGGGATACTGAGCAGAGACGGCTACATCCCTGCAAGCTCTGACGGTGGTTGCAAGTGTTGCAACCCACCTTCATGACGCTAACTTCATGCTGGCCAAGCGATCACATACATGGAAGCGTATTGCAAAAAATATGCTTCCGCACATGCGCGACGCGTGGAACCCTACGGCAGGTTCCACACTGACACGTGTCGCTATAGACTTACATGACTTCCAGTCCACCGCATTTAGACGCAGGTACATGTGGTAATATAGTTTTGGAAGCGCATCAGATTGAGGACTTCTGGCGCACAGCACTACGGGAAATGAGATTTTACCCCTAGACTTGCATTAGACTAGCATTAAGCTATGGCAAATTGTCGCAATGCCACAGTGTGAAAGGGCCCTCTGTATTTTTGCATCTAAAAGCTTGAAAGCCATTTGCATTAGCCTTTCCTTTGTATATAATTATTGTTAGTACTGTGGTTGGTCTCGCCTCCTAGCTATGCACTGAATTCAATAAAAGAGAACATACCACATTTCTAAGGGCACTAAGCAAATCAAACCAATTTGTAAGGCTGGTTAACATGAATTTCTTAGATCTCATACAATACTCATATTTCATCCAAAATGTTTAAAAATGTAGATAAAAAGTAAAAAAAAAGCTGTGTATAAAAAAGCTCTTAAAAATGTGTCTTTTGGAAACAGTTTAAATTCTGGCTTTTTCGTGTAATTTATAGGAACACAAGTGGAATGGATTGCATGCTGGTGGTCAATTCATTGGCATAAACTGATTGTTGCCTCCCACTTTGAATTGCAGTGATTTGGGGAAATTATAATATATCTAGTTCTATATGCAATATGTAGATGCTCCAGTCCAGCTCCAAGTACCCTGGTCTGGTCTTGGATGAAGATATCAATATAACAATATAGCAATCACTAATTTTTATTTTATTTTTTATCTGATTGCTGCTGTATACTATGTCAATGATGGCACCACACACTTCATAAACATGCCCCCACATGCATGTTTATTGTATGACAGCTTTAGACGGTTGTGCAGTTATGCCATGCATGCCATGCAGGTAGTCATGTCTCTTCACCACTAAATAGTTTCCTTTTTGTAGCATTACAAAACCGAATTAAACCATTATCTGAATCTAACCCTATCATATGCTAATGATTTAAACATTTTAAAACACATGTAATATGTTATTCATGTCCTAAATATTATCACACGGTAAGATTTATTTTCTGGTTTTTCTGTATTGTTTAATAGTGGTCAGTTTGTAATTTATACATTGTGTCTGCACTGCAGTATTCTATTTCCTGTATTTCACCAGCCTCCCTGTGTGCTGTCAGACATTACTTTGCAGCATCCAATGTACTGAGAACCTCACCCCTCACCCCATTCCCATTAATAGTTATAACAACTAATAGTAACAGGATATCTAGCTCTGCAGGGTGCTGTTCATCAGTGTGGTGCTGAAGGATTCTTGAGAGAAGCTGCTGAACAATAGAAAGTGCTTAGTACAGTTGCCTTTTATTGATGACCACTTGGGGCAGATGGAGTCACCTGCAGATTTGTGGCTACTTCTCTTCCTGATAGTATATCCATTAAACACATAGCAGGAAAAAAACTGCAAACTGATACCTGGCAATGAAAGCAACCACTCAGCATTACTGTAAAACATATGTTGCCTCATTCGTTTCATGAAAAGAGGGATGTGACAGTTTCAATTTTCTAATACAAGAGTATAATTAGCACATCTGTGTTATCGTTTGTTTGCAGCCCTGTCTCTATTTGCTGCTTCTGTTCTATCTAATCTGTGTGCTAAAAAAAAATGAATGAACCAAGGCAGGTCTCGTTATAAGACGTTCATTCAGCAGGTTCAATTATTGTGCAATGCTACAATCACCATTCTGTTCAGGCACTTTGCAGCTTGCAGAGTTTTGTCTATATGGATGCACATACAGTATGTAGAATAGGAGAGGAGCGTGTTGGTCAGTATTGTGAAATAGAATGTTTATTATTGAACGGTTAAATCAAACAAATCCAACAGTGAACTAAATGTATTTCTCCAACTCTGGTTTTGAAAACCATACAAGCTTAAAAAATCCTTTACAGATTTCCCCAGGCCAATACCAGCTATGAAGATTTTGGCAGATGGGTTTGGAATCCAGTGTTGGGGATCAGCACTACAGAGAGGGCTAGGCCTAAAGCTTGGGGTAAAGTGTAAGAGAAGGTTAGGGTTAGGCCAGAGTTTTTACTACAGACAATAGGTTAGGGGTAGCTGAACAGTTGGTGGAAATAGTGAATTAGATGGATAAAATAACATTGCATATCCATTATCATAGCTGCATAGTCAAATATCTGACCTGGCACCAAGATGAAATCTGCACTGGCACCAATGGATGGAACTGAATTCCAACATTGAACTATCTGCCCTTTCCTACAAGTACTAAGGAATACCCAGACAGCTCATGATGACCCAGAACCACCTAGAAGGCCTTAAAAGTAAACTCCTAACTATGGGAATGAGTTAAACATTACTCGAGGTGGATTTGTAAGAAGCATGAAATGTAAAAGCCTGCATTTTTAAGTTTAGTGTTTCACTAGGTAGATGCCAGGATCAAGATAATAGCCCCAGAATTTGCATGCTGAAAAAAATCTAAGACACAGATAACAGTAATCAGGTTCATGACATTTTTAATCATTAATTGTCCTCAAGGAGAATTTATAGAATACATTAATCATCTCATGTGCATGGACTATATAGCTACAGAGTGAGGTAACAGGGTAATATGCAGTTCATCTGTCATTTCTGCTTTACATACCTACAAACATAGTATGAACTTCATTCTACCTACAAACTGTATATAATATACTGTTATCTGTTGTATACATTGTCTTTAGAAGATACCCAATGAGAGATTTACAACCACTGTGTGAAGCAATGACCTAGGCTATAAGGTAGTAAACAAGAGGATGTCTAGGGTAGGTATAGCGCCACAAGTAGGCCAAATGGAGATAAACTGTAAAAATAGAATGATGTAATGAAAAGTAAAGAGGTTGGCACTCCAAGTAACTACCATTTCCGCCACACCACTGCACTGTGCACATCGCTTGAGCATTCCCAGCATGCAAATTATTTCTGCATTGCTTTCCTTGATAAAGAGGTACTCCATTTTTCCAATACTTCAAAACATTGGATTTTATTTATAAACAGCAATAAAGACTGCAAAGTTACTTGCAGTGCCAACTTCTTTACTTGATATAGCTACTGCTTTATTCAGGAACCAAGGTTTACGCACCCACTTATATGGGCCACTCCATGTGGGGTGCATCATCTCAACTCTGTGTGCTATTACATAAAATTAAGAAAGGTACACACAATAGTGTATATCAATAGAATATATATATATATATATATATATATATATATATATATATATATATATATATATATATATATATATATATATTAGTAGACGTAGTCTAGGACCCCAGGGCCGGTCCTAGACTTTTCGCCACCCACCTGTGGGTGGGGGGGGCCACCGAGCTGGAGGTGGTAGCGTGCAGGAAGGGGGTATTGGGCAGAGTGGCGGGGAGGGGGGTCGGACTCCCCCCTCCCTCACCTGGGTCCTCCATCTGCGCTCCCCCTCTAGCTTAACTTCAGCTGCAGCCGCCGCTATTACTAAGAGGCAGTGGGCGGGGATGGCTCACCTCTTCCGCGTTCCAGCATGAGTTCCACTGTCGTCACTTCCTGCAATGCCGTTCACTTACAATACAGTGGCGGCAAAACAGTCTAGCACCGGCTCTGGGGGCAGAGCACTACTTCTTAGATAGATAGATACGGCTGCAGCTGAAGTTAAGCTAGAGGGGGAGCACAGATGGGGGACCCAGGTGAGGGAGGGGGGGTCCGACCCCACTCCCCGCCGCCTAAGCTGGAGGGGGAGCGCAGATGGGGGACCCAGGTGAGGGGGGTCAGATCCCCCTCCCCGCCGCTGTGCCCAGTACCCCCTTCCTGCCCGCTACCCTCTTATGCGGCGTATGCTACACCGTGGGTCCGCTAGTATACTATATTGTATAGTATAATGCATAATATTGTGAGTGAGAGTTAGTGGGCCCTTATTCAGGATCACATGAGAAGTGGATGTATTACCCAGAGCTGTTCAGGAAACAACTATAGTCTCATTCAATGTACACATTCTAGTATGACTTTTATTGTCTATCATGGTATCTTGCATTATCATGACTCTTGTTATGATTGGAATCATATTTCCATATTATCTTCATTTTAACTGTGATTATTAAACTTAGGAGCTAACAATGACTTGCACATTTCTTTATGAGTTAGCTGCATTATGCTGGCACACTCTGCAGGTGAGCCGTGCTCTTTTTCCTTTTAATAAATGTTATTACTATGCTACTTTTTGGCATAATTCTGCTGTATTCCATCTCCTAATGCTCTGGCAAGGTTCCTGCTGCCAATAGCTGGATCTCACCACTGCAGTAGTAAGTAAGATAGCCTCTGCAGCTATTTAAATTATGCATCCCACTTCCTGTAACTACATGAGCTTGCAGACGAACTGAAATGTTTTATTGGAGGCTATATGACTTATCAGTATGCAGTGCAGCATGTAAAATGTGCAGTAACAGCTATTTTTAGCATTTGTTTTATATTCTCTTGTCTGAGTATAACTAGGTAAACACAGACTAAAATGTGTGCGTGACTTTTTATTTGCATTTCTTTCTTTTAACAACTATATTTTACAGTATAGTTTTTGGAATTGCCTTCTAGTATTTCAGTATGTGTATGCACTATTAACCTCCTTGGCGGTAATCCCGAGCTGAGCTCGGGGTATGCCGCCGGAGGTCGCCGCTCAGGCCCTGCTGGGCCGATTTGCGTTCTGAAAAAAGCAGCACACGCAGCCGGCACTTTGCCAGCCGCGTGTGCTGCCCGATCGCCGCCGCTCCGCGGCGATCCGCCGCGTGCAGCGGCGAAAGAGGGTCCCCCCAGCCGCCCGAGCCCAGTGCAGCCGGAACAAACAGTTCCGGCCGGCGCTAGGGGCTGGATCGGGCGGCTCTGACGTCAGGACGTCGACTGACGTCCATGACGTCACTCCGCTCGTCGCCATGGCGACGAGGAAAGCGAAACAAGATAGGCCGCTCATTGCGGCCTATCTTGTTACTTTCGATTGCCGGAGGCGATCGAAAGTACGCTTCCGGAGCGCCCTCTAGTGGGCTTTCATGCAGCCAACTTTCAGTTGGCTGCATGAAATAGTTTTTTTTTAATTTAAAAAAAACCCTCCCGCAGCCTCCCTGGCGATTTTAATAGAACGCCAGGGAGGTTAAATAGCTAAACTTTGAAATTCTATTATTAATTTCACAGATATTATTTAATATGGGATTTGTTTTTACCCACCCCAAGGTTTTACAGCAGAAATATCAGTTAGTAAGAGCACTATCCTATGATATTCCTTCATCCCATCATTCATTTTTACTTATAGGGTTTGTTTCTGATAGAAACGTTTGAAAAGATGAGTGATCTTCCAGAAGTACCTGGGTGCTGCCAATCTCTTTCTCTGTACCCTGCTGCTGCTGCAGGAGGTGACTGTGGAAGCAGAGAGAGTACGCACATTTCCAAGAGAAATTCTGACAAGAGAAGTGTGCTGTGAACTTTGCTCACACCCATGATTAAAACTATTATTAGCTAGGTGCTGTATGCCCTGTCACATCCTCCAATAAGGCCTACTGTTATCCCAGAAATAAGTGGTGCATCACAGTCATGCAACATCCTCTGGGAAGCTGCAAAGGGCGTGCCTAGACTGCTACAGTTCTGTAGTGTTGTGCTGTGTCAGCTGGCAAGAAGCAGTTGCTAGACTTATGATATCCTACATTTTGCAGGTATAACTATTTATCATAGTCAATCTAATGTAAAAGATCTAACAATGAGAATTTGCTCTGGGCAGAAATCTCTCCGCTTGAAGTTGCGGTTTAACTTTTCTTGTGAGAATTAAGCTTGTCACCGCTCTTCCACCTCTCAGTCATCTTTAATATGCCTTTAATATATCACTGACATGAAGGGGCTCAACTCAAATCACTTTTGCTTCATCAACTTCTATCTTAAGCATCCTATAACTCTGAAACTATTAATCATTTTGACATGCAGTTTTACTGCATATAGCCATTTTTGTTTATTTTACTGTCTACAGCACTAGGTTTGTATTGTCCAGGTTTGTGATGGTTATTAACTTGTGTTGGTATCATATTTAATCACTTGATACTGACACACTTTTTAATTCTACCTTTATGTTAGTCATTCATAAGTTAAGCAGATTTATGTTTTTCTGCAGACACTTTTTATCTATAAAGTTTATGCTTTCAGCGCCTTAAGTGGTGAATGGGATGAAATGTATTGTTGCTGTGCTGAAGTCGACACATTTTGTAATTGCAGTTGGAATATTAATATATAGTGTTACCTGATTTATAGAAGCCTGGGGTGTTATGGACTTTGATAGGTTATTAGGCAACTCCCTGGCCTGGTGTGTGGCTTCTGGACAATTTCCTGAGAAACCTGCAGTATCATTGTATTATATTACAATGCAATGCAGGCCTTCGGCCATACTTGTAATTCTATGCAGTGAAAGTTTATGGATTATTCACAAGGGCATTCGTCATATAAAGTTCTCTCTTACATGTTCCTTTGTGTGTAAGAATCACGAGTAAATATAACATGTGTTTCAAATGTATGATGCCATGTTGGTAATTTGTAGAACACTGAATTATTTGGTGTATATACACAGGAAACAAGGGGTTGCTATCTTTTAGTACAGAGTTGTCAATAGCCATCAATTTCAAAGTAGGCTGTGAGGGATATAAGCTACAGTATATAAGATAAGCAATGCCCCCTGGAAACTGCCAGAGAATATTGGTGAGCTGTGAAATGTACTGAGTGTAAAAAGTGAAATATATATGGTGATAGGGGGCAGGATCAGCACTTCAATATATTGTCTTGTGCTTGGGTTGTATTTATTGGCTTATAGCTCCTCCCAATCAGGGGCTTTCTTTATGTCTGATTAGAGACTTACCCTCTGTCAAAATGCTAATCACTTCAACTGGTATCATTTGGTGCCATTCAAAGTGAATGGGCTGCTGCTTTCTGGTTTCAATGACCCATTTTGCAAGGTAGAAGACTACAGTGGTCTACACTTTAGTTTTTTGTTTTATGTTGTTTTGCTTTTTTAGGGGTCTTTTCACTGATTCACACATGTGTAAGTGAACCCAGAGTTAAAGGTTAGTTTAGCTGCACTATCTCTTCAAATCAGTGTATCTTTGTTTTTAGTGTTCAAGTGAACCCGAGGTGAAAATAAACTGGTGAGATAAACAATTGTATTTATCCTCCTACTCCTAAAAATGACTTCTTTTATATTGCATGGCTTTATTTAATATTTAAACGTTTACAAAGCATGTTGAATGTTTTATTGTCTCTGCACAATGGCAGCCTATTAAGTGTCCCAGAGTTAAAATACATGAACTATTACCTTTTTTCTATCTCACCCCTGCCCTCAAAAGCTGTATTCTGCCAGGAAACCTTTTGTGAGTGTAATTTGCTTATCAGTGAGGTGTACTATATTCCTTTAGGTTTAATATACTGTATATATACTATATTAAAGTGAACCTCCGGACTAAAAATCTACTCAGCAGAACTGAAAAGGCTTGGTGTTTCTTTAACAGTTTCACAGCATCAGAACTTTGTTTTTCTTACCAAAGTATCATTTTTAGCTGCATTTTTAGCTAAGCTCCACCCATCAAAGGGACCTGCCCGGGCGTTTTTCCCTGATGCTGTGCAAAGCATGATGGGATTTCCTATGTTGTTATTCACGTTACCTAGCAACTGGGAGGGGTGATCAGCACACAGGACAGTTGGAACTGTGTCTCATGCTCCCTGTCACCTCCTTTCAACCAAAAAGATGGATGCCCTTATGAAATCAAACATTTGCCTGTTCTTTTAAAACAGGGTGGGTAAGAGATTAGATTACCTATCTATTTTAATTAACATAACTAATGTAACTTAATAACAGTATGTTTGTTTAGGCTGGATTTTCTCTTCAAGTACTGACAAGAGAGAAGCTGTTACATGCATGCCTGAAAATTAACTCTTTCAGGCAGCAGAAAAAAAAACAAAAAACAGCCTGGTTATGACAAAGAAAAACAGCCTGGTACTGTACTCACACATTTGTCTCATCATGTCCCATGTTGCCTCGGGTACACTTTAACACCTGCTGACAAACTAATGGACACAATTTTACTATTTAATGCTAACATTACATAGAATTTTAATGTAAAGCCCTGTGTCCGCCGGCTTCCGGTGCGTAGCCCTGTGCCTTCGCAAAAAAGGTCCTTGGCGCTTCTCTATCTCCAGATTGGGAAAGTATCATGTCACTCTTCTGCAAGGGTGCGGGACTACCTGCCAGAAGTCGGGGTACACAGGGTTCCAGAAGTGATTCAGAAGATAAGGACCCAGCAGGTCATTTTAACTTTATGAGTAGAGGATCCATAGTATGCTTAATTTACACTGAATAGGCTCTTTAACATTGAGCTGAATGCATTTTTTCTTCGTACAGAAAATATTCATACGAGCATAGCATTATACATGTTAAAAAATGGATTTAATTTAGCTATGTCATTGTGCTTATAATTGCTTTCTTCCACCCAAGAACATTCCTTCGTTTTGCTATAAAGCGTCGTGTGTGGGAAGCCCTAAGATGCATAAAAATCTACTGATGTTCATGGTTTAATGTCAGACGTTTTCTTTAAATTCTACTTATTCTGCACAGCGGTTTTTTTTTTTTTTTACCTAGAGGCAGCAATAACACCAGAGTCTATTTCAGTTCCATGTGAAAAGGATGTGAAATTCATGTGGGTGTATTAATTGGATAGTCAGCCTGTGTTCATGGGTGGCATCTCTTTACTGTGCCAGTGCTGGATCTGAATGCACTGCAGTTGGCCTGTGGAATGTTGCACTCTACATACAGATAGATGCTACCAGCCAGCAACATATGTGTTATGCTGAGCTGTACAACTAGACTGAATGGGAGGTCTCAAAAGTGGACATCCTACAATAGATATTGGAATGTTCCCATGGTCTCATGTTTGGTGTTCCTCTGTTTAAAAATGCTTGATTTGCTCATGATTTTGCCATATTTTATGATGCTAAAACTATTTTTTTTAAACAAATGATGAGATGAAGCTTCATTACTGAAACAAAGAATATAAACAGAACACTAGTTCATTTAATAGGTAGTCATAAAATATGACTACAGAAACAGTACACCACAGCTCTTCCAGTGAAATTATGACTGATTTAGATTTACATGAAGTAGCATAATTTTGCATAGTAATAACAAAGCATAATATTGCAGTGATAATAGAGTGCTCTACATTCCAAGCCTGTCCTACATAATGCTGCTGTTAGCTTAATATGTTGTTTGCGCTGGTTACCAACACACCCTACAGCTACAGTACGGTGATAGCAGTTGTGAAATGTGGTACTTTTTTTCTGTTGCTATTTTAGGTTTTACCTGTAAGGCTTATAAAAACCAAGCCAAGCTATCCAAGCAACATGTTAATGATTACATTTTCTTTTAAAAATATTATCCTACTATCTTAAGTATTTTAAAATGTTGATGTCATTGTCATTGGAGGCGTGGACAGTTCTCTGAGAAAATACTTACCATACAAGCTTTTACTTGTATACAAAGAGTTTACATTATAGTATATAGTTTTAAAGTCCAGCTCCAACCAAAATGTTTTTTAGTTTACGTTTATCTTAATTTTGGGTAGAGTAAGGGCTTGTTCATACTTTTAGTGTTCCCGTGTATTGCACATCACTTTATAGCACCCCCAACCCACTGCTTGGCAGATTATCCTATTAATCTCGATAACAAAATGTCTCAACAGCAACACAAACAGCAATAAAAGGTTCACTGAGCAGAGGAAGTATATGAGATTGTCCCTCAATGAAATCAATGATCAACAAGGCAACTTAGGCAGGTGCCTAGGACCTGGATAGAGTTTAGGGACCTGGTTTATGCTAGACCCCCAACAAATATTATCAAAAAAGCCAGGTGGCCATCAAGGATGGGCCCAAAATTGTTAGTTGCCTAGGGCCCCATTTCACTATAATCCTTATCTACCCAATGTGGCTCTGAAAGCAATAAAACTCTGAAAGAGGATCTACCCCTCACATCTGTCCTGCTTTCCACTGTTTATTTTTTCACTAGTCGGACAAATAGTTCTTAGTGTCTTTCTCCGCTGAAGCCTGAGCAGGCCCGTGCTACTGCACATGCGCAAGCTGTTCCCATTTGTGCGGAGCGGAGAGCGCTGGTACAGGCCCAGTGGAGCCGGATGGGGGAAGCCTCTGGTAAAATCAGCCTCGCATAATATTTGCCATAGTTCCCGCTTGAAGTTCTTACTTTATAAGGAGATACAATGCCTCTACTCTTGATCCCCAGAGACCATTTTTAAAGAGAACCAGTGACGAAGCACCTTCATGTATTTTATTACATTTATCAGTGGGAACATGACAGTAAACACCTACCATGCTTTTAGTTTCATTCTTCTGTGCTTAACCCTCCTGGCGGTTTGCAAAAATCCGCCAGGGGGCAGCAAATGCGTTTTTAAATATTTTTTTTGTCATGTAGCGAGACAAAGTCTCGCTACATGATAGCTGCTGCTCAGCGGCATCCCCCCAGCCCCTCCGATGGCCTCCGGCGATCGGAGATCAGGAGATCCCGCTCAAAGAACGGGATCTCCTGGAGGGCTTCCCCCGTCGCCATGGCGACGGGGCGGGATGACGTCATCGACGTCGTGACGTCAAGGGGGACTCCGATCCACCCCACAGCGCTGCCTGGCACTGATTGGCCAGGCAGCGCACGGGGTCTGGGGGGGGGGGCGGCTGCGGCGCGACGGTTAGCGGCGGATCGGGCGGTTAGCGGCGGCGATCGGGCACTGCACGCAGCTAGCAGAGTGCTAACTGCGTGCAGCAAAAAAAAAAACTATGCAAATCGGCCCAGCGGGGCCTGAGCGGTGCCTCCCGGCGGCATAGCCCGTGCTCAGCACAGGCTTACCGCCAGGGAGGTTAATCTGTCTGTTATCAGCTGTGATAAGAATCCCTGACTAAGCATTCAGTCTAGGTTTGACCTGGAATCATTATAGCTGAGTCAGTCTGTGGAGTCTTTTCAAGCCCAAGCCTGCCCCCTCCTGGCTCAGCTTTCCTGCTTTGCATACTCAGAGCTGATGACATGGGAGTGGCTGCTCCAGCAGAAAGAAGCTCTGAAACAGACAAGTATGGCTGTGTGCACTGTGCAGCCAGTCATCACTATTATCTACTGTATGCAGTTGCATTTCTATGAGAGGCACTTCCTACAGGCAGCCACACAGCATACCAGAATAAGACCCTGCTTGTCTATAGTCTCATTGAGCCTAGACAGCACATCCAGAACAGCTCATAACTTGGAAGCAGAAGGGATATGAGCCAGCGGCCGTATTGGATTTTTCCTCGAGCAATAATGGATAAAAAACACTCAAAAAGGCACACCAGAGTGGCGAAATTATCAGGTAGAGCATTCATTCTTTACAAGCTATCGACCAATATATTTATTTTGTGTGAATCGTTCATCTCTGGTTCCCTTTAAATCAGTGAGGAGGAGTTCTAGGTGGTTGCTATGCCATTTTATTCATTGCTGAATTGACTAGAATCAGGGAAGATACACATAAATTACATTCGGGGGGAAAAAAAAAGTAAAAGAAAGTAAGACTATTTAATTAAAAAGCATTTCTTGCTAAAAAAAAAATAAAGGACAGTGAGAACTGGAGCTATGGAAAGCTGTGAGTACACAGACAGTGACGCAGCTGCTGCTCCCATTCTCTGTGGACTACACTGAGCAGAACCTCAGCAAGTGCTGGAAAGGGCCACCCATATGCAGCTCATACCGTTTGGTATAACCTGTGGAGCAGAATACAGCTGCTGGGAAATGTTTCACTACATGGCAAATACAGCAATGCCATTGCAATATACAGCAGTGCTGCTTCATTGGATCAGTGCACCCTCACAGGCTTCTGCCTACTCCTGCTCGAACCCAAAGGTCATAGGTGCTGATGCACCAGCTTCCTTGTATTCATATCTATATGCAATATATCTATATGTTTGCAAATCTGCAGCTGAGTACACAACTTTTTTACCTATAAAATATGTGCATATGACACAGAATCAAGTGGGAACTGCACAATATTAACCTTTACGATAAGAGTAGTTCACAATTATGTACAAGTGTTTGCAATATTAACATGTACCGTAGTAACAGTAATATTGCACAATTATGTGTAAATGTGCACAATATTCGCCTTTATTTGTTGTTAAAAAATCCACGCAGTGGTAAAATATCATCAATGGCTGTGACTGTTTTTGACTGTGCAGTGTGTGTACAGCCTAAAAACTACTTACTAAAACTGTCCCTGTCAATTCAGTACAACTCTCCCTGTATCTTCCTGTCTCCTTACAGCAAGAGTGAAACAGAAAGCAGGAAACAGAATGAGAAAACCCTCGCATTCTGGTTGCTAGGAAATTCCCTTTATGGTCTGATTCCCTTGCAAGGACAGAAGGGGCACTACAGCGAAAAATTGTAAAATTTAAAATATGTGCAAACATATACAAATAAGAAGTATGTTTTGTCCAGAGTAAAATGAGCCATGAATTGCTTTTCTCCTATGTTGCTGTCACTTACAGTAGGTAGTAGAAATCTGACAGAAGTGACAAAGGTTTGGACTAGTCCAACTCTTCATAGGGGATTCTCAGGCATTTATTTATTTTCAAAAGCACTTAGTGAATGGCAGTTGCTCTGTCCAACTGCCCAAAAACTGTGTAGCGAGCAGGGAAGCTTGCCAGCATCATTGTTTAAATCCTTTTTGGGGAATATCTTTATAAAGAATAAAAGCCTTGCTGAGAATCCCCTATGAAGAGACGGACTGGCCCAAAACCTGTCACTTCTGTCAGATTTCTACTACCTACTGTAAGTGACCACAACATAGGAGAAAAGTGATTTATGTCTCATTTTACTCTTGACAAAACGTACTTCTTATTTGTATATGTTTGCACGTATTTTACATTTTATAATTTTTCGCTGTAGTGCCCCTTTAAGCAAAGGAAATAAGAACACCCTTCCCCCCCCCAAAAAAAAGAAATATATATATATTTGCCGCATACCATATTTTGGCCCCAGGTTCACAAGTTGAAAAGTCCAGATTTGCCATGAATCTGACTTTGTGAATTTTATCTGCCTCATCCCTAATTAGGAAGCTATAATACTGGGGATTAAAGGGACTCCGAGCAGTGCAGAAACTATGGAAAGATGCATATCATTTTAAAGCTCTCTTTCTCCTCTTTCCAATGATATATAAACCACCACCCTACGCCTTTTAGTTTTCGCTATTTTCGCGATTGAAATTGCCGTGGCCACGATTTCAATCGCGAAAATAGAGAAAACTAAAAGGCATAGGGCGACGACTTAGGTGTCGCCAGAAAGAGGAGAAAGAGCGCTTTAAAATGATATCCATCTTTCCATAGTTACATTGTATTACACAGGATGACACTTTGCCCAGTGTCAGCAGCTCTGTTCAGCAGAATGGAGCTGCTGTCTTTAGGAAAAAGTCGCCCTGTGTAATACAGTGTAACTATGGAAAGATGGATATCATTTTAAAGCTCTCTTTCTCCTCTTTCTGGCGACACCTAAATCGTCCTACGCCTTTTAGTTTTCTCTATTTTCGCGATTGAAATCGCGGCTGCTGCAATTTCAATCACGAAAATAGCGAAAACTAAAAGGCGTAGGGCGGCGGTTTATATATCATTGGAAAGAGGAGAAAGAGAGCTTTAAAATGATATGCATCTTTCCATAGTTTCTGCACTGCTCGGAGTCCCTTTAAAAACTATGTTTGGCATGATGTGCTTTCAGTTTGTCTCACTATGGGCTTGATTCACAAAGCCATGATCACTCTTATCACAGTCACGCTAGCGTTTTGCGCGCGCTACAACGTGCGTAACTTTTTTGTGCGCAGATGTGAATTTGTGCACAAAATCGTGACTGTTTTCGGGTGAAAATTAGCGTTTTTGCATGATATTGGACGCGATTTCATGCGCAAATTTGCGTTTTGTGCGTGAAAAACGTTACGCGCATAATAATGCTAGCGCAACTGTGATAAGAGTTATCATGGCTTTATGAATCAAGTCCTATGACCACAACTAGGGGATGAAGACAGCAATAAAAGTCTGATAAAGATAGAGGGCTTGTTTCCACTGGTGCGATATCCGTGCCGAATCTGCAGAGTTTCCCTGCAGACAAATTACGCAGGGAAACTCTGCCATAGGGTATGATTGCACTAGTGGCCGAATCGCTTGCGCTAGCGATTCGGCCGACATTTTCATCCGAAATGGCACAGCTGATGGGATTTGTCTGCGTACCCACAGACCAGGAAGTGACGCTGCGTGTCTCACAGACACGTGCATCACAAGTGGAAACGGGCCCTAAAGCCTTCCCCTTGGATGTGTAAAATCTATAAATTGCAATTTATGACTCCGTAGATTAACCCTTTACAATCCTATGTCGCACTGTGTCTGACATTGGCATTTTCCCCTATAACACCAATGTCGGACATAGTCTGACATAGGAAAAACTGGCTGCCGCTAGGAGGTGCTGCTACTGATAAAATCCGGCACAGCGCCATCTTCTTGATCAAAGTGTTGGACTGTGTCTGATATTTTGATCTTGGCTGACCCCATCCGCTGCTGCTGCACCTGCCATTTTTGCTGATTTTAGAGGCGTTGCTGCCAGATCTGGGCCAGCATGGTGTCCCTCTATGTGGATAAAAGAGTAGCTCAACATCAGACACGTTTATCCTCTGTAGAAGCATCAAGTGCTGCATAATATCGAAATTATGCTGCCGCTCTTGCAAGGGGGTGAAGCTACAGTGTGCGAGATTGTGCTGGCCCCATCCCCTACCACTGGTGCTGAGCCCACCCCCCGCCACTAAAGGAAGCACAAAGTCTTTGGATCCCTGCATCCTGGTCCTTTTTCCCTAGAAAAAATAGGTGCTGTTGCAATAAATACAGTAAGGTCCCAGGCACTGAATACAGGACCCCAGATAAGCTATACTGATCGGAGGGGCTGCTGATTAGATCTTTAGAAGTTCTGTGGGGCCTACATACTGAGAATAGGATTGGTCTGTGCTATAATCACTGCAGTCTGTTCCTAAGCCAAAGTGAGATTAAAAAAATGACTGCTGCAATGCAGCAAATCCTGCATTCCTGTTCCTGGTTGGTACCTATGTATTTAATTTAAGTCCTATTTTTGTTTTTGGTGTGCATTTTTCTGAGTCAGTTAATTTAGCCGCAAAGTAATGCAGCAGGAAAATCACCTGCAAAAGGTTGGGATATTCTTTTAAAACAGGCTGACTGATGGAGCATTACAAGATGATTTGGCAGTATCAGTGCCACACCTTTCTATTAGCCTGCAGAATTTAGACAAAAAGAATCCAGTGCCTGACGTTCCGCCCTGGCAGCTGCAGCATGCATTCAAATTTATCTCCAGCACCACACATATAAAACTATGAGTGTGGCTTATAGTGATATTACGTTCTTTTGAAAAGAGCAATACTTATTGCCCTTTGCTTCTGTGTTAGGCTGTATATTGCCGTCATGCTGTTTTATTTCTGCTGCAACAGAGGTTAAGTTTGCTTAGCTGTCTGTATAGGACTCAGTAGCAAAATTAAGACAATGACAAGCAGGTATTGCACTGCTGTGATAGATAGTTATTCTCTACAACCGTACTGTCATTTTTTTTTCTTTGTTAAAAAGATGCACTGAGAGAATAGCCTGCACTGCTTTAGTCTGCTGTAGTGATGGATAAACTTACAGGAGTAGCGGGCTGAAGGAAACAGCAGTCAGAAAAAAGTGCCTCTCAAGGGAGGATTCAAATATCAGACCTGCTAAGCTTTGAGTCCTGCCTCTACGGCTACCATCACCCATCTCCTCCCTACTGTATCTTGGCAAGATTGCTGTAATCGACTGCCGAGCCTTTCCCTCACTAAAGAGTAGGATCAGGGTGAAAAGAGCTGAAGGAGAGTGAAAGAGAGATCATAAATGCTGCCTGCTGCCTCCTCTTTGATTTGATGGCCTTCATTGCTTCTAATTGGATAAAGTAGGAAGTCACTGTTAGTACTGTCTTGCTGGATGCACTAATTTTATTCAGACCAGCCCTGCAGTGGGTGGGGGTGAGCAGTCAGAAGGGAAAAGAGAATCTAAGTGATAAGGTACGTGACTGGTAAAGTGGATAGGGGAAGAAAAAAGAAATCATCCTGTTTCAAATCGAAAGCCTGAATGAGGATGCTGAAGAGAGGACTAAGCAAAAGAAGAGAAGGGAGTAACCACGCAGCTCCCAATATCCTCCCTGTCAAAGCACAGCTTGTGATAATACTATGTGCTGTGATGCTCACAGAGCAAGCACCTGCTGCTCTGTAATGATTCAGCCTCTTTCGCTGGTAGCTTTAACACAACAGGATGATATTGCTGCTGTCACTGCTGCCTCTGCTGCTGCTTCTGCTACTGCCGGTCTTACTGCCTTTCTTGTTGCTACTTCAAGACAGCTCTGTTCTGCGAAGCAATTACTACCATCCTATGCTCCAGGTGAGAACACAGCAATTCAGTCTTGGCTCTTGGCTTACCTAACTGACTAACTAACTTAACTAACAAGTACATGTCAGGAGAGAGACATGCCCAAGCACTAAAGTGGCAAAAAGGAGCATGAAATGTTGCAGTACCCGACATCTTGTTTGACTAAAGAATTCTATTTTGTTTCTCGTTCTGGTAATAATCCTCTTCTGCTTAGACTATGTATTGATTTACAATATAACATGCAACATAGTTTTTTACTGTATGCCCCCCTTGTTGTTCTGGTAATGTTAATGGACCATGTGCTAATCCATACTTCACTGAAGCAAGGTGATTGAGATTTATGCCTTTAAGATGCCTGGGGATACTGCAGAGAGCTTTCAGAATCAGTGCTGTGAGCAGAGCTCAGACCCCCCCTCTGCTGAACTTCAAGATGAAGGAATCGTGCCAGAGACTGAAGCTGAGGATAGAACTACCCAAGGGATAGCAGGCCTTGCTATTACCTGCTGTGTGTGCCTGGAGGCAGACAGGCTGAGAATCTGTCTTAACTCAGAAAAGATCTGTATCCTTCCTATACTGGCGTGTCTGATAAGTCTCTGCCTTTGTATCGCCGGCCTTAAGTGGGTGTTTGTAGACAAAATATTTGAATATGACTCCCCGACACATTTGGATCCTGTGAGGATAGGCCAAGATCCTATCATTTATGCTGACTCTGCACCAAATACATTGGTACCTTCTTCTGTATATACGCTGCCTTTCCTAATACCTACCACAGAAAGTAACATCCCAGTTTCTGTGGAAGTTGGAACATCCCTTTTACCTACACAGCCTACTTTTCAGCCATTTTCTACTGACAGTACTTTACCGAAAGTCACTTCCGTGGAAAAAATATACCAACCTTCTACTATAAATTATTTAGCAGTTTCAGAATCAAGTACAGCAGTCACGGCAAGGAAAAGTAAGTAGACATTGTTCCAATGTATGTATCAGCCTGTGATGTACCATACTAGCATAATTTATTAAGTCTGTTCCTAATTGCATAATGATACAGTTTAATATGATGTTTGCTTAGGTATTAAAATGTGAAATAGAAATGGTGTGTCCATTTATTCTGCCAGTCACTTTCCTGTGACAAAGCACAATGCACTCTGCAGTAACCTTTAGCAACCAATCATAAGTCATCATCAAATGTCCAGCCACTGAAGTGATGAAAAGTGAAATCTGTTTTTTTGCAGATTTCTCATTACATTCTGCACATCAGTGTGGCAATGAATTGCTGTCAAGCAATACATAGATAAGACAACCACTTTTATCTCCAGTCACGCTTTGAATGTATTTTGTGATGTAAATATTTTTACTTACGATACTGACTTGAACTGGTTGTACTTTAAAATAGCAGTCTTGCAAAAGAGTACACATGCACTGATAAAACTCTTATCTACCATCAAAATAAACTACAGCAACTCTAGGCATCAAGACAAAAATGTGCATCATCAGACTCAACAAAGTCATATTTATAGCCTGTAAATAGCTTCTTTGAGTACAAGAAACACAGGACCATATTTTTTTGTCTTCACCTATCAAGATAAATGGTACCTTCCCCTGGCCTACTGTAGTTCAACAAACTGCTCCCTATCTCTTGCCTTTAAAACCACAAGAGGGTCATTAATTTTCTTACAGACGCTCTGTGTAGCTGCTGATTAATATTGCAGTAAAAATGGTGGAAAGCCCAGAGATAAAGCTTAATAAAAAGTCTGGAGGAATCTTGCTGACACTGACGTGCCTTTGATCTTATTTGTAATCTCTCACTATGTGATTAGGTTAACAACTTCTAAAATATGCCTTTAAATTCACATTCCTTGTATGCTGCTCAGTAGTGACATAAATGCTGTATGCCTTAGATTTCATTCAAAGGTTATTACACTTGTGACACTGCACAGAGAATTGATGACAAATAAAAATGAGGACGTCAGTCAGTTGCTACAGGATAGGTCAGCAATATCCCATAACAATCAGCTGAAATAACCTTAATAATATAAGATCTTTTTGTGCAATGACAAGGCATGTGTTCACGTGACATCTAAATAATGAAGCTTGAGAATAAGATCATTTACTATTCCAATCATCTTAATGTAGATAATGCAGGAAATCTCTGCACATCCATTTCTTTCTAACTCTTATGCATATTACAGTCATCTTTCCATTCATAACTTGGCTGCGATACAAATGGAAAACAGAAAAACAGCAGATTTTTCCAACACAGGCATTAATAATTTGTTTATCTGATCATTTGATGAAGCTCTCCTTGTTTGTTTCACTTAGGTCTCATTCACACTATGCATGCTGTACAATAACGCAGTGCATTAGCGCACACCAATGCACTGTCAGTGCACCCCAGTGGGCGTGTTCACACCCCTATGTTGCATAGGATCACGTTATTCAGATTTGCCAACTACATCATTTTTCTGGATAACCTGTGAGAAAATGTGTCATGGTGTAACTGATTGAAGTGTGAACATTACATTACATGTTCGCTGTAACGCCTAGCAATGCTCATGCAACATACATAGTGTAAATTAAACCTTAGTGTTATGTATTAGAATGAAAAAGCTTCGCATCCTCAACAAAAGCCATCAGCTATTAAGAATTGCTGTTTTATAAAAACAGTATTTATGTGAATACACACATGTGCCAGATGAAAATTCTAATAAGTTCAGTTCTTAAACATCAGGCCATGTAGTGTTTGAGGACAGAATAGCACCCAAACAAATTACACAGTTTTCCAGGTTAGAGGTCAAATCATTGTTGCCTATTGTGTGATGTTCTGCAATATTTTCCCATTGTTCTCATTAAATATTGGTAGTGCATTATAGAATGACTGACTAAAATCAATCCATCGATTGAGAATAACATTTGCATCAGACAGACCCACGTATACACACATACAGCCCTGCTACAGTGCATTGAATGTATCTGTACATAGCTGCTCCTTTGTAAATATTTCCTTCAAGGTCATAGCCCGGTAATGTATAATTGGTTTTACTTTATCGTTGAGACTGGGGGAGGGTGGGATGGATTTGAAAACAGAAAATGAAGTCAAACAAGGTACAAAGGTTGAAAGCTGCTGTACACGTTGAATGGCCTTACATCTGTGCGAAGTTGCATGTTTTTAAATTTGTGCTCCGTGCGAGCAATCGTTAGGCCAACACCATGCACCACAAAGAGCAGATTAAATTTAATATTGCAGTGTACATTCATATTTTCCTGTCTGCCTAATGCCTGTGTGCATTATTAATAAGCTGAGTGGAATGCAGAGAAAAGCATGCTCATCATAGCTATGTTTTCTGATGGCTGCAGCACAGTGTTTGTGCGATTCTTTCACTGAAAAGTCTCACCTAAGAAGTAGTGAGTGCATGCCAAAAACCCTGAGCCTAGATAATGCTGGGTGATTGCATTAAATAAATTCCACAATGGATGCTCATTAGGATAAAAGACACTGCAGAACAGAAAGGCATTGAATAACAACCTAGCTCGAGAAAGGGGTTTTCAGCCATTAAAGATGACCAGGCAATGAATCTTCATAATCATTGTCTTTTTAAGGCACTTCCTCTGCTGGATATTGGAGTGTCCTTTTCACATGTGTGGATGGCTAATTTGGCTCATACTCCTTAAAAGCATTGCTATTTAACAATATAGATCAGCTTACTTATCCTTACTGGCACTGCCGCAAATGTGTTACAAAATATACACGTGCCAGTCATTCAAGTCCTTAACAGCTAGGACTAGTCAACTGAAAATAATAAAGCAACATCACTGTATTTTGAACAACATAAGCTTTAATGCTCATTTCCTGTTCAAATGGGAGCTTAAAAGATAACCATTTGTCTGCATTGTAGGGAAGCTAAACTTGAAAAGGTTTTTGTTTCAGAAATCCAAAGCAAAATCAATATTGATTAGATGAGACAGCTGGCCTTAATACATAAGCAGCAACATTTAGAACAATGTATGTGAGAAGCGTCATTGTTCCCACATGGTGTATTGTATCAGCAGTGACTCAAATTTTCCACTGTAAAATATGCACTGAAAGGCATACTCAATGTTATACACTATGATATTTTTCAGGAATATAATAATCCATTATAATGTGTTGAAGTTTCTTCAAGCATTTCTTTCCATTTTCTTACAGTAAAATCTTGTATCAGTCATCATAGGTAGAGATAATGGCTAGTTTACCATTGGTTACCTATACTATTGTAGGAAACACGTGATTGCTTGAAAAGTGTCAGTGCAGCTTCTGATACTGGCTGTACTTAATGCAGTTAAACTGGATGGGACAAATGTCACGGAACCCTATTGGACAGCACTGTGGTGTTGTAGTCCAACACTTCTAAATTTAGTGAAAAGCAAATCGAGCATGCAGCTGTCTTTACACAACTACATCTGTACAGTACTTCTTATTTGAGTCCTGTCAACCATAATTTCTGTAGTTGGGTGAGCTGCCCTGCTTTCAGCTCAGGGTGCAAGGGCAAATGAGATCTCAAGGCTAAATGACATTGTTCAAGTTCCTGTGAATATAACATATATCCTCCTGTAAGGAATAAAGTAATAGAGTATACTTAACAAATACGTCAAGTCCATTTCTTGGTACAGATCCACTTATACCGCCTGATAACTTAGGTAACACCATGCCCAAAATGTTACCTTTTGTATCAATAGAGGGTTCACCAGCAAATGTAATTTGAAATGAGTTGACCTGAAGTAGTAAAGCTGAGTGAGTTATCAGTAAGATCAGTGGGAGGAGCTGCAAATACTTGGCTCAGCATCATCAGGCTGTTCAGACTACACGGAGGATGGCCCTGACAGAGCTGTCTGAGAAGATTGCAGTTACAGCTTTAGAAGTTTGTAGTCCACGAAGTTACTCATGAGGGAGCACCTGACCAGGCACTTTAGAAGAGATTCATCTAATATTCAAAGTGCCTAAAGATATAAAAATAAACTCTGTGCCCTGACTGCCTAAACAAAACTTACCATAGAAAGAAGCTTACTATAGAAAAACAAAATGTTTTAATACTCAGTAGTATACAAGAGCAGCCAGTACACAGAGAGCACTTTCAGAACTTAAAATAGGTTAGAGCATAGTCTAACATTATGTTCCATCTCCTTCCTGCACAGAGAAAAAAAAAGATGGCAGCCTCTAGGGGTGGATGTAGCACTAAGCACTGTAAGCATGAGCCTTAAAGCGCCAATGTGCTGACCATTATGTAGTTGTGCAGAGGTAATTAACCCTGGATCATAGAGAGCAGTCCTATCTCTCCATAATTAAGCTCTCCATAATCTGGGGACAGTGATGTCAATGCGACTCCAAGATGATAAGTGCGGGCATGCCTGGGAAGGGAGGGAGAGGTGACAACCAGGCCATTCAGGGAATCGGGGGTAGACTATACACTTGCGATTGGCGAACACATGTTAGAGTCGATATTTGGAGTTTCTCAGTTTCTCAACAATCAGCTCATGGACAGCATCGCAGGTTTCTTGATACATTGAGGTTGTGTGACTCAACTGTGAAATGTCCAGTCTTGAAACAGGAATCCAGGTTATGGCAGTGTTGTAGGAATGACAATTCTCTCCCAGTGTTTGCGACATCACAGTGTGAACAAATAGTACCATTCGTTTATTATGCAACCACACAATTTTTATTACAATTAAAATTTGTCTGGATGGTAGTGAGTTGTTAGCATGCAATTCATGCTCAGTGATATATGTAAGCAAAACTTCAGGCACAAATATTATCCATAGATTATGTCTTACTATTATAAATAACTACATTTTAAAAGGGAAAAGAAGCCTTTTTTATTTAAGTGATGAATTGGGTGGGGAAAGGTTAGACAAGCACTTGCTCATGCTGCTAAAAAATGAGTCTCTGCTTTGTTTAGTGTGTCTCCATGGAAGACATTCCTCTACTTCTTGCTCTTGGAGACCCTGCTTTGCTACCTGAGGTGAGGGGATATCCCATCTGGAGGCCAGATAGCAGTCAGAACTTGACAAAGCCTGTGACCCTTCGTATGTATACAGAGCTAAAGAGAAAGTCATTTCTACCTTAAAGAGACACTGTAACAAAATTTTCATACTTATTTCTTCTATCCTATAAGTTCCTATACCTCTAATGTGGTCTGTCGTACTGCAGCCTTTTCTAGTTGCACAGTGGCTGTATTATCTCTGTTATATAATCTAATCTTCTTTCCTTTTTTGTCGGCTCAGGCTGGAATGTGCTGCTCTGCTTGTAATAGGAAGAAGCTATACACACCCTCTCCACACCCTCTCCAGGCTTTGTATGAGTCACAGACTGAGCTTCTCTCAGCCTATCGCATACTGGTTAGCAGCCATGTCTTTTGTTTGTAAACACTGCCTAAAACTGGCAATTACAAGCCAGGATTGCAGCAGGGAGTGGCAGAAACAGCACAGAGGGGCCCAGGAGAACATAATGAATAGAATGGTATGCTTTTTATTGTAAGAATTTTAGAGTACAGATTCTCTTTAAAGCCTCTGAAGTGCTTGTTCCCTCAGAAGCATTGGAATGCACCTCACAGCTCCAATACACCTCAGAGCTCCGCTAAAGACAATGTAGCTCTGTGTCATCATGATGTTGAAACTGCAGGAGGAAGACCAGGAAGTACCAGCCTGATATTGTGCTGGTAACATTGAGGCAATACATGTTCACTAAATGTGGAAGAAACAATAGTAGACTTGACATAATAGACGGCAAATAGTGGAGAGAAAACATGATCCTGAAAACCTGAGCTTGTTAAACATTATAGTATGGATTTGCAAAAGCTTGGTAATTTAATACTTGTGCAACTGTCCTGAATATACAAAAAAAAAGTTCTTACTATAGGTGATTTGGCATGACTGGGTTCTATGACTGCCATTTAGGATCCTTTCAGCAGTTTTTGCTATGGTCTTATGTGACCCTGGTAAGGATTTTAAACTCTTTCCACATAATTGCAGACAAATCTTAAAGGACACCTGAAGTGGGAGGGATATGAAGGCTTCTATATTTATTTCCTTTTATACAATGCTAGTACTGGCCTCCTGCCGATCTTTCATGCATCAGTAGTGTCTGAAGTGCACATGAAACAAGCATGTGGGAATCAAACTTCAGTCACACATCTGATCTGCATACTTGTTCAGTGTCTATTACTAAAAGTATTTGAGGCAGAGGATCAGCAGGACAGGCAGGCAGGCAACTGGTATTGTTTAAAAGAAAATACATATGGCAGCCCCCATATCCCTTTCACTTCAGGTGCCCTTTAATAAAGCCAGACTAGCTCTGCAGGATGTCTTCTGTTCTTCAGTATACATAGCCCTGAAGAGTTAGTAACTCAGGCTAAGTGTGCTTATATTTGTAACCAGAATACTGCTTTACTGGATAGCTTTATTTTCAGAACTTAACTGAACTTAAATATTGTAAATCCCACTTGCTGTGTGGGATGTGCCTTTATATACTTCAGGGCTGCCCAGTAGGTCGATCGCGATCCACCGGTAGATCGCAACCGCCTGCTGAGTAGATTGCGGCCACTTGGCAGCGTCCTGTCAAATTTTGCTGCGCCATAGCTGTGGCTGCACAGCTACGGTTATAGATTGTGCTGTGAGCATCAGGGAGGAAGAGGAGAGGCATGGCTGAAGGGTAGGCATGGCTGAAGGTTAGAGCAGCAAATTAGGAGACAGCGTCTCCTCCCCTCCAGGCTGTGACAACTGGGGGCAGGAGCAGGAAGTGTATGGAGGCTGTCTCAGGCTGATGGGTAAGACAGGCATGGTCAGTGGTATGTCATAGAATAGATTATTTACTGCTGTGAAGCCAGCCGGGGGAAGCATCTCTTGCCACAGGGGGAAGCTACAATGACATGCATTGGTTCTGCTCTCGCTGACAAGCATTGCCCCATCACTAGTGATAAGTGCACAGCAATATGGCCAAATAGCGTCAGAAGGATTCTGAAGCTATTTGCTATGTTTGAAGGGACTATGTAGCTGCCTGTGCTGGGATAGGGAGCCCCCTTCCCTATCCCAGCACAGGCAGTCACATAGTCCCTTCAAACATAGCAATTAGCTTCAGAATCCTTCTGAAACTATTTGCCCATATAGCTGTGCACTTGTCACTAGTGATGGGCCAGTGCTTGTTCATGGGAATCCATGACACTGTGTGGGAGAGAGGGATTCTGCAGCTATTTGATAGGCTTGGAAGGGGGAGAAGCATTCTGTGATTGGGTGACTGCCTATGTATGCTGGGGGGGATGTTTGTTACACTGTGCGGGGGAGAAGGGTTGGTAGTTCTCGTGGATGCTGCGATTTTTAAAGTAGCTCGCAAGCCGAAAAAGTGTGGGCACCCCTGCTATACTTCCATTACGCACCCTGAGTTCTGTGTGACTACCCTGCATTTGTAAACAAAATATTCTGCCTATGTGTCATCTGCATAGTAGACCTAGCTTCCTCTAAAAACAGTGAAAGATGCAGGAAACTACAGTTATCCTTTACACCAGAGTTCTCCAACCTTTTCCTCAGGGCCCACCAACAGTACATGTTTTGCAGAAAACCACAAACATGCACAGGTGAGGTAATTAGTGTCTCAGCAGAGCTGATTACCTGCCTGTGTGGATTTCCACAAAACATGCACTGTTGGTGGGCCTTGAGGACAGGGTTGGGGAACTCTGCTTTACACATTTAATTCTGGCTTCAACATACTTTGTGTTCTTTTATACAATGTGGGACCTGTATGCACTGTGGCATGCAACCTATACAAGAACTCTCCTATTCCTGGATGCCTTATTCACTGCTTGTTGTCAACAGAGCCATTCAAAGCCCTGCC
The DNA here is from genome assembly GCF_040937935.1 of Hyperolius riggenbachi. Classification (NCBI taxonomy): domain Eukaryota; kingdom Metazoa; phylum Chordata; class Amphibia; order Anura; family Hyperoliidae; genus Hyperolius; species Hyperolius riggenbachi. The sequence continues at coordinate 287,988,849 of NC_090646.1, read as the reverse complement.
TCTCCTCTGTTACACACTTCAGGCTTTAATTAGCTCAGTTCCCCTGTGAGTTACTACCTGTTCCCGTGTAGACAGCTTAATGTCTACCTCTACTACAGCTGTATATATGTATACTTGATGTATTAAGAGTTACATTTACATCAGATTACTATTATTACATTATCTGTAAAACTTTCTAAATATAGTAATCCATACATAGAATTTACATGTTACAAACAGGAGCTTAACACTTAGTCTTACAGAACAACCAGTTGTACAAATAAAAGGCAGTATACAGCAATATCCTATCTGCCAGGTGTTGGCTATGAGACAACAATCATATCACACAATTGGATTTTTTTTACTCCCAACATATGCTATTTTTACGTTCTAGCTGCTTTTAGATGCTATAATGTTTAGTGGATGGATAGTATACTGGTTAAGGGCTCTGCCTCTGACACAGGTGACCTGGGTTCAAATCTTGGCTCTTCCTGCTCAGTAAGCTAGCACCTATTCAGTGGGAGACCTTGGGCTAGATTGCCTAACACTGTTACCACCTATAGAGTGAGCCCTAGTGGCTGCAGCTCTGGTGCTTTGAGTCCGCCAGGAGAAAAGCGCAATATAAATGGTGTGTGTCTTGTCTTTTGTCTTTGGTTGCAAAATTCTAGGACCTAGAATCTACGTAGTCAAAAGTAGCCACTGCTGCAAAACAATGTAGCATAATTTTATTACGAAGCAAACACAATATATATAGAGTGCAGTGAAATAGGCTCAATTCACAAAACTTATCTTATGAATTATCTCTCCATAGCTGTCTAAACTCATGATTTATCTCTCTCCTTATCTGTCTTAAATAATAATCTATCTTTTCTTATCTACCTTAACTCATAAGGTACCTGTCCTTATCTGTCTTAACTTATGATGTATCTCTCTCTTATCTATTTTATCTCATGAATTATCTTTCCTTACCTGTTTTTTTCACACACTACCTCTCCTTATTTGTTTTAGATTGTTAATTATCATAAAGGTAAACATAAGTAAGGATAAATAATTCAGATACATGGTATGAATCAACTCCTTTTGTGAAGAACAGCCCTTAGACCCCAAAATAGTCTAATTCAGGCATTGGCAAACTTGGCCCTCCAGGTGTTGAGGAACTACAAGTCCCACAATGCATTGCCGGAGCCTGACAACCACAGTCATGACTCATAAAGGCAAATGCATTGTGGGATTTGTAGTTCCTTAATAGCTGGAGGGCCAAGTTTGCCCATGCCTGGTCTAATTCATCAAGCTCAGCTTGCAAATATGAGCCTCCAGCTCTGTGGTCAAATGTGCTGTATGTCACAACCTTACACCTCTCAGTACAATGCTGTGAGTTTCTTGGTATATGAAGATACTATCTTCTATATGAAGATGAGCAAAGATATCTTTGCTAGTTTGCTTTAAAGGGAACCTTAACTGAAGTTAAAACCAAGCATTTCACTTACCTGGGGCTCCAACCAGCTCCCCGCAGCCATCCTGTGCCTGCGCCGCTCCTCTACGATCCTCCGTTCTACCGCTGTGGCTAAGTTTTATTTTACACTGACTGGGAGTCGGTGGCCCACTACGCCTGCATGGCCTTCGCCACACGTAGCTCCGCTCGCGTGCGCAGGATGTTATTGTGGGCGGGAATGCTAGCGAAGCTACGCGTGGCTAGGGCCTTGCAGGCATAGTGGCCCGTTTAGTAAAGGTTCCTTTAAGGATATAATAATGTAAAGCCATTTTCTACTAACTGCATGATTTAAAGGGAACCCGAGGTGAGAGGAATATGGAGGCTGACATGTTTATTTCTTTTCAAATTATGCACACTCTAACAAGGTTAGCTGCATGCTTGTTACAGGTGTGTGATTTAGACCTTACTGACCAGAAATATCAGCGGGATAGCCAGGCACCTGGTACTGTTAAAAAAGAAATAAATATGGCAGCTTCCATAGGTCTCACACCCCAGATTCCTTTTAAACCACCTTATCAGTAATGCCAGTAGTTACTATTGGTACTCCCTAGAGCTCCAGTGGGCCTCTAATATCAGAGATAAATTAAACAGCAGATCTAATGCCTTACTTGCCTTCTACTCCTTGTGCTCCTGAGCAGAATCCAGTCTGTGGTGCAGCCAAAGAACAGGAACATGTGGGACATAGGTGAGAGGGGCATGCTTGTACTTGGGGACCCACTAACTCAGAGGATCCCTGTTAGTGCCAGTTGGGAGCACTGCTGAAGTGATAAGCCTGCACAGTATATGTATCCTTACTACTAGTTATCTTTTCAAAGACCCACTTTAGGATCACTACGATGTGCATAGTGTTTACATGTTCTGTCTATTACCGGTATGTATTTTGCATAAGAAAATATAAAGTCATATGCATGATTATACAAATCAATGGTAAATGCACAAAAGTGCATGTGAAGTCTGCACTAAGGCCCGGTGCACACCAAAAACCGCTAGCAGATCCGCAAAATGCTAGCAGATTTTGAAATGCTTTTTCTTATTTTTCTATGGCGTTTTGCTAGCGTTTTGCGGATTGCTGCTGCGGTTTTCAGTATAGTAGATTTCATATATTGTTACAGTAAAGCTGTTACTGAACAGCTTCTGTAACAAAAACGCCTGCAAAACCGCTCTGAAGTGCCGTTTTTCAGAGCGGTTTGCATTTTTCCTATACTTAACATTGAGGCAGAAACGCACCCGCAATCCAAAAAATGCCTCACCAAGGCATTTTTCGTTTCTGCAAAACGCCTCCTGCTCTGGTGTGCACCACCCCATTGAGATACATTGACCAAGCGGATCCGCAGCCGCAAGCGGCTGCAGAAACGCTGAAAAAGCCGCTTGGTGTGCACCAGCCCTTAAACATGTGTTTTGCCTGACTCTGAGCTGCAATACCAATATCAAGGTCAAGGGTTCATGCAATAGAGAATGTATCCATGAACTATAGTTTATTTAATTATCTTACTTTTTAGTTTGTATGTGGATTAATAGAGGGTTTACTAGTAAATAAAACAGCACTAATGTAATGGTCATATGGGCTGATTATAATGCAAGGTCCAAAAATGTATTTTACAATTACCGTATATATTTAATGCTTATTTGTGTTGCATAGTGTCCACTGATTGTGTATTTGGCAGTATATTTTGCTCTGACTAGAATGAACACCTTTACTTTATCTAGCATTGCAGGTTATTATTATTCAGACCAGTTACTGGTATCTCCTCCAACATGCTCAACTATGCAGAGAGAATGTTATATTAATAAAAAATTAATAAAAATAGAAAAGGATTAAGGAATACTGTTATCTGGAATTTCTAAAATAAAAGTTATAAACTTGTAAATGCACATATTTAATCAGAACAACAAAGTGGTGCAAATAGCAATCCATTAAAACTGAGACAGTTTTTCTGCAAAAGTTTCAGATTACATGATTTATTCAGTAATCCATCTCTGTATTTGATAATCTCTGCACCCTTGACATCCATCATCTTTCGTTCAGTTTTCAGTCACACAGAAAATAAGCATGAAATGTGCATAGGGATTGGCTCCTGAAGGCCTCAGTTTGCATTTAGTATTCTTCAAACTGCGCCTAGCTATCCCACTTCTGAAATTTGCCTTGTAGAGCTCTAGGCAAGTCTTTGCAATATCTATCCCATTATAAAAGTGCAAATATTCCACTAACACAGGGCTGAAATCCCTGTAATATATGGAGACTCCAGTCATACAAGGTAAACAACACCCCACTTTCTCTGCTTATTCCTACCTCCTTAGTAATATCCTCACTACCTCTTTGAAGAAAGTGCCACAGTCTTCTTTGTATGCCTTCCACAGTACTCCAGGTACATTTAAGACTCTCCACAACTGTTACTGCTACTGCAACTACGCTTATTGTTAAGGCCAGGTAGGAGGAGATCCAAGGATAAGCTATGACTCTGGTGCCTAGAGATAAGAGAGTCTAGGGTAGTAGAAAATTATCAATCATGCTAAAGGCCAAAAGGGGATCAAGGAGAATGAGTATGGAGACATGGCCTTTGCATTTTGCAGTTAGGAGGTCATTGGTGACTTTGATGAGGGCTTTTTCAGTGGAATGGTGGAAATGGAAACCAGGCTGAAGCAGATGAAGAAAAGAGCTAGCCGAGGGATAGTCAGATCATTCTGAATGGGCATGGTATTTGCATAGTTGGAAGCAAAGTGGATAACAGAGACAGGACAGTAGTAAGACAGGACAGGGGCAACAAATGGTTTTTTTTGTAGAAAACTTAGACCTTATTATAGATTGAAAAGTTTTGAGAAATGTTGGGAAAATGTGAGAATGCAGGTTGTGGTGTGGGATTTGAAAAGAAGATTGCTGCTCGGTTTTGGATTTTTAAACTCATTATGAGGAACCGCTGTGAGTTTTTAGGCCAGCAGAAAGGATTGCACAATAAAGCTGTTGCATTTTTTCCTGTGGATGTATATGATATGCAGGTGGTCGGGAGGAAAAGGTGGAGGAGACAGTTAGGAGCTTGAGGGCTCGTTTCCACTATCGCGAATCTGCATGCGTCCAACGCATGCAGATCCGCACATGTAATACAAGTGGATGGGCCTGTTTCCACTGTAGCGTTGTTGAGGTGCGTTTTTTTCAGCGTGAAAAAAACGCACAAAAGAGCCAACGATTTCGCCTGCGTCGGGAATCCGTGCGAATCGCCGCTAATGTATTTAATAGTAAAAACGCATGCGTTTGTTACATGCGTTTTTACCCGCGATTTCGCGTGCGATTTCGCACCTTTTTCAATTTTATTTAGCCCTGGCAGTGTTATGGTTAATTTCGCATGGCACCCTGCCATGCGAAATCGCATGCGAAATCGCGGGTAAAAACGCATGTGGAAACGCATCCGCATGCGTTTTTACAAGCGTTGGAATGCGGCCGAAATCGCGTCGCAACAGTGGGAACGAGCCCTGAAGGTGTTGACAAGATGTTTAGTGTTCCAAAACTAATGGGAAAGGTTGTAAGGAGAAGTCACTGTTTTTGTTACTGCAGAGCTTGTTTATACCATTGCTTTGCTGTAGTGATTTTCCTCCAAAGCTGTTTCACTACCCTAGAACATGAGAATTCCCAATGATTACTTTAGAGTTGCTGCTTATATCAAATTCATTAGATGGTACGTCTAGCTATGTTTTAATGATCACATTTATACATTCAAATATTTCTGTTGTGTCGAAAACATTGGCACTCCACTAATATCTGAAGTACTTTACAAATAATGTTTTTATGCACCAAAGAGTGCACCACCCATATGTACCATTCCCATTTTGCCATGCCAAAAAATAGCAAGATCAGGTATTCTTTTAGTCACATTGCTAGTTGGAAATGTGATTGAATATCATTGAACTGATAGGCTATATTTTTAATAAATACTTAGTCTGCCAAATACTTGTGTAAGTTTGTGTTTTTTTCTTGTTTATACATTATAGTTCATACACAGTATAGCTGCATAGCAGAAATCTTCATTGTTAGCATCTGTTGTGCATAATCTGTATACAAAATGAAAAGTCTCTTTGATTGTACCCATACAGATTATTATGGTTATTATGGTTTATGCGTACCAAGACCAATATTGCCACACCAAAGAAATGGGAAACAAGTAAAAATTATACCCATACAACATAAATGTCCACAGTGCTCCTGGTAGCCAATATCTATTCAATGTTTTACCTTGGCTGGTATGTTGGGGCATATTTTTCTGGGGGGGTTGCATGGAAAAAAAGTACCCTTTACCAAAATAATAAGGTGATTTGGTAACGGTAAATTTATAGTGAAGCGATAGCAATTTGTTATGAAGGGCTTTTTTTTTTAATAGAAGAGCATTGATCATGTGCAATTGTGCTTTTACACTCCCTCACACAGAATTGTAACCCCCTTGATAATCCACAGAAAATAATCTGTACCACAGTAAATATCTGTAAGGGCTGTGGCGGCCCTTACTTTGATGTTCTTATAATGATACATAATAATAGGTATTGACTTTTATGACACATCACAGCCACAACACTTTATACATTGAATCTACAGATCCTTTCTATATGTAACTATGAGCCTCCCCTTTATGTATGAATATAATTAGTATTCACAGATTTATATTAGTGTATACATACTTTATTCTGCCCTGATCACTTATACATTTAGCACAGCTATGAAATTAAGGGGTACTTTCAATTCAGGAGTGATGTGTATACGTTCCATATTGATGCTGGTTAATGCATGAACCAGTATTATGCTGTAAGTCTTCAGGTAGTATTTACACCGTAAGTAAGAGACAGGTAATTATGGCACACACCATGCTGGTAATTTTGGTGTCTCATAGAGGATTATTACATGGAGGTGCCAGCTGTGTAGTTCTGGTGCCCGGTACTTGGCAGCGGGAGGCGTGGAATTTATCATTGTACCAAATTAGCGTTTCAGTTCACGTGTTTGTGGTTGGTTTCCATTGACATGTGAGGAAATAACAATAAGATTAGCCTCAGAGGAAGCGCCAAGCACTAAATAGCTGTCAGGCTACTTTCGCTTCCTCGGCACCCACCTTTTGTCTTTGTGCCACATCGGTATGTGCCTCTTTTTTTTTTCAATTTGCACAAATCTTATGCACTGAAACACTTTGAATAAAGCAATGGACCCAGCAGTCCTGACTCCTGTTCCATCTTTCCTCATTCATTAACAATAGGATAAAGGTTCTTGCCATTACATAATGCATTAAAATTATTTTTGTTGTCTACACCTCATTGATTTCCTCAATACCTTTTGCTGGTGACCAAATAGATAGCGCTGCGTAATATGTTGGCGCTTTATAAATATAATAGATAATAATAATAATAATAATAATAGTGGTGGGGTCCTCATGCACAAAGGCAGAAAAAATATCTATATGGCCTAGTGCACACCAGAGCGGTTCGGTCGCGTTTTCAGATTCGATTGCGGATGTGGAAACGCTTGGGTAATGTATTTCAATTGGGTGGTGCACACCAGAGCGGGAGGCGTTTTGCAGAAACGCATACTCCCGAGCTGCTGCAGATTTTGGATTGCGGAGGCGTTTCTGCTTCCAATGTAAAGTATAGGGAAAACACAAACCGCTCTGAAAAACGGCAGTTCAGAGCGGTTTTGCCAGGTGTTTTTGTTACAGAAGCTGTTCAGTAACAGCTTTACTGTAACAATATATGAAATCTACTACACCAAAAACGCTTCCCAAAACCGCAAAATGCTAGCTGAAACGCTACAGAAAAATAAGAAAAAGCTTTTCAAAATCTGCTAGCATTTTGCGGATATGCTAGTGGTTTTTGGTGTGCACCGGGCCTAAGAGTTTGTAATTTTCTTCTGCTTTATCAGAATGAGAATCAATTTATTTGGCCAAGTAAGTTTGCACTTTAAATAAAACAATAACTTTTATTTGGATTCAGAAATGTATTTTTCAGAACCCTGACTGGGTATGCAAAGTAAACAAAGGCCTAGATAACAATAACTTCTTTTTTATCAATTCAGCCCCTTATGAAAAAAATGCATATGTAGTAACTGAGGAACTGACATCATACATCTCCCCATAGACCAATAAAGTGTTCATATAGCTGCTCCAGCTGGTGGATCATGTCAAACAAGCTCCTGGGCTCCTGGGAAGGATCAGGTTTTCCTTCGCAATGAATACTCTATATTTTCTTCCTGAATGATGATTATAAAATATATGGCAGGATAAGACAAATGAAGAAAATAATACCATAAACAGTTCTTGTAAACCATCCTATGGTATACAGTTGTCTGTATCTGCTTGCATTTCTAGTACTCTATTTTCACCTTTATACTTCACATTAGAATGTGTTTGTTGTATATATGCATAAGTGCAACATAATGTTACACTTTAATACACAGCCTAGTCTAAAAGTAGGAACCTAAATCCATCCCGAAAAAAAAATAATTTGTAAAAAGAAAAACAGGTACTCATATCATTTATCCTTGGTTGTAACATAGGAGGTCAATGAGATGCTGTCAGGTTTCTTTAAGATACTGAGATTTATAATGTCTGTGCTGACTCACTACTTAGCACTAGACACAGCTTGCATTCATGATGCGAAAATCAAGATCTGAGCATGTACAACAACTTGCAAGAAATAGAACAATGCCCTGATGCATTAACGTTAGTTAACAAATAAATATGTACACAGATTATTATGTAGCATTTACATAGCACCAATATCTTCTGCAGTGCAGTGCAGAATATATATATATATATTACTCAGTGTGACAGACATCTTAGATTGCCCTTCTATTCACATTTATATATTTAGAAATGTTTAGTGAAGTACAGTTATTTTATTATGGCCTTTGGCAGGTCATCTTACTCTGTGTCTGGTCAATCCCAAAAGACCACTGTTTCTCTGTGTTCCTTCCTAATCAGGATTAAAGATGCTTTTAGTCCTCTTAACCATTTAGTAACCGTACACAACTGTCTCCTTTAGTGGAAAACAAATACTGTATTTAATCCTACTTCACTCATCTTTCTTTTTTTAATATATGCAATTATGTTGTAGAAGGTAAGGAAATTAACTGTCCACAAAAATACTGTATATACTAGCCTAGATCCTCAATTCTCTGGCAACATTGGCTAGCATTAATAAATAGATAGAGGTAAATATTATTCAGTATAAACTGCAGCAGATTCAGATAAAGAAATCTACCTAGAAAGAAGGGACAGAAATCCAGAAAACAAACACTGAATAGCCAAAACAATAAAACCACCTGCCCAATATTATGTACCATAATGATAATGTAATATCTTGTAGTTCACCCTTGTGCTGCCAAAATAACTCTGATCCATAGAGGCAGAATCCACTAGACTTCCAAAAGTGGCATGTGGAAGCTGGCACTAGGATATACAATTATTTGAAGTGAAAGTTCATTATTGCTGAGAAGAAGACAATCCCTTCAGTTTATTGCTTTACATCACAATGACAAACCATATTCCAGCTTGTATATATGTAAGCATTTGCATGTAGTACACAGTTATTCTTTAACATTCCAAACAGAAACTGTGATGTGGAAGTACCCAAGGGTGCTGCCAGTAAAATCATTAGATCAGGTGTGGAAAATACATAACAAGGTCCTGCTTTGTGCAGTTAACATCTCAGGTAGTAAGATCAAATGTTTCTATGCTGCCTGTGCTCCATAAAGAAACTAAAGATTGCAGGCCTGGAAGGAACACTTGTAAAAGTTTGTAAACATTTTAAAAGAGAGTGGCATTTTGGTTTAAGGTTTGCATACATGGCCTTCATGGATCTAATTGATATTCTAACATATACAGCAAATCCTCAGTTGGATTGAGTGTTCGAGAATTTGGAAGCCAAACAAGCTCCAGATTTGCTCCCTGCTTTGTTTGCCCTTCCACACAAGTTTATTTCCTACTCTCTGTACAACAACAAAAAAATCAGATAGGGAGAGCTGAGTACAGAGTACTGAGTGCTTCCTGGACATGGTTCAGAGAAAAGTGAAAGTAACTTTTATGAAATCTTTCAGGTACTGGATTTTTGCTTAGAAGCTGTAAGGGCCCATTTCCACTAAGAAGTCATGCAAGTGCGGCTACCTAGCCGCATCATATCACTTCCACTGCTGGCCACGTCACTTCCACATCGAGAGACGTGACAAGTGCGAATGTGGCTGTGCGAGAATCTGCAGCATGCTGCAGATTCTCAGATTGCTTCGCATGCAATGCACGGCATGGAAACTGTTCCATTGGCACCCACGGTGCGATGCGGCTATGTAGCCACATTGCACTGCTTCTTATGGAAACAGGCCCTAAGAGTGCTGTAAATTTGCTGATGCACAAGGGAATTTTTGACTGTAAATTTACTTTGACATCATTGAGCAGTATTTTTTTAGGGTAAAAATTTTGGAGGAGAAGCCTGTTAAAGTGGACTTGTCAGCTAGAAAGACAAATTTCTATTACCCACTACTCTGTATTTATTAAGTAAGTCTACATCCTAAACCTGCTAAGCTCTGTAAGGCCCGTTTCACACCTGTGTTAAAAAACGGTCCATTCCCGGATGGGAGCGGAACGGATACTGTACAAACTGAAGCGAACGGATACAATGTTAACCTATGGAACTGTTCACATGCGTACGTTTGAACGTATCCATTCCACACGATCTGTGGAGCCCAGCAGACTGGAAATGGAAGATGAAGCCCTGCATTGGGGGCAATGGGAGAACGGAACGTTTCTTCACATTGGTGAGGAAACGGACCATTCAGGGGCAAAATCCACAGAGGGTGGGTGTGTGTTGGGGATTTGGGGATGCTCCACTGAAGGGGATGTGGGGACGCTCCATTGGGGGAGTTGGTCCCGGGTTGGAGGAGGAAGCATGGTAGGCACGTGACACGACCTGAGACACAATTGCAGGAAGATGGAAGCCTGGGTAAGTGAGCCCTCCCTCACCCGCCCGCTCATTGGAAGACTGGAGTGGCAATAGAGTGAAAACGGATCAGATTGAGAGGTAATCAGATCCTTTTTCACTGTTCCGTTACCAGTGTGGACAAGCCTTACGGATATGGTGAAGCGGAGACCAGATCCGCTTTTCTGTTTGGCTTGAAAATGCCAGTATGAAAAGGCCCTAACCGTTTATTAGTCAGTAATATGTTGTCCAAAAAGAAAAGACTAGTTTTGCAAAACTTTGACTAAAGCTGCAGATGTCTAGTCAGAAAATTAAGGGGCATAGGACAGATTGATAACATTTTTCAATCCCAACAAGGTATTTGCACATTTCACGGTATATTTCAAACAAATACAGTCTCCTAATTTATGTTTAACCCTCTGGGCGATACAATTATATCGCCCAAGAGGTGGCGCAGCACTATTTTTTATTTTTTTTTATTTTTTAAATCATGTAGCGAGCCCAGGGCTCGCTACATGATAGCCGCAGCGCAGCGGCATCCCCCCACCCACTCCGATCGCCTTCGGCGATCAGAGTAAGCAGGAAATCCCGTTCAGAACGGGATTTCCTGCTGGGCTTCCCTGGTCGCCATGGCGACGGGGCGGGATGACGTCACCGACGTCATGGACGTCGTGACGTCATAGGGAGTTCCGATCCACCCCTCAGCGCTGCCTGGCACTGATTGGCCAGGCTGCGCAAGGGGTTGGGGAGGGGGGGGGCTGCGCGGAACGGCGGGTAGCGGCGGATCGGCGGCGAGCGGCGGCGATCGGAAGTTACACGCAGCTAGCAAAGTGCTAGCTGCGTGTAACAAAAAAAAAATTATGCAAATCGGCCCAGCGGGGCCTGAGAAATCCTCCTGCGCGACATACCCCGAGCTCAGCTCGGGATTATCGCTCAGGAGGTTAAATCACTGAGCAAACTTTTTGTTTATAAACCTAGTTGGATAAGATCAAATTTGAATATTTTTTTGTCTGCATGTCAGGCCCTGGCATTCCAGTGCACTAACAGTGTCTTTTTATGGTAGGACAAGCACACATTAAAGTACACAGTGTTTCCTTCTTCTAAGGATAAATATATTTGCTTGTTCTTTGTCTTTCTTCTAGGGAACACTTCCAGATAAGTAGTGGATAGCTGATTGCATACTTAAAATAAAACTCAAGAGCTGCAGCTGAGTACACAGCTGAAATACATATGTTTATTAAATGTATTACGCAGCAAAATATGTATTATGCTCTTCGGCAAGTCATGGGATCCAAGTGAGGGCCTTTTTCCACTACCCTATGAGTTGCGATTTGATTTAAATTGCTAACGGATCGCAAAATGCAAGGTGCATTAAACTAATGGAAATGGCAGTAGAAATTTCCTTTAGTGCGATCCGATTGCATCGCAATTTTGGTCCAAGCGCAGTCGCTGTCCTGCTGTGTTTTGGATGCGATTGAGTGCTACTATACTGAGTATAGTAGCTCAATCTCAATCACATAGTGGTAATTGAAACACAATTGCGTTCGCGCTCGCATTTCGTAGTGGAAAATAACCCTGAATCTGTTTGTATATGACCTATGTTTTCACGACTCAGTGACCAGCCATTAGACTGCTGGTTATGCAGTGACACAGTTAGCATCATCCTTCAGGTCCTTGTTCTGGTCTTGGTATCAATACCAGTGGCTGCATGGCACATGTGGCACCATAAAGCAGAGCTTGATTAGCTGATAGTGCTTGCTTTTCATAGGAAATGCCACATTACTGTTAGACTAATCTGGTCATCATTGTTATGCAACCTTGGGGTGCTTATTTAGGGGATATAGATTTTCTGGACCGGTTAGCTATTATAGCATGGCCTATGAACTTTATGCTGTGCACATACACCACAGTTCTATACAATACCATTAACCTAATAACCAACAGTGGTACCATGGATCTTTGATGTTTCCTCCTGAAAGTGGTGTGCCTAGTTTGCTTATGATTAAAGGCCCACGATCAGGAAAAATTGTACAATTTTAAAATACGTGCAAACACATACAAATAAGAAGTATGTTTCTTCCAGAGTAAAATGAGCTATAAATTACTTTCTCCTATGCTGCTGTCACAGTAGTTAGTAGAAATCTGACGAAACTGACTAGTCCATCTCTCCATGGAGGATTCTCAGTATTTAATGTATTCTTTAGAAAAGAACTCCCTGGAAAGGATCTATACAAAGTTGCAGTCTATACAAAGTTGGACTGCGCAGCTGCCGTTCACTTTTGAAAATAAGGAAACCCATGAGAATCCCCCATGAAGAAATGGGCTAGTCCAAACCCTGTCAGTTCTGTTAGATTTCTACTACTTACTGTAAGTGACAGCAACATAGGAGAAGAGTAATTTATGGCATATTTTACTCTGAAAGAAATGTACTTTTTATTTATGTGTTTTCATGTACAGTATTTAACATTTTTGCAATTTTTGCAATAGCGGTCCTTTAAAAAGAACTCAGCTTTACCAAAGTAAAGGACTAATTTACTCCCTCACTGGATTTGTTCATCCCCTGTGCAGATACACAGATGCTTACAGGAGCCAATAACCTTTTAGCTTTCTTCAGTATAGGGCAATCAAAACATCGACATTTTTCTACTATTTTCTACTATTTAGTTGTAACGGTATGCTGCATAATTTGTATTTGTCTCTTTAAATAAGTTGTTCTATGCATTCTACTAATATTACTGCATTAGATTTGTAGTAATGGGGCGTTTGTTGTCCAGTTCCATTTTATTTTGTGTTAATAAAATAACTAATGCAGTTAGCGTTATAGTTCAATATGGCTTAACCTATTCTAAGATATTATTGCATGTATAATGATTTTTGGTAGTGACATTGGGTATAAAATGTTGTAGGGGTGTCTTGGCACCCTGTAGAAAAAAGGCACAGGAGACAAAAACGGGAGCCCTGTAGTGCAATACGTCAGTTGTTAGTGTTTTAGAAAAATTGAAGTGAATTACTACTCACAAAGGAGGGTTGCATGGAGCAACCAACCACAGGAAGCAGGATGGACCTCCATGTGGTCGCTCTCTTGATGGAAAAAGGAAACAGATGGCTACCGTGGTAGGTACCACGGATGTCCTGTCACCACCCCTCGTACAGATTGTGTACGGGGGTATACTATGCACATGGGAGGAGAAGAGGCACCCTGGTTGGATAAAGATGAACTGAAAGACTAAACACGACTCCGGCACTCCACAGGAACTCTTCTTTTATTAAGGCCACAAAGCAACGGATACAGAAGGAAAGCCCCTACTGTCTACAGCTGTTTCACGTGAAGTTCACGCCTCTTCAGGACACGTGGGGCCTGTCAACCTTACTTCCTACCCCACCTATAAACAGGTAACCCCTCCCCCTCACCCACCTCTCTCTCACAGGGCAGGGTCAGGGGGGGTCAATATAAGATCAGGAACATAGGTGGCAGTGTAGTCTATACTAAATTCCTATAACGGACCTATTTAAAAAAGGCATTAGCCTCATCCCTCTCATTGAAACCCAGATTCCCCAAAGCCTCAGTATGATAAATCATCCATGCTTCCCTTTTAGAGAGCCTATCATCTCTCAACCCCCCTCTGCAGTCGCTCTGTACGACCTCCAGACCAGCGAAGGAGAGGCAATCTGCATTACCCAAATGGGCCTCATTTACATGTTCTATCAATCGGGTAGCACCTACCCCATTTTTGATAGATCTTTTATGTTGAAGAAATCTCTCCTTCAGTGGCTGGACCGTCCTACCAATATAATAGCGGCCACAGGGACACCACACACAGTAAACGACAAACCGAGTACGACAATTGATGAATTCTCTGATTTTCCAAGTAATCGGGCCAATCTGTACCACCTTACCCTTTTTAATAAAGCGGCAGGCACTACAGTGCCCACAACCATAATTCCCCTCCCACTTTCTTTTAGACAACCAGTTTCCAGACTCTTCCTCCCTCCTTTTTATGTCACTATGCACTAACATTCTCCTAATTGTTTTACCCCTCCTAAAGCTGACCCTCGGGGGAGATTCGGTTATGTCCTTCAGGTGTTTATCCAACCTAAGGATTCGCCATTGATTACGGACTGCTTGTCTAATCTTTTCAGAGAGTGGGGAATAATCAAATACAAAATTACATCGGTTGCCTGTAGATCGCAACCGATTTTTCCTAATGAGTAACTGTTCTCTTGGAACCTGCCGGGCTCTATCTAGGGCTTTACTAACTGAATCTAGTTCGTATCCTCTATTAATGAGACGCTCACCTAGCTCGGCTGCTTGTTCCTCAAAGTCTAACTCATTTTTATTATTCCGCCTAAGGCGCAAGAATTGGCCATACGGGATGGCGTCCTTGACATGTCTGGGATGGTAACTAGCAAAGTGGAGCAAGCTATTCGTAGCGGTTTCCGTCCTAAAACCTTTTGTGGTCACCACCCGATCCTCAACAACCACCTTTAGGTCCAGGTACTCCACTTCCCTATCACCAAAATGTGAGGTAAAGCTCATATTAATTTGATTGGAATTAATCCACTCCATAAATTTCAAAAATTCCACACGGTCACCATCCCAGACTACAAGGGCGTCATCCACGTATCGACGCCATAGTTTAATCTGGCTGCGTAAGGGATTGACAGGGGACCAAATGGTCTCGTCCTCCCAAACCGATAAAAAAAGATTTGAATAGGTTGGGGCCTGGTTGGATAAAAGCTTCTAAAAACAGTTAAAAAACAAGAAGGTAATGAGGTATCTTACCTCAATGACGAAATCTTTGTGGATAAGCATTTCGCGTTTCGTGGGTCCAAGCCAGCTTCCTCAGGCCAATAAAAGTGCCAAATGACAGGTATCAGTCAACATAGGGACCCTCTGAGCCTTCAGAGGCACCCTATGCTGACTGATACTTGCCATTTGACTTCGAATCCCAGCCAGGTTAGCCTGTGCTAAATAAAAATCTTTAGTTTATCCACAAAGATTTCATCATTGAGGTAAGATACCTCATTACCTTCTCATTTTTAAACTGTTTGTTAGAAGCTTTTATCCAACCAGGGCGCCTCTTCTCCCCCCATGTACATTGGATATAAGCAAGCAAGAAAATACTCAAAAATAAATTTGATGTTACTTCTTATCTGCTTTTTAGTACTTCTTCAGTTGTTAGGTGCTAAAATCTTAGGATTAAACATTATCTCCTTGGAGTAAAATCCGAAGAAAAGTTGATTATAGAAGGGCCATTGAGGTTTAACTCTGAACTCCAAGCAAATTGAAGAAAAAAATACAATTTAACACAGTACATATATTAGCTAACTTAGCTCCACGTACGGGTGTGTATAATGCAAAACATATTACATCGCACATAGAAAGAGCCATTACTGAACCATCAAGTATTTGTGCTTTTAAACGCTTTTTAATTACGTTAATGACATCCAATGGCCTACTAATCTACATAGTAATTTGTATTTTCACATAATATTATCCTTTAGATTGTAAGCTCGCAAGGGCAGGGCTCTCTCACCCTTTTGTGTCTTGGATTTGTTATTCATTTCATAGCTTGAACTCTGTTAAACATTTTATTCATCATGTTAAATCTGTCATTGTAATCACCACAGTTCTGTATTTTGTACCAGTGTCCATATTTGATGTATATCATTGTCTGTATCATTATGTACCCCTTGTTTGTTTTCCTACTTTGTACAGCGCCACGGAATATGTTGGCATGTTATAAATCAATAATAATAATAATTAGATACCAAAAGTTCTCTAAAACAGTCAGTCCTGGCAGCCATTTTTAGGTTCTGCTATGTACAGCTATTTACTAGCAGGTTGGCTTTCTGCCAGTTGCCTAATGGATCATGTGTCAATTTCATTCAGCCTTTTAGCAAAGCCAATCTGAGTGATGGTACATCATTTGCTTTCATGTGGATTTCTTGGCTAGTATTCCTGTCAAGCATGATCTAATGTATATGCATGAGAAGTTGGTACCAAGATGGCAAGAACCAAATCATGAAAATAAAATTATAGACATAGTAGTATAAGTTTTGTATTGGAGGTAATATACTGTATACTGTAATGTATTGTAAAAGGGCAGCACGGTGGTGTAGTGGTTAGCGCTCTTGCCTTGCAGGGCAAGGTCCCCGGTTCGAATCCCAGGCAGGTCAAAATCTGCAAGGAGTTTGTATGTTCTCCCAGTGTCTGCATGGGTTTCCTCCGGGTACTCCATTTTCTTCCTAAAATTGACCCTAGACTACGATACATACACTACACAATACATACATAGACATAAGACTATGGTAGGGATTAGATTGTGAGGGACAATCCTTTGAGGGACACATAAGTGACAAGACAATATACTCTGTACAGAACATGATCCTGAAGGCTGCGGCAGTATTCGCGTCATACTTTAAGGTGGACTCTTGGCCAAGAATGTAGCCAGATCTTCAAACGACAAGACAACTGAGCGATTTTTTTCACCCCTTACCCCACCCAGCAGAAACATCTCTATAGAGATAGGACATGCCATCTGGGCATACCCAAGCAATGTGTCTGTTCAGCACTTCCTTGCAGTGTCATTTGCAAGACTGAGCTTGATCCTGGTGGGTAAAACTAATAGTGAGTGTATTCACACACCCTTTACGTTCTCAAAGCTGTCATTAATATTTACATTAACACTAGATTATAACACGTTGGCCCATATGCAATTAACTTTTTTTCCTTAGTTTTCTCCTGGGTGATATTTTCAGAACTTGTCTATAAAATGCCTTTTAAACCACCAGCAATAGAGAAAATACTCAAAATAATGTTGATAGTACTTCTTTACCTTTTTTTTTTTTTTGTCTTTTTTTCAATTGCTAAAAGTTATCTCCTAGGAAAAAACGCAGAAAAAAAGTTAATTGCATATGGTCCCTTGAATCTAAAAGTCTGAAATGACTAGTGCTTAGAGCAATACAGACAGCTCTTATTAATTACATATTAGTAGATGGAATGTGTGCCGTTGCATGACATCACATGTTCCCGCTGGTTGGAAGATAGATTGGGGAAGGCTTCTTCGTCGGGTCGCGTCGCTGAGGGTTTCCTGATCCATCTTCCAGTGAGTATTGGCCTTATTGATGAAGTATTTGTAGATTGACAGAAAAAATGTTAATACAGCTGCCTTTTACTTGGACTTTGTTTTGGCACAGTGTTAAAAAGTATATAAAATTTATTTTATGTCCATTTTCATTGCCTTTTGCACTATTTTAATAAATAGGACTATACGTTCACTTACGTCTGCCGTGTAACATTGATAAATATACTTTTGTTTAAAAATGTTGTTACTTCCTACAGATATGTGCATGCCTTAAGAAAACATTTCATCCTTCATTTCAATTAGTGCTGGAAGCAGAAAGGAAGGGCCAGGTGCATAGCTTGTTAGCAGGCCGCCTGTGTGCCTCTTCCTTGTGAGTCAGCAATCTGCAGCATGCCTGTTAGGTACAGCAGTTTTGAAGGTAGAGCCATTCATTTTGCAGAAAAAGTTTTTTCCCCAAGGGCAACATATTTATGAATGATTTTTTTTCTCTCTTGCCATGCTGAAGGTTGTAAAACATAGACATTCTTGCACGTGCATGGCAGTTCATTGAATATTGTCATCAATCAGCATAATCAATGTGAAAAAACCCATGCTTATTTCTTTACTATAGGAATAGGTTAGACCATATGTTTTGCATAGTTTGTAGTAATCATAAAACATTAACCCGGATGGTATTCCTTGCAGAAAATAGACGTCTGCTGCTCATAGGCCTGGCCAAGATGCAACTCAAACTGTTTTCTTAAAGAATAGCATAGACAAGTACACATTTAACTTTGAAAGCTAGACATAAACTGACTAATCAGCAGATTTGGTCACTGTTAATGATTTGCCTGTGGCTTGGCACCATGATTCCCATACAACTGTATTTGCTATTCAGTTATTGAATGGGTGGCATGTGAAATTGGTTGCAATTCTATAATTAAATATCTGCATTTTTATATGTTACTGTGGGACCATTTCCTTTCTAGATTTGCTCTGAACAATACTATATATCTGGATTTCAAAAATGTGGACACACCAAATCTATCAAACCAAATATTTTTAACTTTCAAGCCTGAGTTTGGTTACTAAACTCAATTTTTATACAAATATCGACCTTCATCTCTACCCATCAGTTATTTAAAACCTGAGAAAAGAATTGATCTGTAGGCAGCAAGTAACAGGAACTTAAAATTTGCTCTTCAATCAAGCCGGTGGCTATCCATTGGTTCAGGAGACTGGACTTCTACCAGCTGAGAAAATTACTTGTTGCCTTAATTGGGGCTTTACATCTAGCCAATTCATAACCTCCCCTCCCTCCCCCCTGAAGTCAGTTGATACACACAAGTTAGAGTGTGGGCAAGAATGTGCACAAAAAATCTACTGAACTGGTAATTCATCCAAAGACGCCCTTTCTGAAAATGTACTGCATGGATTAAGTCAGGATCCATGTGAGACTCTAGATCTCCAGGAGTAGGATGCCAAAACTCAACTACAAACTGTTTATAGACACATCTCCTGCCATAAGCCTTGTCTGCATCTTCATCCATAGAGAATGTGGTCTTTATCTAAAGAATGTACTATTCCAACTAGACCATCAGTTTGCAGTTGTCAGTACATAGGCACGTAGTTGATGAAAACCAGTTCACAAGATGTATAAAAGCATGAAAAGAATCATATCACTATAGCCATCAAAATTCTCGATAACAGCTCATTATGAACTTTGTTTCCATTCAACCCCTTATTCATTATTTCCATTTCAGTGCTGCTATGTACAATAATATTAAACATTATTAGGTTCATTAGTTCAGCCTTGACTACACGCAGAGCTTTTAATTCTGGGAAGATTCACTAAACACTTATAGTGGTGAGTGATAGTTAAAATAAGTGTGCTTTAATGTAGTTCTCAGCTTACTTATTGTTACGTAAAAAAAAAAGTTTTAGATGGATTTTTCATTATACAGGGCCAAGGGGAAGGATGGTGTGTCTAGTAACCCAAAGTTGCCAAATACATTTCACTTTATTGAAGTCCAATGAATAAAAGATGAATTCTGACTAGTGATATGGGTTACCGAGCTTTGAACTGTTTGCAGCAATTTTAAGTGCTTTCTTTCTTTGACCTAGAACTTTCATTAAAGGGAAGGTCCAAGCAAAATAAATGAGTTTCATTTACTTGGGGCTTCTACCAGCCCCATGCAGCCATCCTGTTCCCTCGTAGTTACTCACTGCTGCTCCAGTCCCCCACTGGCAGCATGCCGAGCTTAGAGGTCGGCGGGCCGCATTGCGTACATTTTTACGCATTCCACTTAGTGCAGGAACACTAACACATACATTTTTACACGTTAGTGGATCAATGCGTAAAAATTTACGCATTAAACCACTAACGCGTAAAAATGTATGTGTTAGTGTTCCTGCACTAACTGGAATGCGTAAAAATGTACGCAATGCGGCCCGCCGACCTCTGAGGTCGGCATGCTGCCAGTGGAGGACTGGAGCAGCAGTGAGTGACTACGAGGGCACAGGATGGCTGCATGGGGCTGGTAGAAGCCCCAGGTAAGTGAAACTCATTTTTTTATTTTGCTTGGACCTTCCCTTTAACCATACAAGAATTTCCATCAAATGTTGAACTGAAATGATATGTGTCATCAAGATATAATATAAGCAGCGATCTTTTTCAAAGCCCCTGTCCAGCTTCAATTTTCATTAGTTTAAACCCTTCACCCTCCCTCTAGTTACATAAGTAGTTTAAGTGTTCAAAAATGCCCATAAATAGCTTTATTCTGAAGGAAGCGGCAACGGCCATATGATTGTTGCTGCTTTGTGGGCTACACATTTTTGAGTGCAGGTACGTCACACTGCTTTCTGGCAGGGAGGTATGGATAGGCAAATGCGGGCTACTCATTCCAATTAGGATGTGGGAGAAAGGCGTAGCCAAGCTGCCATTAAATCTCATCTCCATAGCGATTAATGGAGACAACAAGAATAACTTGCAGTCACATGACCACCACTGTTTCCTTCAGAATGAATACTTAAACTACACTTGCATGACTAGAAGGGGACAGTTAAGTCTAATAAAAGTGAAGCTGGGCACGGACATTCAAACACCCATAATGTTTGCATTGTTTTAGGTGCTACATATACCAGATGTACCATACATCTTTCACTTACCGCTTGTATAAACTAGGCTTTCTTTGCATCAACGAAATTCCTGTTCCTTAGCCACTTAGGCTAATTAAGTAATCATTAAAAATGAAATTGTTCTGCTTCCTTCTGGTCTGTAGGTGACATTGATGGAGTGTTTCTCCATGGTCATGATAGCACAAAATTGAATCATTAAATTAAGCCAGTTGTAAAGACCCAGATATCAATTAAGTGAACAGCTTGCTATTTGGTGGTGATTAATTTGGTTTTAATGTAAATTTTGTCCTCAAGCATCTTCATTGATGCAAGTGCTTGTTTTGGGTGTATTACTAATTTACATCACATGGTGTGTGTGTATATATATATATATATATATATGTGTGTGTGTATATATATAAATATATATATGTGTGTATATATATATATATATATATATATATATATATATATATATATATATATATATATATATATATATATATATTATATTATATTATAATTTTTAATACCTGTACCTTACATTGCTATACTTTTACCAGTTGCTATGTACCATATACATATAATGTAATAGAGAATTCAGAATAATGAAAATGAGAATTATGTGAGCCTTAGATGGCACACTTGTTAATAATTAAAAGATGCAAGAAGGATAGAGCCTATTCATCTGGTTAAGTCTGTGCTTAAATTAGAATGCACTTTTTTTTACTGAAAAACAAAAAGAGCAAAGAAAGCAAGTATTTGTAAAGTTATGTAAGTAAGTTTTGTATTGTTTTTTGTGTCACGTTTTAGGCTTACTTAGCAGCGATTAAGATTCATCATGTAGATCCAGAATAAAGGTAGTGGAATCAAATGTCTGTGAGTAGCTGGACTAGCAGTTTATGTGTGAATTTACTCCTGTATATCTACAGGAAGAGTGATCGGGTGGCTGTTAAGGTTTTAGTGTCAAAGTGTGTATAAGTTGATTGGTGCAGCTCTCATAAGTGGGTCCACTGGAGGTGTCGGGGAATATCTGTAAGGACACAAAGGGGAGAGAATACATTCAGAGGTATAGTATTACAAAGTGGTCAGCTGGCCAGGAAGAAATCTCACCTGAAGAAAATGCTGATATGCCCGTACCAGTATGTCAGCTTGCTCGCTTTTGTCCCTTTCTGGATGCTGGTAAACAGCTGGGTCCTGGAGTGAAATCATGCCGCACGCCACTAGCAGTTCAATAGTAAAGCATGTTAGTTGGGCACCGCTATAGCAGTAACGCTATAGTCCTCAGCCCACATACAAGACAGCAAAAGACTTCCCCCTGAAAGTTGCTAGCTCATATGCTAATCTCAGGTTAATATTTTTTTGGCAGCAGAGTAGTGTTGGCAAAAGGAACTCACATCAGCTCATGCTGAAGACACTGTGGTCTTTTTTGCACCTTTCTGGGGTGTGGTGATGTAAGATGCCTGGGCTTATTTTCATCAACATGACTTTTGTGAAAAGTTTAATAAATCCGCTGACCTATTATACCATGCCCAGATGAGTGGAAATCTGAGATAATTATGATGCTGTTCTGCCACAAGAAAAAACATTTCTTTCAAGGCATAAATAACATTTGTGATAAGTAATATAAATGAATTTTAAGCTAGAAATGTGACTTCATGAAAGAAACTGCAAGGGTCATACGTGTCTACCAGTCCATGGTGGAAATCACTCACTGGTAGGCGCCAGCTTTATTTATATCGATCCATAGGTCAGGGATGAAGCTGCAAGTTTATAGAGCTACAGTGAATATGTTCAGTCCAAGAAAGGATATCTAATGCTCACTCTGAAAATAGTGGTTATTACAGTATGGAAGAGTGCACACTTTCTATGCCAAGTTTACCTTAAGGATTCTTAACATGTATTTAGGAATTTCTACCGGTATTCATAATTTGACTGTGTCATGATCTTAGCCATTTCCATTTTATTGTAAAGCAGAGCTAAATTACACATGTTCTAGTTATTATTTTTTAATTTTAAAGCACCATCATCTTCCACGGAGTTGTGAAAAGTAAGATATACACAAACAAACTATGTCTAACAAAAAATGCAGCAGTTACAAAGAGTAACCGCCATATTGTGCAGCACTGTACACTGCAACGACCCAAACCAATTTACAACCGTAACAATTTACAAACCATGTATCCACTAAGGGCTCTTTCACACTGAAAATCACTGCAATTTTGCTGCATTGCATTTACAATTCTCATTTAGGAAACGAGATTTGCTCCTCAAATGCTGCATGCAGCACATTTGTGACAGAATTGCAGCTAAATCACCACCCTTGTGAAATAGCCCAAAGACATGACTCAGTGAGAGCACCTTGCCCAAGTTGTAGCATCTGAGCATTTTAGAAGCTGAATTTCCTTATCTAGTTATATATTTTCTTCTTCCATTAACCTCCTTGCCGGTTATCCCGAGCTCAGCTCGGGGTAACCTGCGCAGGAGGATTTCTCAGGCCCCGCTGGGCCGATTTGCATAATTTTTTTTTCCTACATGCAGCTAGCACTTTGCTAGCTGTGTGTAGTACGCGATCGCCGCCGATTCGCCGCTACCCACCGCGCCAATCAGTGCCAGCCAGCGCTGAGGGGCGGAACGGGATTCCCTGGGACGTCATCCCGCCCCGTCGCCATGGCGACCGGGGAAGCTCTGCAGGAAATCCCGTTCTGAACGGGATTTCCTGCTTACTCTGATCGCCGAAGGCGATCGGAGTGGGTGGGGGGATGCCGCCGCTCAGCGGCTACATGATTTAACCACTTTCCCCACCACTACAGTATATCTACGTCAGCTGTGGCACCCTCCAAGCTACAGCGACGTAGATATACTGACCTGGCTGCAACCCTGCTGTGCACGGTCGGGTGCGCTTCAGAGCATGTTCCTGGAAAGGAACATGTTCCCTTTTGGCCAATTAGTCCACCCCCCTCCCATGAATGATCGCTGCAGTAGTGAACTGCAGCGATCCTTCATCTGTCCCCCTCGGCGCACAAATAGTAAAAAAAAATCATCCAACAAGCAGCCTCACTCACCTACCTCATTCCTGCGACGATCCTGAAGCCTGATCCTCCGATCACCGCTCTGCATTCAGATGCATATTGCCGGAAACCCGGGTCCCGGCTTGATGATGTCATCAAGCCGGGACCCGGGTTACCGGCAATATAATGCGGCTGACTGCAGAGCGGAAAACAGAGGATCGGGCTTCTAGACAGTCGCAGGAATGAGGTAGGTGAGTGAGGCTGCTTGCTGTTGGTTTTTTTTTAGGATTTCTGCACGGAGGGGGCTGCCTCATGGGGGGGGGGGCATCTGGCTCCTGGGGGGTGGGGGTAGGATAAATAAAAGGGGGGGTTACATATTTGTTGGGGGGCATCTAATTGACTAAGGGGAGGGGGGGATTTACTAATTTGGTGCATCTGGGCAACTGGGGGGGCAGTAATCATATACTGGGGGCACATTTGGCTATAATGGGGGGGCAGCACTAATCCTGGGGGTACATCTGGCCATAATGGGGTTATTCCTGATCCGGGGACACATATGGCCATAAAGAGGGGCACTATTCCTGGGGGTGCGTCTGTCAATCTATTCTGGGGCTGTCAAACGCAGGGGACACATGTGGCTATGCTAGGGGGGCTGATATTGGGGACACATCTGACTATACTGGGGGAGGCGGTGATACTGGGGACACATCTGGATATCTATACTGGGGCGACTTTAACTGGCAGCACAGTTTTTATGTCAATCACACTTTTTATTTCCAAACTGGAATTGGTCAAAATTGAGAAACACTGCATTTTTTAAAAAATGTTCCCACTTTTTCCCATTAAAATGCATAGAGAGGAGCATTTTACTTTGTACCAAATACCCCCAATGAAAGCTTAGTTTGTCTTGAAAAAAACGATATATAGATAATTTAAGTGGCACGAGTACAGATGAAGTTATTGCTGATTAAAAAGGGACACCGCTAAAGTGTCAAAACTGCTCTGGTCAATAAGGGGAAAACAAGGTCTGGATGCGAAGTGGTTAAAAAAAAATAATAAGTGCTGCGCTGCCTCCTTGCCGGATTAATTAGACCGGCAAGGAGGTTAATAAGATAATTTTTGATTATATCAATTAAGTGTTTGTATCTAGTAACTTGTTGCCAAAAAAAGCTAAATAAACGAAGATTTTAGGTGAGCCATGAGGTTTAAAAGTTTACTAGAGTTGAATGCTACTTAGCAATAGATAATATCACTATTACCATATCAGTAACAGCTATTGCCCTTGGTTTCTACATTTAGCTCTGTAGTATGTAAGGATTTCTACATTGATTCAAACGTCCTCAAAGTGGAAGGAGAATGCATGAGTCAGCGCTAATGGATTGTAATAAAATACACCAAATAAAGACAAAGTCAAGTTATTTTTGTATTGCCTTCACCAGCACAATGTATTGCTGCTTGACCTTGATGTTGCTGGAAGATTTTTTTTTTCCTCCTGTATCAACAGAGAAATAACTTCAGGTTATTGATGTGATAATAAATGATTATACCAAGTAAAAAAAAATAATAATGTAAATATGTTTACAGTAATATACAATTTAATATATTTTTTACTCTATCTTCACAATTTATCTGTTTGAAACTTGTACTATATGTGTTATGGAAATATTAGTTGGCGCTTTTAGGACAAACACATAAACGGTTTGCAATACAAATTTAAAGCCTCAAGAATATACATTATTATTTGAAATCCCCTAACTTTTGTGCATTAAACATAAAGCATTACATTATCAATTTGTATTACTGACCCGTCTGAGTTTAGAAAATGGAGTCCCTATGCCAAAGACAATCTCTATTGTCAACCTCTCTTCACAGCTTAGAATGACAGTTCCAGCTTTGCTACCCATCACTGAGAAAGCATATACAGGATCTTCTCAAAAAATTAGCATATTGTGATAAAGTTCATTATTTTCTGTAATGTACTGATAAACATTATACTTTCATATATTTTAGATTCATTACACACAACTGAAGTAGTTCAAGCCTTTTATTGTTTTAATATTGATGATTTTGGCATACAGCTCATGAAAACCCAAATTTCCTATCTCAAAAAATTAGCATATTTTCATCCGACCAATAAAAGAAAAGTGTTTTTAAAACAAAAAAAGTCAACCTTCAAATAATTATGTTCAGTTTTGCACTCAATACTTGGTCGGGAATCTTTTTGCAGAAATGACTGCTTCAATGCGGCGTGGCATGGAGGCAATCAACCTGTGGCACTGCTCAGGTGTTATGGAGGCCCAGGATGCTTTGATAGCGGCCTTAAGCTCATCCAGAGTGTCGGGTCTTGCGTCTCTCAACTTTATCTTCACAATATCCCACAGATTCTCTATGGGGTTCAGGTCAGGAGAGTTGGCAGGCCAATTGAGCACAGTAATACCATGGTCAGTAAACCATTTACCAGTGGTTTTGGCACTGTGAGCAGGTGCCAGGTTGTGCTGAAAAATGAAATCTTCATCTCCATAAAGCTTTTCAGCAGATGGAAGCATGAACCCACTTTTGAACCAGAAACAGCGGCAGAAGCGCCTGACCTGGGCTACAGAGAAGCAGCACTGGACTGTTGCTCAGTGGTCCAAAGTACTTTATTCGGATGAAAGCAACTTTTACATGTCATTCGGAAATCAAGGTGCCAGAGTCTGGAGGAAGACTGGGAAGAGGGAAATGCCAAAATGCCTGAAGTCCGGTGTCAAGTACCCACAGTCAGTGATGGTCTGGGATGCCATGTCAGCTGCTGGTGTTGGTCCACTGTGTTTTATCAAGGGCAGGGTCAATGCAGCTAGCTATCAGGAGATTTTGGAGCACTTCATGCTTCCATCTGCTGAAAAGCTTTATGGAGATGAAGATTTCATTTTTCAGCACGACCTGGCACCTGCTCACAGTGCCAAAACCACTGGTAAATGGTTTACTGACCATTGTATTACTGTGCTCAATTGGCCTGCCAACTCTCCTGACCTGATCCCACAGATTGAAAATACCTTGAATGATTGATTGGATAAGCTCTTATACTACATGAAAGTGGTAAGATTGTACAACCTAGATTGTATGGTGTGTGTTGAGCCTTAGTGTGTAAAATATTACTTAACCCACACCTTTGCCTGTGTCTCTCTAAAGGTGGCCACACACCATACAATTTTTTAAATATCTGTTCAATTTAAGAATTGCAATCAATTTTTCTGACTGATTGTAACATTTCAAAAATATGACCAATGTACCACACACCTATGTTCAATTTTTTCCTCAATTATGATAAAAATGATTGGAAACTCAGAGAAAACTGCTAGGGTGTGTTTATTAATAGATTAACAATCCAACACACACCATACAATCTTTAGAAGAAATAGAAGAGAAATATCTGGCATTCCAGATTGATTTAAATAGAAAAAAACGGGAAATCCGATCGGATTTTTCAGTCGATTGAAAAAAAAGCTTTCAATTTTTTCGAGACATATGATCGGTTTTATCGAATTACTGTAAAATTGGATCATTTTATTGTATCGTGTGTGGCCACCTTAAAAGGGTTAAAGAGCAGGCCAGGGCAAGAAGAAGTAAACATGGCTTTTTTAAGCAAACTAGGGAGGGCATGATAAGCATGAAACACTTTATTACAGACTGAGTAGGGAGGAACTGAACAGGAATATGATAAGAATCTACTGAACTGAAGCTGCAGTTCTGAGCGCATAGAGTTGACCCCCCCAGTAGCAGAATTATCTTTTGTGTGACCTCTTATTTTAGTAAATTAGTTTCAGTAGATCTATGTCTTGTTTTATTCACTGTTCTTCCTTGTTGCTCTTGTGATGCTGGGGGGGGGGGGGGGGCATACTTTCTGACCACCCAGCGCAACAAGGCTAAGCAGCTGGACAATGGTAGAGGCTACAGAGGTTGTCCAGAGCAACTGCAGCTCTGGGCTTCCGATATCACTACAAATAAAACACAATGGCAGCGCAGTGCAATATTGTGCTGCCTATGGTCTGACTAACCAGACAAGGAATGAACAGACAGAACGCTAGCAAGACTAAGCACTGCCCTAGCGATAGCAAGCATTCACACAGGCAAGACTACAGGAAAGAACGTAACTAATAGCAACAGCAGCCTATAGTTACGTTCCCAGAAACTAGGGTAGCAGGAATACTACCAGTCACTAACGTGGTGATGTCAGAATCCAAGCTATCAGGATAGTGGACTTCACTGACCCACCGCGGATTCAGCAAACGTCCATCAGGCATGGGAACAAGGCAATAAGCAATAATACAGAAAAATAACAAACGGCTCAACTAACGGATAAATATATATTAGCAAGTCTGCATATATATTTATCAAGAAACTAGCTAAAGCACAAATAAAGGTCACATTGAACTACAATAACAGATCTATAACAGAGTGTCAAGATGCCCAGCAGATTAGCGTACTGACCGCTATGACGGGCAGGGTCTAAAATGGGAGGCAGGCTTTTAAACTGGCATCAGCCAATGGATGCAAGTATGCAGATTTCCACACAGCTGAATGGTAATCATTCAATCCTGAGCTGGCTTGATTACCATTTACTAGCTGGCTGTGAATGCAAAGGACTCCCGTAAGAAATACATGCAGTATTATGTAACAACATGCATGCAGGAAATCCAGGGCTATCTAGCCGCAGCTCAGCTGCAAAAAGCAATTGGTGGAATGATGACAGCATCCTGAGCTGCCCAAAACTGCAGAGCGATTGCAAATGACAATGAGACTTATTGCGAATGCACAACCGAATGCAAGCAGATAAGCCAGAACTGTCCGTTTGCAGCTCCACTGCAACGGACAGAATACGCTACAGGAGGGATCCTTACAGCTTTCTGGTAGGAAGTGCTGAGGGGTTGTATGAAGTCAGCCTTTGTCATCTGTTAATAATTTGCTTAACCAATCATGGGAAGGAAATGAGTATGCACAAAGAATAGGGAGGAAAGCACATTGCAGCTGCTTTCTTGTCTATTTTTCAGAATAACTAATGAACATATTGGATACTGTATAGCCAACTGCAAAGGGCTTCTCCCAAAAATGTTAATAGAGTTGTAAGCTTTGTGCGTTAACACTAGATTCATTAAAAGAAACAAACTTGTTGCATTAAATGATTTCTTATTAACCGGTTCAGCACCGCAGTCTGAAAATCTCATGCATCCGAGCAACGTTCACCTCCCATTCATTCACCTATAACTTTATTGCTACTTATCACAATGAATTGATCTATATCTTGTTTTTTTCCGCCACTAACTAGGCTTTCTTTGGGTGCTACATTTTGCTAAGAATTATTTTTTTCTAAATCTATTTTAACAGGAAGATTAAGAAAGAAATGAAAAAAATTCATTATTTCTCAGTTTTTGGCCATTATAGTTTGAAATTAATATACGCTAGCATAATTAAAACTCATGTATTTTATTTGCCCATCTGTCCCGCTTATTACACCATTTAAACGATGTCCCTATCACAATTTATGGTGCCGATATTTCATTTAGAAATAAAGGTGCATTTTTTCAATTTGCGTCCATCACTATTTATAAGCTTATAATTTTAAATAATATAATAACATATTCTCTTGACATGCATATTTAAAAAGTTCAGACCCTTGGGTAACTATTTATTTTGGTTTTTTTTTAATTGTATTTTTTATTTTTATTTTTAATAAAAAAAAGTGTATGTGGGTAATTTTTGGTGTGGGAGGGAAACTGTTAATTTTAAATGTAAAATATATTTTATTTTTTTTAATTAAAAATGAATTGTGGTGCAGTTTACTATTCGGCCACAAGATGGCCACAGTGAAAAAAAGTCCTAGATGCGAACGATTTCGCATCTAGGAACTTAAAAGCAGGGGAAATGTTTCCTGGGGGCAGAAATACCGCGCTCTCTGGAGAGAAAGCGTCGGTATTTCTGCGGGGAAGATAGATCGGTGAATGGGAATTATATTCCCATTCACTGATCGGGGGGCTAGCGGCGGGCAGCGGGAGCGCGCGGGGGGGGCGCGCCCAATCGCGTGCACGAGGCGGTGGCAGCAGCAGTGCCTTTCTGGACGAGGAAGCTCGTCCAGATAGGCCGAACTGGTTAACTGGCTAGATAGACATAATACGTCTTCACTCAATATGTTTACAAAGCAAGGAGGTTGTTGTTCCTGTGCCAGAATCCTTGACACTTGTTATTAGAAAATTAGGGCCTGCTGATAAAGCCACTAACGTTTGTTCATGACCAGCATCAGTGGCGTAGCAATAGGGGGTGCAGAGGCTGCGACCACCCCGAGGCCCCTAGACCTGAGGGATCCATTAGGGGCCCTCCTTCAACTGTACAACTGCTGTACTAGCTCTTCATTGGTGCTTTGAATAGTGGTTATAATTAACAGACTGTTCTACCTCACCCTACTTAAACCTCTCTGACACTGCAAATGTCTATCAATTACTACGTAATGATTTGGGGGGGGGGGAGGGGGCAGGCAATGTGAAACTGGTACTAGGGCCCACAGCTCCTTTGTCCAGCATGATAAAAATAAAATGGGGGTATTGTATACAGGTTTTGCGCAGAACCATTGGTTCTTACATGAGTACATGAGGTATTCCTTCATGACAATATAAAGTTTTAAGATTTAACTATGGGAAATAACGAGACATTCATGAATGACTAACAATTTAGTGTACGCAGTATTGTATTTTGCAGATGTCAGTTCCATTCCCGAGAGGTCACACTCTAAAACATTGTTGGCTAATTGTAAAAAAAAATCTTAAATCAGACTTTTATTACAATAATGTTTTTTTTTTTTTCAGGGTAAAAACTAAATTGTACATAGTTCAGTAAACCACTGACCCATGTTAAGCACAGCAATTTACTGTTAAAAAGAATAATAGAAAGTATGAGAGTCTTTGTTTTCATAACTCCTTAGTGAATGATGACTTGCCCCTATAATATATAGTAGTGGTGAAATCACATCATCGCTAATGAAACTGTTATTTCACATGTTGTTCTCTGTGGCCAGCAGACCATGAATATGGACTATTTATGTTTTTAGATTGCAGCAGGATTTTGTATGTTATTTTCCTTATTTAGAAAGTCAGGATCTACTTCAGTGCAATTTCACTTAAGAAATGAAGACTAAATATTCCCAACCTGCAGATGATCTGAAGAGATGAAAGGGTAATTTAGAGATATATTAAGGTTGGATGCTGGCCTAAAATATTTCCAGTGAACTATGAACAGCTAAACTTGTTGAATTTTACATACCTCCACGGCCCGCTTAATGCGTTTCCCATATATTGAAAATGAGCAAGCACAGCTTTAGTCAGACACAAGTTTCTATTTGCTCTGATCCGCTTAACGTTACAGTGTGCAGCCAGCACTTATACATTGTGGAGAGCTTTATGCAAATAGCATAAATAGCTGTAGACCTAAAACAAATGCATTGCTTGTATGACATGCAGTACTAACCAACCAGATCAATGTAATGCAGTCAGCTAGTAAAATCATGTTACACCTACAATGTATACATTGTGTGCATAATACAAGTTATGCTATTTGCATAGTGCCTTCTAATCTTTACATGCACTCTCTGTGCACTGTAAATATTAGTGAATCAGACACTATGTTAGAAAAAAAAAAGTACAGTGAAGGCTAGCTATACAGTTACCCAATATATATTACAAAAATCTTCTAGTAGAGAAATCATAGAAAAAATATGCAATTGATCTGATGGGGTGATTCTCTGATTGGCTTGTTGTAATCACGTGATCATGTCTTACTTCTGCTTCCTGTTTCATATGAAATAAGCTCAAATGAAATATGATTTTGACCAGCCAATCAATGGAATACACTATACCATTGAATTAAAATATCGATATCTATCAGATATGTGTCAGATAATGAGCACTTGCCTTCTTGCCACCTCCTTGTAACATTCTATATGAGGTGAGACCTCTGAAAAGATCTGATTTGGTACTGATCAGACACATTTGTGCCAGTTTGACATCTTGTTTATATCCAGAGAATAGTATGTAACATTCTGCACTATTGCTTCTATATATTATAATGGTCATGCCTGCCCCATGCTTTCATTGTATAACTGAAAGGAGGAGGCGCCTGGAGATGGCAGCCTCGGCAGCTTGCTCTGTCTTTCTATGTTTGTTTTATGTATTTTTGTTTTTCAACATTGCCTTGTGCAACCCAACCCGGATAACCTTCACCAGTGAACAACTACTGAGCATTCGGAACTTAGCTAAATATAATCTACCCCTGGATATTTCATCTTCTCTTGATCTTCTGGGGATTCTGACCAGTGGAGCTACAGTGCTGAACCAGGCAGTGAGGCTTAGAAGAAGAGGGAAACGCTCCGGGATCCAGACTCGCTTTCGACGCAGAGGACTGCGCTCTCCACTACCTGGAATCATACTCTCTAATGTCAGGTCCATATGCAACAAACTAGATGAGCTTCAACTACTGATCAGAACAAAGAAGGACTTTTATCTCTCTGCGGCTATTTGCTTCACAGAAACTTGGCTATCTGAGCTTATTCCAGACAACGCTCTGCCGATTAATGGACTTACACTCTACAGATCTGACCGGGACCCACTTACTTCTGGCAAAACCAAAGGTGGAGGACTCTGCTTCTATATTAATGATAGATGGTGCACGGATGTTACAGTTATTAAGAGGACATGCTCGGCTGGGCTGGAAACACTCTTCATAAACTGCAAACCCTATTATTCACCCCGTGAGTTTTCTTCATTTATTTTGGCTGCTGTGTACATCCCTCCACAAACATGTATGCAGCCTGCGCTCCAAGATCTCGCAGATCAAATCACTGAGGTGGAAAGGGAGTACCCAGATTCTTTTTTTATCATACTAGGGGATTTCAACAGTGCTAATCTTTCCAAAGAACTCCCCAAATACAGGCAACATGTCACAAGCGCAACTAGAGAAGGTAAGACACTTGATCACTGTTACACTACGACTAAGGACTCGTATCACTCTGTCAGCAGGGCAGCTTTGGGGAACTCTGATCATGCTGTTATACAGCTTATCCCAACATACATCCAAAGACTAAAAACTGCCAAACCTGTAGTGACCACAGTTAAGAAATGGACTAGTGAAGCTGTAGAAAAACTGCAGAGCTGCTTTGATTTAACTGACTGGAATTTATTTAAAGAATCCTCCAGTGACCTAAATGAATACACTGACGCTGTGACATCATATATTACCTTTTGTGAAGAGTCCTGCATCCCCACAAAAAAGTGCACCAGGTACAATAACGATAAACCCTGGTTCACATCACATCTTAGGAAGCTGCGCCTCGATAAAGAAAGGGCATATCGTACAGGCGATAAAGTCCTCTACAAAGCTGCGAAATACAAACTGCAGAGAGCCATTACCGCCGCAAAAAAAGATTATTCTCAAAAACTTGAGGAAAATTTTTCTAACGCCGACTCATCCACAATATGGAAATCTCTACATGAAATTACCAGCTACAGGAAGAAATCTCCTCCCCCCTCACTACATAACCTGCAGCTTGCAGATGAACTGAATACATTTTATTGCAGGTTTGACACTACTAACAAAAGCCAAACACAACAAGTCAATTTGCATCTCTGCCACAGGCAAACTGAACACTCTTCCTGTCAGCCAATGTCTCCACCCCCTGCGGTGCCTCAGCAACTACACAACACAGGAGGCCAGACACAATCTGCTAACCTGTCCCCAGATGTGCATGCTCTAACAATATGCCAATCAGATGTAAATAGACTCTTTAAAAAACAAAACACCAGGAAAGCAATGGGACCAGACGCTGTGTCTGCGAAATGCTTGAATCTCTGTGCCGACCAATTAGCGCCTGTATTTACAGACATATTCAAAGCATCTCTAGAACTCTCAATTGTTCCTGCCTGTTTTAAATGCGCAACTATTGTACCAATTCAAAAAAAAAAAAACCTACATGTTTAAATGATTACAGGCCTGTTGCCCTGACATCACTGGTCATGAAAGCATTTGAAAAACTGATAATGACTTATCTGAAATCCATCACAGATCCCCTGCTGGACTCTTTGCAATTTGCCTACAGACCTAACAGATCCGCAGACTATGCCGTGAACATGTGTATGCATTATGTACTACAGCATTTAGATAACCCAGGAACCTACACCAGGATTTTATTTATAGATTTCAGCTCTGCATTTAATACCATAATTCCATCACTGCTGCACAGCAAGCTCTCCCAGCTACACATACCTGAATCCCTCTGCAAATGGATAACCGACTTCTTAACCGACAGAAGACAGCGTGTTAGACTTGGTAAACTCACATCAAGCTCTCTGACAGTCAGTACTGGTGCACCCCAGGGCTGTGTGCTTTCCCCACTGCTGTACTCACTTTACACCAATGACTGCATCTCCACAGATCCATCTGTTAAGGTTCTGAAGTTTGCAGACGACACAACAGTTGTTGGTCTCATTCAAAACGGGGATGAGTCTGCATACAGGCATGTGGTGGAACAGCTTTCCTCCTGGTGCAGCAGCAACAACTTAGAACTAAATGCTCTCAAAACCATGGAGATGATAATAGACTTTAGGAGATCTCCCCCCCAGCACCTCCCCTTAACCATAAATGGATCCACAATAACCCAAGTAGAGTCATTCAAGTTTCTTGGGTCCACGATCTCAAACGACTTAAAATGGGACAACAACACTGCCACTATTGTCAAGAAAGCACAACAGAGAATGTACCATCTGCGGCAGCTGAAAAAGTTTGGCCTACCTCAAAATCTAATGGTGCAGTTCTACACTGCAATCATCGAATCCACCATAACATCATCTATGACTGTATGGTTCGGCTCCTGCTCAGAATTAGAAAAGGGGAGGCTGCAGGGCATCATCCGATCAGCGGAAAGGATAATTGGCTGTAGCTTACCTTCCCTGCAGGATCTTTACACTAGCAGGTGCAGAAAGAGAGCGACCAAAATTGCCTCTGACCCCTCTCACCCAGCTCACTCCATCTTCCAGCGCATGCCTTCAGGAGTAAGATTCCGGTCAATCGCTACCAAAACCTCCAGACACAGGAACAGTTTTTTTCCTCAAGCGGTAGCCATACTTAATGCTGAACCACGTTAGAGCTGCTAGGACTGAAAGTAATCAGCACAGAACTAAACATGAACAATTCTCACATTGCTTACTGCCACTATACTTATAATGTCCTTAACTTGTAATATTCACACTGTCTGTCCTTGTATTGTTTTTTGTTTGTGTTTGTTAAGCAACTGCCAAGACAAATTCCTTGTAGGTGCAAACTTACTTGGCGAAAAATAAATTGATTCTGATTCTGATTCTGAACAAAATGTTACAAACATATCCTCAATCATGAATTCGTACAAACTATGAAGTGCATATGTAGGTAAATAACTAGCTCTTCTGATTTGAAGAATTCTAAAAGAATGTGTAGTGATACATAAGTAAATGTCTGCTGATTTATTAGAAGAGGCATCCTTTGTGCGTAGTATGGGAATACTGTTAAGCAGGTTTAGGAACACATCTGGTAACATGAAACAACATGTGAATACGACTGACACTCAGATTGCTCTTTGCCTTGAATGTTCCTGTTAAATCTGGATTTGTTCAGAGATAAAGAGCATATCTGTTTAACTCATTCAGACCCTCATGTAAAGTTAAAAAATACACTCTTCTTACTCTGTGTATTGTGTAATATTTAGTAAATCAGGAACTGTTTTACTATAATATATGAATACACCCTATAAATACATATTCTACATACTGCACCACACTCAATTTGTTCATTATTGTATTAACTGATAACTACACAGGAGTGATACATTTGTAGATGTAAATTCTATAGTCTGAAATTGCTTAGGTAGACTCAATGCCTTGTTATGTTATTATAATGTTATTAATAGATGCTCCTAGTTACAAACTGCATATTTCTTTACTCAATACTTTTAAATAGAATCATTTTACAGCACCATCTGGGCCCAGTGTAGCAATATGTCATTGTGCTAATTAATTAGAGTTTATGTACTTTTAATATAAAAGGATGATATTGTGATTAATTAAATATTAATCGCTATTAACAATCCACACATATAGCGTAAAAGTTAATCCAGGAGCCAATTACATCCAAACTGTTATTCAGTTGATGGTATCACATAATTGGTCATATGATGATGACTTCTGTCACAGTATTCTGTCATTTTATGAGCACTTTTCTATTAAGTAACTGTAAAGTTTGACTTGAGGTCTTAAACTTTACTGAGACTTTTTTTCTATTGTAAGGTAAAGGCTAATACACACCAGGCAGGATGTCTCCAGTTGCATGGAGACAAGAGACTGTTGCAAGTATCTGGCAACGACGGCTCTCAGCAGCGACACTTATCTACATGCAGCGATTAAAGGTGCCCGACACAACGGAAATAGTCTCTCAGATACAGTAGTCACTTGCTTAACATCCCATACACATGTAGAGACAAAACTGGACTAAATACTGTGCGCGGCTTCCAACTCACGGACACCCGTGTACAGCCGACACAGACATTAATAAATACATATATTGTATATCATGTGCTGTATATGCAGCATCATACAACTGACTGCACATAATTAAGCTATGTAAGTATATATATATATATATATAGAGAGAGAGAGAGAGAGAGAGAGAGAGAGAGAGAAATGTGCACATCACCGTACAAGTACATTGCGCCTGCATAGTGTGCAGTTCCATACATCTGTCAGTGATTACAGCAAGTAGGAAACCTTGGGCAGAGCAGCGCACAGGAAGTGGCGTTGAACTGTCGCAAGCGACACAAATGTACGCAAGAGACCAGCGTATACACGTTCATACAGACAGTAGACTAGCGACAGTTCCTGCGACAAAGGTAGCTGGCGATTGACGAGTTCAATCGCCCGGCGACAACCTGGACTAGCGACGGTTTGTGGTGCGCGCCTTGTACACACGTACGAACTGTCGCTGCAACACGCACGCGCCCTGTGTTGCTCCAGACAATTGTGCATCGTGTATATGGGCCTTAAGATGTGTGGGAAAACTTCCTCGGCACACATTCCTTGAAAGCTATCTTACAAAACTAAAATGAGCAACTAACATGTGAAGAGGACAACAGATTAGCTGTATTATGGCTCAGAATAGATAAGTGACTTGTAAACAGAAGTACCATAACAAAACCTCAGACAGACAATGTTCAGATCTATAAATTGATAGCATGGATAATTGCAAAATGTTTGTGCATGAAGGCTGATTAATTATATTCTACTAGTAGACTCACGCCCATTTAAAAATGTGCCCTAGGTCAGTTTTTTTTTAACTTTGCATGCACGCACCTGCCGCACACATGCGCGCACCCGCCACCCGGCTCAATGGCCCCATCCTCCAGTCCCAACTGCTGTCCGGATCCGTGCTGCGCACATGCACAGTGGCAAAAAGCACGGACCCAGCTCCACAGAGACAGCACACGCAGGGACACAGGGGGTTTATTATAGAGGATTTGGTAGTTTAAATGCATATACTGTATAGATACAGTGGGCCATATCCTATTTTCCCTTTTTTTTGTGAATTTTCTCCAAGTAGATATTGATATTTTCAAACCTCATCAGTATAATACTTTTAAAGCTCCCACCAAGCAAAATAAGTTTTATATTACATTTTTTACCTACAAGGAATTTTGAATAATGTATCTATTTTATTTGCAACCATGAAGTAGAAGACTTTTTCTTCTTTTTCTTGGGAAATTAAAACAATAAACATCACTGTGCCTAATCTAAGAGGAATTTTGAGGCTCTTTATATTGAAAATATATTCTTGCAAACATATTCATACCTTCCAAGTTGAACCTGCCAAGGAATGCATGAATCTCTATATAATAACAAGGCTGTATCTGCACAGTGACTGGCTTGAACATTAGAATTTGCTCAGGAAATCCTGCGATAAAGAATTGGCTAATCTCTCCTCACAGAAGTCACTGGCTAAAGCAGATGTCAAACCTGTCCATACAGGCTTCACGTAGAGTAAATATGTCTATTTAGGCAGCTCAGTGCAATGTACTTCCAAAATGTATTACTTACTTTAATCAGCGTAATTGAATCGCATTAGCCACCCATACGCATTTATTGCTGAATTAGGCTGTCCAAGATGCTGGTTAGATAACCCATTTCAGGTATTCATGTAGCTGCTGGGTACACCAGTGATAAGATTCCTGTACTTAACTTACTGGAGCTTCACAACTGTAAAAGCAAAAATGAGGAGGCATAGCTTTCTAATTATGGTACATCTTTATCAGATTTAAGATTAGCAAGAACACACCTAAGTGAGTGGGGACAACAAAAATTGAGAGCTCACACTATGGCATTTGGGTCTCTTTTGGATAGATAGCCTATTAAAACACTTTTTTATTTCCAGGTCTTTCTGCATATGCACAGACTGAACTGTTGAGAATGTAGAGTTATGATGACTAGCACATGACAATGATAGTTCAGCAATAAAAAAGTCAACATAAAATCATTATGAGTGTAAAAGGTGTGTATACACCTGTGTTGTTGTCTGTTTAAAGCCATTCATCTGGCCACTGGTGATCACAGAATATCAGTGATATAATAAAATGTTCCACTTTTTTTTCAGATTGCATGCAACTTGAAGTTGAGCCAAGAAAAGATTGTCCCTGCCAAGTTAAAATGGCTCAGTTTCAAGTTGCATGTTATGATATGATCATCTCTGTTGGCAATGCTACATTTTCAGTTTTTTTTAAGATCTTTTCAGAACAGGATCCCTAAAATAAAAAAAATATGCAATGTATTCTTAGATGCATATAGTAACAAAATATTGATACATATGTGAGCATACACACAAATCACTGATATATTAAATGGGTTCTAGAAGGCTACCATAATTGGACACACAGTTAATAACATGTTACCTAGAAACAAAAATACTACTTGAAAGAAAACAATACGGTGTCAGAGGAGAATTTACAACTCCTATATGTATCATACTCTATTTTATGTCAAACAAAAATTTTAGATATACACTTATTTTATACCAAAGCCATACCCCACCATACAACTCTTTTTTAAGGTTACTATAAGTAAAAATACATACTCATGCATAACCATATACAGTGTCACATATTTGTTGTACATTGTTCTATTGGATAAATGTACTGAAATATTTGGTATGTTCTTATCTACAAATACAATAAGGCCATTTAAGTCTGTCTTTTCTTGTCTTTGGACATACTTACAGGAAATACATTGTCTAGTATTATCTTTAGATATGTTATCTATGGCTTGTGCTGTGTTTATTCCCTGGGGGAAGAATAAAAGAATACGTTTTTACATATTTTCATATGGTTTTCATTATTTAAAAAAAAAAAATTAACTTTATGTGATCCATGTAAGCAGTGTGTAAATAAAGTTGTCAAGACAAATAACATTTATATTGTGCTTTTCTCCTGTCAGACTCAAAGTGCTTGAGCTGCAGCCACTAGGGCATGCTCAGTAGGCAGTAGCAGTGTTAGGTAGTCTAGCCCAAGGACTCCTTACTGAATAGGTGTTGGCTTACTGAACAGGATGAGCCGAGGTTCAGTTGATTACAACTGTTTGAAATGATTGGAATTAGACCATCAATGACTGCATTTGATTGGTCCTGTTCCAGGCTATATACATGTGCCTCAATTGAAAACTATTAGCATACTATTTACCATATCTAAATGTTACTGCAATTTGCTAATTTTTCAACAAATGTATTTGTATTTTTTACCGCAAACATTTAATATAACATAGAATATATGTTACATTGAAAATAATGATACAACTCCTTTTCTGCAGAATAAATTTTACTGCATAATTGTAACTTTGTTATAAAGGAAGAAAACATTAAATCCTAGAAAGTTATTCAAAAGGAGTGCTTAGTCAGCAGCAGTAACCAGGGAAATGTGTGTTTTTTTTTTTGCAAAACAACCAATAATTCACATACAGTAAAGAGTATCCCCTATAATAAAACCCCTGTGTCCGTGTGCTGTCCCTGTGTAGCGTTGTCCATGCTGAACCGTTGTGCGCACTGCGCAGCATGGACAACCCTACACAGGGATAGCGTGGGACCAGGGAGCCGAGCGTGCGGCGTGTCAGCAGGCGGCCGGGCGTGCGACAGGTCAGCGGGCGGCCAGGTTTGCGGCGGGTGCGCGCATGCTTGGTGACACTGCGGCGGAGAGTGGGAGGAGAGGAGAGGGGAGGTGGGAGGGGAGTGGAGGAGAGAGGGGATGGGGATTCCACACAGACCTACAGCCCGTTTTAAAACGGGCTTAGGTCACCTAGTAGGTTATAAAAACATCAATTTATGAGAAGTGGAAAACCGCTGTGGCAGTACTACTATAAAATTAGTTTGACGTTCTAAATGTTGCACAAATACAGTGACAGTGATTAAAAAAAAGAACATCAACGATGAAAGATAGATTAAGGATAATGTGCAAACATTAGTGTCCATTCACTGATGTGGGCCTTTACATAGTATATATGCATGCATTTAAAGAAAATGGACAGGTATTTGAATATCGCAAACATCAAACAAGTCAAACATTTTATCCAGAAGACAAAAAAAAAACATATACACTTAAACACATAAACAAGTAATATTCAGTACAGTATATTTTACTACTCATCTACTCATGCACACTTCTTGCAGGTTTACTGTGCTGCCAGTGTCCACCTATCAATGGGACCATTTTCTCTATCTCTGGTGTGTTGATTAGCCACTGTCCACCTCACCTTCAATCTAATGTTCGCTAGGCTTACAGTTTTGTAGGTGAATGATACATCTCCTTTTCATGTTATATTACCACCCTACTTATCCTTTTTCTGCCCATGAGGCAAGCTGTTCCACTTTTTTGCCATTTGAGGTATTCACCTACCGATTCACTCTTCATTAACATATGTGCATTGCATATTTAATGTTCTTTTCAACAATAGTCACTTTGTATGCATAAGATTTAGCACTATCAGTCAAAGGCTTGGTTACTACCTTTTGTTGTCAATAAATTAATGTACTTAGATCATCTATGTTATTGCATGTAGAATTATAGATTTTGTACATAATTTATACTTCTTCAGATTGGGTTGCTTTGTAGGCAGTTAATTTTTTTCAAGGTGATTGGAAGCTTACTTGTCAATGTGGGTTGTTTATGACTGAAGGAATGGGTCAGAAAAGTTGAAACTACTGGAATCAATATTTTAAGTGAACACCTAGATGTCTATTCAAAAAATGTCCATGTTACTTACAGTTAACTCTAAGGTTGTATGAGCAGTTTCTATCTGTATTGATCATGGGTATCCTTCCTGTGCTTGTTTGGATTTCCAATTTCTGTTTATGCTGGTGCTGTAATGTGTGAGTGTTTAACAATAATTCAGACATTTGTATAGCGTTTTTCTCCTGTCGGACTTAAAGCACTCAAGAGCTGCAGCTCAAGAGGCCACCCTGCAGTTTTAGGGGTATTGCCTAAGGACTCCTTACTGAATAGGCACTGACCCTAGCATGGTTTTAAACCATGGTCTTCCATGTCAAAGGCGGTGCCCTTAACCAGTACACTATCCAGTCACTAGATAATCAGTATGCACTGAATATTTTAATGAATACAATTAATTTTAGTTCCTGTAAAGTGGGTAAGGCAGCCAGGACCATAAGGTGTTGGTTATCACTGTAATGTTTCATAAATCAATGTCCCTTGTCGCTGTCATCACTCAGGCCTGTCACTTCTTCCTGTTTGAGTGCAGTAGACCCTGCACACATCTTTAACACTCAGACAGCCACTAGACTTGAGTGAGGCCATATGGAGTAAGCATGTTCGTATTTTAATGTGAAGCTTTCTGAATCAGCATATGCCAGCAAGAAGTCACTGCAGTTTGCTGCTAGTTGATTCACTCAATTACTTACTCTATTAGAGTTATGGTTACACAAAGATCTGTGGCTAAGATGTTACCATGATTGCCTTTAAAAGTACATTGAGCTTCTCCTTGATTTCAAATAGTTTTAAGTAGTAATGATGAGCAACAAAATATCCTAACATGCTAGTCTCAGCAAACCCAGTGAGGACATTCAATTTAGGCTATCAAAGCTTCAAGCTGCTGGTTTACTAATCAGATAATTAATTTGTAAATACTGGCTTTGATAGAATAAATTATTCATCTTTGCTGGGTAGATGTGCCTATTAGGAAACATTTTTACTCTATAACTTATCCCACTACCAGAATAGGGATTAGTGTTGGATTGGACTGATCTGCAACATAGAGATGCAGGTGTAGGTGATTTAGTTTGTAAAATGGTGAAGACGAATTTGAACCAGTAACTAATTCACTAAATGCTTCTTTTTCTGCCTTCTCCAGGTTTTTTTATTTGTGAACCTATTTATCAACCCTTAATAATTTGAACCTGTAAGCTGCCCTCTAAACTATGACTTTAATTATTTTATTTTTCATGAAATGCCAGAGAATCTGTATGCAAGCATGATATACTAGTATTTAGGACAACAAGAGTAGCCCACTGTAGTACTGATATGGAGTTATAAAATATTACCAATTTTTTTGACCATGCCAATATAGTGTTTTGTTAACCAGAAAATGATCCAAATGACCTTCTCCCTAGCTCACATTAAAAGGGAAAATTAAAAAAAAAAATGCAAATCTACTTCCATGCTAGTGTGTAGGAACCCCCATAAAGAGATGGACTAGCCCAAAACCTGTCAGATTTCTACTAGCTACTGTAAGCGATAGCGACATAGGAGAAAAGTAATTAATGGTTAATTTTACTTTGGAAGAAATGTACTTCTTATTTGTATGCGTTTACATGTATTTGTATATTTTTTACATTTTTTTAGGACCCCAGGCTTACACCCCCCCCCCCCCCCCCCCTAGTGATCAGGCCATTTTTTACAATTCAGCACACTGGCCTCAATTCACGGAGCATTATCAAACGTTTATCAAACACTTTATCAAACGTTTGATACTTTACCTCATGGGTAAAATCTCATTTTAAATTCACTAAGGTGTTATATATTTATCGAATGTTTTACCGATAAAACGTTCAACAAATAAATAACACCTTAGTGAGATTTTACCCATGAGGTAAATTATCAAACGTTTGATAAAGTGTTTGATAAACGTTTGATAATGCTCCGTGAATTGAGGCCACTGTAGCTTTAACAGTGTATTGCACAGCCATACAACTTAGCACACAAATGATTCTTGCCTCCTATTCTTCTACAGACTTACTGTTGGTGGCATCTGATTGCTGCTACAATCTGTATTTTTTTAACTACTTAAGGACCGCTGTCGTTGAAATCTATGCCCTGTTTTGATGGCTATCTGGCTGCCAGGGCATAGATTTCAACTCACCACCGCTGCGCGCATCCGCCGTTTTCGTCGCTCCAGCCGCTCCCACTGCAGCTCACTCGCTCTGCTCAATGTAAGCAACTCCCATTGGCTTACATTTAAAGACAGGGTCAGGGTCAATGAAAGCAGCTCCTGACTGACTCACAGGGACTCTGCCATCATAGAGATGGAAGAGTGGGTGGCCCAGGTTCCCAACGTGCGGCAGTGATGGCGGGTATGTGCGGCAACCGTTGGGATTTCACGTCTCTGTACCAGCAGTCAAATC
This sequence comes from Hyperolius riggenbachi, assembly GCF_040937935.1. NCBI lineage: Eukaryota > Metazoa > Chordata > Amphibia > Anura > Hyperoliidae > Hyperolius > Hyperolius riggenbachi. Next base: position 287,945,542 of record NC_090646.1, on the reverse strand, counting down.
AAATCAAAGATAGCTTTATTGGCAAGACCAAGATTCATACAGGTATTGCCAAAACAAGGGGAAAAGGGGGACATGGAAGAGGGTGGGGTAGGGGACAATGGCTAAGCAGTCTGTGGACATTTTTAGGTTTACAGTTCCGCTATGCTCCTCTCAGTCTGTGGCATGCTGTGACATAATGCGCAGCGATTGTCACTGTGGATTCCTCTTCTCCCAGTAAGATATATGTTTTACTCTCATCTTCTAACGTGAGAAAGTCTGGTAATAGTTCCAACAATTTTTTTTATAGTAAGTGTCCATGGTTGCAGTATATTCTGGCAGTGCAGCAGAAAGTGTCTTTCATCCTCAAGGGTCTTCTACTCACAGTGTTGGCATAGTCTCTCCTCCCTGGGTTTGTCTGTGTCTCCCAGACTCTATTTTGAGGTTGTGAGCACTCAATTGGTAGACACTCAGGATGTTCCTCTCTTGAGAGTTTTGGAGCTTTTCCAGGTATGGGGCCATTTTATATTCTCTTTGTAGAGACTGGTCCTTAAGGGGTCAAAGACCACTGGTACTTAAGTGGTTAATTGATTTTATTGTATTTATTTATAAACATGTGTATTTTATTTTTAATTTATTCTGCCTTCCCTTCCTCCCCCCAAGATCCAATACCTGTGATCACCTCTCATAGGCATCAGAATATCAGAGGGATCAGATTTTGAGCCTCCCCTAGGGACAGCTCAGTGACAGAGCTGTCCCGCATACAGCGCTGCACTAGATCGTTTACAGCCTGCCAGCTTCGATTGCGGCTGGCAGGCTGTTTACGGAGTGGAGCTCCGTAACCTAGCGGGGATGCGCATGCATCGGCCCACGCATTCCCCACTAATCTCCGCCCATGGGACTTGACGCCAATGGATGTTAGGCGGTCCTGGGGAGCCACTCTGCGGCCTCCAATTGGTGTTAGGCGGTTGCAGAGTGGTTAAGGAAATCAAAAGGAAAAGTGCTGTGTTGCAGTAAAGATTCTTCTTTAAGCCACCTTAACACAGAATAGTGCAAAATCAATTCTAATATTACTCAGATTAATGAGTGAATATAAACACTAAATTTAAATGGCGGAGAGTATTCCTGTTTCGTGGGCCAAATGTGCTTGGCAGACTGGAGTACTAATCACATTCACTCTAGATTCAGTAGGTGAATGGGTCAATCATGTGTGGCCATGTGACACTCACAGTAGGAAGAACAGCAGATACCAGATCAATTAAGGGCATGATTTGGTTGTTGGACACATTGCAAGTATCAGATTTAGACTGCCATTACCAAAATTGATGTCCTGCATCACGCTGCCCAAGGAGGGCGACACAAACACACCCCTTAATTAGTGTTGTTGTTTGTATTCAGAAACCTGGATAATGCCATGCACAGCCATTCAGCACCATTAACAGGTGATAAAGCCATGTACTTGCACTCCATGTTGCGCTTCACATAACTTCGATGCTTCCTCCTTCCCATTTGGAAGGAGGAAACATTGAAATCACGTGGAACGCAAATATGAAAATCCAGATGTAAACAAGAAAACTACTCTTAATGTTTTTTTTATATTGTCCGGTTTTCTGTATACCTTCAGAAGCGCATTATTATGATTATTTTTGTTGTTGTTATTATTGTTTTATATTTATGTAGTGCTATCATATTAGATCACTCCATTCTATGACATGCTTTCGTGTCATAAAAATTATGTATGTACTATGGTTTTACATGAGGCTTTAATACAAGAGAATCCTCTATGCAAATATATGTAGTACACAGTTTATATTATTGGATTTACTGTTAACTATTGACCTCTTTTCTCATTACAGCAAGCCACCTAACGAAATGTTCAGATAAAGAGAAGACATACTGTGTAAATGGAGGTGAATGCTTTGTGATCAACGGTATCACAAGCAGCACCAGCACTAAGTACATGTGCAAGTAAGACAACTTTACTTTCTGTCCTTTTTTTTGGCAGGGTAAGAGTAATGCTCATGGTAAAATCAAGTCATAAGTGCTGTGAAAGCAGACTAGGCAAACTAAAATATTCTGTTAGCGAGAGATTAAGTCCACCATGCAATACAATATGTTTTTGTGGATTATACTTTTCACAATGAATCTACAACATCATCAGTAGGTGTAATAAGAGATGTTATGAAGTCAAATGCACCTAGGATACAGTAAGATTGCCTTCAAAATCACAGACAAATTTTAATGCAACAGTTAAAATCATCCACATGCGTAACCACAGTACTTCATGGCATGAGCTATTACCTAAGCATTACTTTTTGTTTTTGCATGTGATATGATGGCATTGTTGAAAGTGGGAGCAATACATGTTTGAGTTACACCTTTGCTGTTATATTTTTGTGGATATGCAGTATATATATATATATATATATATATATATATATATATATATATATTTGTGGGCATATATAATTAAGGACAACCAGTTAAAATGTTAAAGCAATGTGTGTGTGCTTGTTTGTTGGTGTCTGTCTGTTTGTGCCTCTTACACAAACATGCACACACCACTGTAGTCTAACATCCAGAGATGAGTTAATTGTGTGCTCGTGTCCACTTCCTTCTGCCACTAGTGGTTGCAGCTGTATGTGCAGGCAATAGTCACTAACACAAAAAAGCAAGCGAGCTCAAAGGAAAACGAGCATATAGTATGTACATGAACAGACTGTTCCTGCAGCATTAAGACTTTGGCCGGGGTCACACTTGTCTTTCAGTATTCTACATGCATTTTCTTGTATGTGTTTTCTGCACACTATGGGCTTGATTCACTAAACCGTGATAACTCAAATATCACACTTTATCAAAGATATCACACCTTATCAAAGTTAACATGCCTTATCAAAGTAGTATAGCGAGCGCTACAGACTTATGCCTGCTAATTGGCAATGGCACTCGTCCTGCCCTGAGCTTCTGCGGGTTCATAGCACTCGCTATGCTACTTTGATAAGGTGTGTTAACTTTGATAAGGTGTGATATCTTTGATAAAGTGTGATATTTAAGTTATCACGGTTTAGTGAATCAAGCCCAATGTGTGTTTGTATGCAAATTATTAGCACTTTTTTCAGAGCAGCTAATGTAATTCACAGAGAAAACTTACAAAATATGCAGATTTACCCTGCAGAATGTCAGTTTTCTTTTCTGCGCATGAAAAAACGCATTACATGTGAACTAGCCCATTGATTAACATGGGTTCTTAGTTTAAATCGGTTTTCTGTGCAGAAAACGCGCATGAAAACAGTCAAGTGTGTCCTCTGCCTAAATCACAGATGCAGGAGTAAGGATGGTTAGTTAACTCATAAATACATTAACTTTTGAAGTGTACCTGAACTGTCAGGAAACTAAACTATGGCTCTTTAAGTTGCTTTCACACATGTCTGCACATCAAAAGCTCCCAAAGAAATATTGATCTTTTTTCACTGTGAAAAGTGGGCACCACTGACTCTCTGGAGTAAACAAACTTTTGACACTTTTCCACTGAGAGCGATCTGCTTCATATCCGAAAACTCTAGCGATTTTTAAATTGCTAGGGTTGCTACTTTTGGAGCGATTTTACCTGTGATTGTGCTTCATGCTAAAATTGATGAACATTGATCAAAACATTTGAGTTTTTTTATCGATTGCTAGTTGTAAAGGGCCTGGGGAGCAAAAATGTAGAGATAACCCTTTAGTGTCTGGATCTGTCAGATGACTCTTAGGGACATAAATTCTGCAGTAACTAATTTTCAAAAAGCAAAATGCTCACCCCCATGAAACAGAGATAATTCTGCAGCTCTGCAGAGCGAGATGGATGACACTGTTCACTAATAAAACAAAATATTATTTCCAAGCAAAATTACTAAACTTTTTGCCCAATGCACCGTTACTAATTGTAGTTAAGAGTCTGCCTAATGAGGCGTTCATTAAGTAAGCAGTTTCCAGGATGATGAATAAGTTAATTGTAACAATGCAAAAAGAAAATAAACATAACAGTCTTAAAGTAAGCTAAATAAAATTTGTCTGTACCTTGTTAGTTACTAGAATTATATACAGTATAGGAAAGTATGAAATTGTAAACATGATATGTTTTAATAGCTATGTGGAAAAAAGTTACATAATGCAAACATCAGGGAGTCAGTCCCTCTTTTTCAGGTGTGTGTGTGTAGGTAAAAGGTATCATTTTTATGATATCTGTTTATTCCTATCTACACGTTTAAGACAAGACACAGAACATTTATATCGGGCTTTTCTCCTGACAGACTCAAAGCACCAGAGCTGCAGCCATTAGGGTGCTCTCTATAGGCAGTAGCAGTGTTAGAGAGTCTTGCCCAAGGTCTCTTCACTAAATAGGTGCTGACTTACTGAACAGGAAGGGTCAATACATGAAGCCTAGTCTTCTGTGTCAGAGGCAGCGCCCTTAACCAGTACACTTTAAGAATAAGCATAATTTCAAATCATTTCACTTTTTTCTACTTTTACGGTAATCTATTTTCAATCAACAACCATATAAATGAAATAGATTAGTATAGATGGTAATGGACAAAATGCAGAATTAAGCACTAAATAATGGCCATTTTACAACCTTATATGTGTTGCTTATGTCAGCAGTTTTAACAAAGTTCCTTTTTATTATCAACTAGAACACCTTGTACAAAGTGTTGAAGTGATAATTACCTGCAATCCCACACATTTTTTAAAGTGCCATGTTTATAAATGTTTAGAGGAAATTATTTGGGCTGAAAACATCATTCTATTTAATTTATCTGTTTTGATCATTTAATTTAGGAAAAGCATGTAATGTGGTCAATATGAATATATTGATTTACTTAAAGGCCAGCTAAACCCAGAATTCAACTAGGCAAATTCTGATAACAATCACATTGATGCAATGTTTTGAGGCAAAATGGTACACATACCACCGTTTTCATGGGTAAAATCTGCTTGCCAGTTCATAGCTTGATTCCTTTCATTTTATTCTGCTTGTGGTTGGGTTATTCATGGGTGACAATGTGACTTAAAGTAGATAGAACACTTGGTGCTTTCCCAACAATACAGAAGAAAACATGTAGCATAAGCTCATTCTAAAGGGAGGCGACGAGCATTGACAAGGTGGAGCATGTACACAGTTTGCCTATTTTTTTCTTAAACTTCACAGTTCACTAACCACTTTATCTGGTTTTAACTCTGTACAAGAGAAGTATGAGAGCTTATGTCAGTGACTATGCTGGTACAGCCTGCTGCAAATTGAAATTGAATTTTGCAAGACCTCTCTTCTTGAACAGAAAGACATTCAGAATCAACTTTAATCACCAAGTATGATGAATGTTGTTCCTAGAATTGTTTTTGTTTCACATGGCATTTGCAAGAAGTACATATGACAGACATTTACAGAGATTTACAATAGTACTTATAACAGACATTTACAGGAGATACACAATGAGACAGACATGAGAAGCATACTTATAACCATACAGAGCAATTACAAGTCATGGTATGGGGCAGTACTGCTCAGGTGTGCTATGAGGTTCAAAGCGTGCTACTCGGGAATTATGTACTCTAAGGAATTAGCGTGCTACAGGAGGGCAAACCTGGCAGGGGGGACTGAAGTTTAGCAAGAGGACTGCTTGGGGGAAGAAGATGCTCCTGCATCTAGTGGCTCTGGAGGTGATGGTTCTGTAATGGCGATCAGATGGGAGAAGCTCTAAGACGTAACTGCCTGTGTGGGAGGGTTCATGGAAAATCATGGTGGCCCTCGTCTTCTGGATTTCCTCCACTCTACCAGAGTGAAGGAAATCCAGAGGTGGCAGGGGCAATCTGATCTTTTCCACATCACTCTTTTAAGCTTGTACTTGTCACTAGCAGTTGAGCCTGCATACCAGATGATGACAGAGGAGCAGAGGATAGATTCAGTGGTAGTGGTGTAAAAGCTGGTAAGCAGCTCTTATGGCATGCCATTTTTTTCAGTTGGTGCAGAAAGAATAGCCTCTGCTGTGCCTTCTTCACAATTTTGGTGTTTTTTTGCCCCCATCTTTCGTCATTAGTTAAGGTTGTGGCTAGGAACTGGACGTCTGGTACCCTGGAGACTTTGTTCTCGTCAATGAGGACTGGTTAGAGGGTGGAGGGGTTGTTTCCTAAAATTCACAATCAATTCAACCATCTTTGCTGCATTGAGGACTGGTTTATTTTCCCTGCACCACTCGCAGATTCTCCTAATGCAAAAGGTTCTGATTTTGTATGGATAGATGTAGATAGATACACAGCTGCAGGAAAGCCCGCCCAAAAATGTTTTTTAAATAAGAAAATGCACTTAAAAGTAGTACTTTTAAGGAACACTAATTAACATTTGTGCTTTCAGAATTTAACGAGTTAATTGTTGGATTTAGCTGGTCCTTAAAGTACCTTAAGACATGGAAGCCTGACATCCATAACATAGCTGATAATTGCTTTTGGTCAGCTATCATCATTTGAACAAATGAGTAAACTTTTCTTTATCTTTACTATTCCCCTGAGAACTATATCAGGCCATAATCAGCTGCCTTTGCCTTTTAGTAGGTTTTGGCAGCTTAGATTTCATCAGATTTTTAAATTTGTCATTTTTTTTTACAATTTACACTAGTATTCATTATACTTTCAGTATATATACTAATTTAGTTGTAATACAGTATAGCCAAAGAAAGCTTCACGGTTTATCTTTCTTTAGTGTTTGCACCATACATTTTTCCATAATTGGGCTACACCACTACATTTAGGCACAGCCTTATATGGATTGAAGATATCATATCTCCATCTGTCAGTTTCCCAGTTACTTACCTCCTAAATGAAGCCCATGTACCACTAGTGAATGTAATAAATTACTCTAGACAACATATTAGTGGGTACAAAGTCCCACAAATGATGTACCTGTTTATACCTAAAAACAGCCCAAACAATGCTATGCTAAGTTATATTTAAATTCAACACACAATGCTCAGTTATAACAATTCCTAGTATTCTATTCATATTAACTACACAAAATGGGTGAAGTTAGGGGAGTAGAAGTTGGCAAATGAGGAAGGTGGATCAGGATGCTGTTTTTATTACGGAAGGGTGAACAAACTGTTTACCAGTATGTGTGGTTTTTCTGAAATAACAGCATTTTCCAAATTGCAAACAGCATTTAAATTTATGAAAGTATCAATAATTTAAAAATATTGTGGCACTTTACTGTGATGATCATTTCCAGTTATTTATCAGCACTTGATGCTGCTGACCACCATATTTATAAGGCTGAGTCAGCGAAGCTGCTTTCACCTGTTTTAAAATAGCTTTTAAGGGAAAGATTCAATTTTCAATGCAAATTAGTGGTGCTGCGTTCTCCTCTTTTAAACTGTAATTTCTTCCTTCATACTGTTATCAAAAATCTGTTGAATTCCATTGAATCAAAGTGCAGCCATGGATCATTACTCCTTGGCATTTACCTTTGTTTCAAAGTGAATCGACACTTTCTTCTTATGCAATTCAATAGAGCCTTTGATTAACACTTTAGTGGAATTACGATACTGCATCTTGTTACTTTGAGAAACTGATTACTTTGAAAACTCTTTATATTTAGGAATAAAGTTAACTTTAAAATAATTTCAAGTCTACTTAATGTTAACTTCAAAATAATACAGTCATAGGGATATTTGCACCCGTACTAGACTGCTTCTTGACAAGGGTTTAGTAGGCAGTCAATGCATATTTCACTACCATTGAAATTATCTTGCCTACTTCTGCTAACTTTATTCACCAATTACATTTTGTGACAGTTATGGCAATCTATTTTATATGTCAGTGCTCTATATTTCAAATTTTACCTGCTGATTTTTGCAGCAGTGGCTTGAAAGTAGTTTATTTGCTATTTTACTTTGGGGCTGCCATACTTGCTTATGACTTTTATTTATTTATTTTTTGCTTAAAATGGTGAACATATTAAATACTGACTGTTTGGATTAAACCTTTCACATTTCCTGTGCTGCATATCTTTGTAAAGTATACTTTGCTTTTTCAAGGGAAAAATAAAATAATTTTCATTATGTTTAACCATAGCTGTAGATTGCATGAAAAAACTTCATCGTGCTTTTACTGCATCAGTGCCTCTTTTCATAATGCCTTACAGGAATACAAGATAAGGCGGATACATTTATTTTTATTTTATTTTATTTTGCTCATTAAATTTTTACTATTTAGGTGCAAACCTGGATTTACGGGAGTACGATGTACTGCGACTGATCCTGTGAGAGTCATAAGACCAGAAAGTATGTCCCAGTACTCTAATATTTGATATTTTTCATTCCCCCAAATGCAGCAACAAATAAAAAAAATGATTCAATCTTATGCTTGGTGATGTCACTGATTGAAGATAATTGCCTCATTTGTACCACACATGACTTCAATTCTTTTTAAACACTCAATTAAACAATTAGTCAGCCAATAATACTTTTAAGCAATGTGCATTTTTGATGAAATTGTAGAATTTCTATCTCTGAGAGTTAAGTCATGCCTGTACAAAAGCTGAGATAAGATCTTTCATGGTGACCCTCCAAGAACAATCAGTTTACACTTGAAGGTCCTCCTTTCTGGTATATATTCAACTCTTTTCTTTTCTCTGTTTTCTCTACCTTTTTGTCTTTCCTCTCAGGTGCCCAAATGAATTTACTGGTGATCGTTGCCAAAACTACGTAATGGCCAGCTTCTACAGTACGTCCACTTCTTTTCTGTCTCTGCCTGAATAGGTGCATGCTCAATTGGTGCTGCTTTCTTGTTGCTGAATCTCTCTTCAAATCTCACGTAGTACTTGATTGTTATTCTTTACTAGGCTTGGTGCTGTTTGCTCTGCCTGTAGCATGAAAATAATAATAATAATGGATATTATTATTATTGTCACATTTAAATCTCTTTTATGCACCAATGTGGATGGGCATGCATGTGATGCTAGCACAGAACATTATATGAGATTGTAGCTTTAATAAAGGTAAGAAAATCATGACATGCAGGTTTTTAGTTGTATACATAGTACCTTTATATTTACATTTTCATTTTACATCATTGGATCATAAAGCTAACAACAAAAGTGCAATTGTAATTCCATGTACTTATGACACATCTGATTACATTTAAATGAATAATGTATTTGATAATTACAGTCCAGTATAATCATTCTACTTTAATCTTTTCACATTAACCACATTACATTTTAAACAAAATGGCCAGCTGTTTTGTATGCTGGTATTTGTAGCTTAGTTCATGCATCTTACAACTACCAAAATATGTACTCAAAAATACCCAATTTAAACTCCATTTGTAGGCACATCCTGATGTCCAAGACACTTTCAAATACCTCAGTACTTTGAATTTCACTTTGTTCTGAATAGATGTAACAGCATTAGCCAGAAATGTCCACACATGTTCTCTTGTTTCATGCAGTACTGCACTAGACATTATTGTGTCTTTCTATCACCTGTTGTCTCCCTTTGTGGCAAGCTTGTGTCTGCAGTGTCTTCAGGAAGGACTGAGTAAATGTGACTAATGGTGAAGGGCTAGCCCCTAAAAACAAGCACTTCTTTCTAGTGGCAAGTGAACTTAACACATTAGCCTTGCCCACAGTTTACAGGGTTTAAATATATGATTTGACACCTCAACCTGTTTTTGTTCCAGCTCTCAAATTTATGTTGGCCCCTAATTATCAGATATCCAGATTGTGTAGATAAAAGTCAAATTGACTTTTGGGTACTTTAGTATGTTCACCACTACCCCTGTCCACTTAATTGAAAACCAGCTAGGTACTGTTTAAGCCCTTGATGACACTGAATATTTGTCTTGGATTAAAGAAACACTGGGTATACTTAAACAGTGGCAATGTTTGCATTTGTTATTTAAAAGGACAAGAAAAGTGTTGTCATAATATAACAGATCTAATGTTTAGTTGTGGGCAGAATGCAGTGACTGGATTTTTCCACTTTTCTCTGCATGCAGCATGGTTATTGGCAGATAAGAATGCACCATTTGTGTGCTTTCCTTTTTATCGCTATATTTCTCTTCTTTCCACTTAAAGGAGTCATCAGGGCAAATAGAGTAAAATTAGTGGTACTTACCGGGGGCTTCCTCCAGCCCCAAGCTCCCAGGACCTCCCTTGCCGCTGCTCTGCAGGCGCAGTAGTTCTGCACCTGCGCAGTCCGCACCGGCCCACGTGGCGGTGATTGACAGCGCCGATCGCGCAGGCGCAGTACAGAGCGATCTCCAGGTCGCTCTGACGTCATCGCCGGGGACCAGGTCGGAGCTCCGGCTAATGGCTACGGGCAGAGCTGCGGCAAGGGAGGTCCTTGGAGCTTGGGGCTGGAGGAAGCCCCCGGTAAGTACTATTCATTTTACTCTATTTGCCCTGATGACTCCTTTAATGAGTTCACAGTCTGGCAAGCCCTGTAATGTGTAAGCAATTTCATATACAAAAAAGCATTTTATATTCTTATTGTGTGGAACTGAGAGATATATAGAACATGATCAAAATTCAGTAAGTACATTCACAAACCAACTTTCAAAAACAAACTTATGTATTAAAAGGAAAATTTAATTTAATCTCACTTCCAGGGTTAAACTAGTTATGCCTAATAAGTTACATATATAATGATTAAAACTCAAATTGCCTTAACTTTCAAATACACACATTACATGTATAATCTCCATTAAGCTGAGATAAAACAAAATGGTATTTGGTTTTAAAAGGCAGCAAGAAATTTTTAAATGTCTTAGCCCAAATTTTGATTATGTAGATTAAAAGATGTCACTGTAGAAAGAGTTAGTTTGTGTAAGTTCTCCTTAGTTCTCCTTGTGTAAGTTCTCCTTAAATTATTATTGGCCACAAGTTTGTTCTTTCAGTTCATATGTTTAACAAAGCATAAAATAAATCAGACATCAGACTATGAGTTAGTTTAGATGCCCTGTATGTGATTGTATTTTGTGTACATGTCTTGCATTAAATAGGAATGAAATTAAAAAGTCTGAAATAATATTTTGATTGCAAATTATATGCTCACATGTTCCCTTAGATATTTTAGATAATAATTCTGATCAAAATGTACTAAATATTGCACGAGTACACTGATGATACCTTAAAGGATACCAGAGACCAAGCCCCTATGTAAAAAAGACATGGTACGCCATCAGGAGGCTGTGAGCCCTCACTTACCGCTCCCTCATTTGCAACATTTGTGCCACCGTTCCCCCGTTCTATACACCGTTAGCAGCTCCCAACCCTAGCATCTATTATGGAAATGCTGTGCTGCGCATGAACAGTATTCCCTTCCCTCTCCCCCTGTGATGCGCCTAAGTCATCGCTAGACAGGGAGATGACGTAGGTGCATCACAGGGGGAGAGGGAAAGAAATGTTGTGCATGCGCAGCACAGTATTTCCATAGTGGATGCTGGGGTCAGGAGCTGCTAACGGTGTATAAAACGGGGGAACGGAGACACAAATGTTGCAAACGAAGGAACAGTAAGTGAGGGTTTACACCCTCCTGACAGCGTACCATGTTTTTTTTTATATAGGGGCTTGGGCTCTGGTATCCTTTAAATACTTTTTAACTGAAAAATAAGACAACTAATTCTTATTATCATAACTCTTCATGTTACTTTACTAATACAGATCTGTAAAGAGATCTAATTATGCTTAACTCATTATTAAAAAAAAAAGTAACATAAATGCACAGTAGAGTTTTTCTGCAGGTAAATAAAAAGTAGTTTATTCATATCGGCATTTAAATGATGTAGCTTAAAAATGGACCAATCATATCCCACTCTGGCTTCATCCTCTAGGTTAATTTGCTAAATACATTTACATATAGTTAACATAAAAATACATCAACTCCGTGATTTGCATCTAATTGATCATCCCTATAAAGGACTTATGTGTCAGTCAAAAACTATAATCGTTTGATTCCTGAGAGTTAGAGAAAATTAATGTATCTGTGTTGACCAGGGCAACAAGCACATTTTTAAGGCAAATAAATGTAAGCAATATTTAAATGAACTGGTTTCTCTACCAAAAATGTAAGTGTAGTAGTGAATAATTACATGTTCTTTAGTGTAACATTTAAGAAAAAATACATGTTCTCTCAGCATGTTATCTTGTTAAGTCACATAAATAATCAAATCGAACTAATGTTGATCAATTGATGTTACTAAATGCAAACTGCATAATAACGTCTTTTGAAAATTATGTGAGGGCTAGATTTCCTGCCTAAAAATAAATAAATGCAATAATATGTATGCATGAGCATGCCACTAACCACGCTTTTTTGCAACTAATGTCTGATTAGCAATGAAACTGTAGGCTCCTATTAATGCCTTTCTTTGGAAGAAATCTGGATGGATGCCATCTGAATCACTGTATTTCCTTAAAGTGTTACTGATTGAATACCAACAACTCTAACTCAAAAATGATTTTGTATACTTTTTTATTTGTTGTTACATTTGGCTTGAAGTTTATTAGTTGTGATAAACGTTTAAGATGTCTTTGAATTTGACCTATTATTACTATATATTTATGTCATTACATTTATTGCCATAGTACTTCTGCCTATATAATATCATAATATTTAATTTTTCTTAATATTATAGCTAGAGGGGCTTTATTTAGCTTAGACAGTACATTATAATTATTTTATGTTTATTATAGATTTATTTTGATTCACTAATTTATACTAATTATATAAACTGTAGTACATACTGAACATTTAAGTGCCTAAAACGTCTTTGAAATACTAATTAGAAAAATGTATATCACTGTACAATTGCTAATAACATATTGTCATAGTTTGAGGAATCAACATGTGTTTGCAACTCTAAATAAGAATGTTTACTGTTCCCTTTGTATACATTCAGATTTCTTCCTGTATTTATATTGATGTACAATGTCTATGTTTACACTTTAAGTATGAAAATGGACATGGACACTTAATTTGGCCATTTATCATGCATCACATGTCTTGTTTCAATGTGCAGATGTAGAAAAGTCATAGTATTCATGTATAATTTGTTTTGGAGTACAGTGTATTGCTCTTTTCTGAAACTTTTTCCCTTTTCTTTCTTTTTGTCAACTTTCTGCATTGGCAGAGCATCTTGGAATTGAATTTATGGGTATGGACCAATCATTCCTTTTAGCCTGCAGATATTAGAGCCTAAAAGCTTAAAACCTTCCTTTTTCCTTCAAATCCTAACCAATTTCTTTATGCTTTGAAAGGGATCATACAGCTATAACACAATTGTGCCTATCTGTTCAGATTCTGCTATCTATAATAAATACAATACAATGCTAGATTCAAATCCCTATACATTTTGCTTACACTTTTACTAAACTGATATGACGTGTTGCTGAAAATTAGTTATTTCAGTACTATTTAGGTGATGTTTGAAATATTGAACTGAGTACCCATATACTATTCTTACCACACAACTATCAATAAAGATTATGGAGAAAGTTACAACTGAAATTATAATGGAAATGCCACTACAATACACAGTTTTATACTTGACCACATATTTTTTTTTATTTCCACAGATAAAAATATTCCATACTTTTAGTTAATGATAACCTCAGGTTTAATTATGAAGAAAAAATATAAAATTATTATGGATAGGAGTTGAAATTTTCTGTTTCATTAATCCAGCTTTCACTACACACATTTATGATACATTATATAAAGAAAGGTACCTTTTTTTATTGTTTTTGAAAAAATTGCAAACAATTGATGAAGGGATTTTTCTTGGATTGGATTACTTTGATAGGTGTAAAACAAAGTTTTGTTTGTTCTTTAATATTAGTGTTAATGTGCATTTTATGAGGGAAACCACAAATGAGACATAAACCACAAATGAGACAGAAATACAGAAGCTAATACTTGGAATCCCAGTGTAAATGCATAGCACTTTTAAAGGGTCCTGGGTTAAGCAAAAAAAACCAAACAAACAAGTGTTTGCCATCATGATTTAAGAAAATATATATTGTGTGGTGTTGATGATTGTCAAGTTAAAATATAATGTGTATTTAAAAAAAATTCAAATTTATTGATCAGATAGTATGCCAACTTTTAACAGATGCTGGCATGTATTCAGTCTTGCATTCTCTTAAAAAATAATAAACAAAAATAAAAAATAAAAAAAATACACAACAGAGAGCTATTTTCAAGAATAAGAACACTAAATTAAAATTCAATTTGGGGAAAGTGGTGCCCCAGTGTGAATAAAAATAGATTAAAAACATTGAAAAAAATGAGGTGGCTTACCTCAATGACAAGATCTTTATATAGACATAGAAATATTTATTTAGCTCAGGCAACGCGTTTCACGGGTCTAAGCCTGCTTCTTCAAGCTAATAGTGCCAATTGAAAATAGCCAATCAGCAAAGGGAGCCTCTCGTAAACCATAGCGATAATCTGTCACTTTTACATAGGAGAGCGACCACACCCAGGTCCGGCTGGACCATCCCGTGTGGAGTCGGGATTGTTGTCTCCACCTGCTTTCTGTGGTCGGTTGCCTCTGCAACCCGCCTTCGTGAGCTATCCCGTATATGAAAACCTTGAAATTTGGGCTCTCGTTTTTTGTCTCCTGTGTCTTTTTCTCTAGGGTGCTGAGACACCCCTACTACTCTACTAAATTAAAATGTTCTTACATTTAAAGGGGCACTATGGCAAAAAAATTAAAATTTAAAACATGTGCAAACATAGACAAATAAGAAGTACATTTTTTTTCCAGAGTAAAATGAGCCATAAATTACTTTTCTCCTATTTTGCTGTCACTTACAGTAGGTAGTAGAAATCTGACAGAAGCAACAGGTTTTGGACTAGTCCATCCCTTCATAGGGGATTTCGAGCAAGGCTTTTATTCTTTATAAAGATATTTCCTAAAAAGGATTTCAACAATGATTTCAACAGCCTCCATGCCTGCTACATAGTTTTTTGGTAGTTGGATGGAGCAACTCCCATTCACTAAGTGCTTTTGAAAATAAATTCCTGAGAATCCCCCATAAAAAGATGGACTAGTCCAAAACCTGTCGCTTCAGTCAGATTTCTACTACCTACTGTAAGTGACAGCAACACAGGAGAAAAGTAATTTATGGCTCATTTTACTCTGGAAAAACCGTACTTCATATTTGTATATGTTTGCACATATTTTAAATTTTACAGTTTTTCTCCATAGTGCCCCTTTAATGATTAATATAATTTATTGCCTATACAATTCATCTTACTTCTGTATCCTGTAATTTACCATACTTCTGAACATATTTTTGATGCCTTCTTTCTTTTTTGTTCATAGTTGATATATAAACATAAATCTATTTTCTACTGTTTCATATTGTGGAATATAAAACAGAGCATATTCTTATTTTTCACCAAGGTTTTTCATACAAGCAACAAACTGATTGTTATGCGATCACCGTAAATAGTTATTTATTCAGTTCAAATGTATTCATATTTTTTTTTATAATGACATAAACCCTACTGTTGACTAAAACCCAAGTTCCTGTTCTTTCTTACATATTATCCTTTTTTCATTTTTGACCTAAAACAACAACTACATGCTGATGGTGAAATTTTTTCACTAGCACATAAAAAAATATTGCATAAGTTGCAGGAAGGTTAATATTTTTCCCATAATAATAAATGTATTGTTGAAAACTTTAAATAATTGTTTACACTGTTAACCAGCCTTAACTGGAATTCCGAAGTTGATGATTACATAGTTACATACATAAATGGTTAAACCTGATACATACACTTTTCTATCATCTAAACCATTTGTATAGTAAGTCAAGGAAGTCATTGCTTAAAGGGAAGGTCCAAGCAAAATAAAAAAATGAGTTTCACTTACCTGGGGCTTCTACCAGCCCCATGCAGCCATCCTGTGCCCTCGTAGTCACTCACTGCAGCTCCAGTCCCCCGCTGGCAGCTTGCCGACCTCGGAGGTCGGCGGGCCGCATTGCATACGTTTTTACGCATTCCCGCTAGTGCAGGAACATTAACACATACGTTTTTACGCATTACTGATTCAATGCGTAAAAATGTACGCATTGAACCAGTAACGCGTAAAAATGTATGTGTTAATGTTCCTGCACTAGCGGGAATGCGTAAAAACTTACGCAATGCGGCCAGCCGACCTCCGAGGTCAGAAAGCTGCCAGCGGGGGACTGGAGCTGCAGTGAGTGACTACGAGGGCACAGGATGGCTGCATGGGGCTGGTAGAAGCCCCAGGTAAGTGAAACTCATTTTTTTATTTTGCTTGGACCTTCCCTTTAACAGCCACATTTAGTTTATAGTTAATACTGAAAATTTCTTATTTTGTTCATTTGATTTTATTATAAAGGTATAATGTACAGCAGCCATTGTTAGTTGTGTTTGCTTAGGCTTCTTATCAGTAGACCAATTAGAGCAGGTATTTTTTAAGTTATCCTAAGTTTTTTTAATGACAGTACCAGAAGATAACTAATCTGGTAATGTTCCCAGTCCTCCTCAGCTGGTTTATATTATCAACCAGCACAATTTAGGTTACATTTATGCAGAATAAATTAATCTTACACACAATTTAACTCTTTTTTAACATGTTGGGAAACTTTATTAAACTGTTACTAGACCTTAACTTATCTTCTTAGATGAATTTATATCATGCTCTATAAATCAGCTAGCCAACTATTGTTTTACAATGTGTGTACTTCAAAAGGTTTTTTTTTTTGGGGGGGGGGGGGCGTGTGTGTGGGGGGAGGGGTGCTTGAATGCTCATTTGTATTGTGCTTAGTTAAAAAGTAAAAAGTAAAATAGTTTGTTTAGTACTTTTATGTAAGTAAAAAAAAATTAATGACCAAAACAAACTTTAGGTATAGTACATAACTTAGGTTTGCCCTGAATTCATAGCTATATAGATAAAGTATTTAAAGCACTATATTAAGTATCTGCTGTACTTGTCAAAGGTTTGTTTTTTTTTTTGTAAGGTAATGTTAAATGTCTATACAATTCGATTTGATGCATGATTGTACTGTGGTGTTCAGTCCTTGAAATAAATCCATAAGTATACAGGCCTTCATTTGGAAAAATTATTCATAACAGCAGCCAACTACAGACCAGATTTTAAGCTCAGATATTTCAGATTTTTGCTGTTAGCTATAATTCCATCAACATACTTAAATTATGTGTTGCTATCATTTTATTAATACACTTTTATTGCAATTTAAGAAATGCAATATGTCCCTTAACTGTATTTAGTTGTATCTCCATTATATTTCACAATTACCACAACACAAGGTGCATTTTTAACACAGAAAAAGCAGTATATTTGACACATTTTAACAGCATTGCAAATACCTGATTTTAATATGTGTAGAAAATCAAGCAATAGAGCAATAGAATAATCAATCTCATATTTAGCTCTATAAGGTTTGTTTCTTTTAAGGTCCTACAGTTTGTAAATACCCTTAGTAAACATTTGGTGCTTAGTTTAAAATGTTCAAATCTTGCTTGCAGCCATATTCAGAACCTTTGCCTTCCTCTATCCCCCACCTGCATGTCTCCCTAGGATGAAAGATATTTGCCAAGTGCGACTGGTGGTGCCATAGTATGGCAGCCTCAGCTCTTGACTTTCGGACATTATCCCCCCATCCTTCCAGAACCTGTATGAGCCAAAACCAATTCCGGGTACAACCCCCCATTTGTACTTGGCGAAGTAAATGATTCTGATTCAAGAATCTTTGAACACAATATAAACTCTATAGAGAGATGTATTAAAGGTGAAATAAAATTCACTAAACTATACCAATACCCACTTTAAACATACAATCATTGAGGAATTTAAAAAGCAAAAATTGTCTCTACATGTGATTATATATCTAATGTGAACAAAGGTTCAGTTTATTGAACTTCACACTTTAACAAAATCAATAAAATGCTAAGATGTTTAAACAGTAGTTACCGCCCTACTCATGATTGTTTACACGTAACCTAAGGTAATATATATCAAATACATATTTTATATAACTTAAATGCTTCATCTTAGAAAATCTGAACTGTCAGAATGACAAAGTTGGACTCCACAATTCACAATATTTCACTAACATGACACATTAAAACATTGTGTATCTTTTGGGTTTCCAGTTCATCAAACATACCAGATACATTTCAGTTTAGAGTGTGAGCAGTGTAATCAAATTATCATTAACTGCTATCATGCTCTGGATGTAAAATCACTGAAACTAGTGCAGGGGTTATGCTGTATGAGAAATCCCTTCAAACTCTGCTTCAATCTTTTTTTCAAGCATTTCCTCACTTTGTTTTTTCCAGTATCAAGCATGCTGTGCCAGGCCTACAGTTGACTCCTAAACTTATATCCCCTAACCTTATATTTTCCTTTATACAATCCCATTCTAACTCTGCCAGTCTTTCATGATATTTTTCATCCTCTAATGCTTTCTTTATATATATTTTTGTAATCAGTGCAGCTGTCCCCTAGTACAAGCTGACTTCTTTTACATTATTTATTAACAAT
Organism: Hyperolius riggenbachi; assembly: GCF_040937935.1. Classification (NCBI taxonomy): domain Eukaryota; kingdom Metazoa; phylum Chordata; class Amphibia; order Anura; family Hyperoliidae; genus Hyperolius; species Hyperolius riggenbachi. The sequence goes on along the minus strand of NC_090646.1, from coordinate 287,926,993 downwards.
CTTTGTTGTTCATTTTTGTTTGACAATGTTCATATCTCGTTAACTGTATATCTCATGGTCATGACATTGGCTTGCAAGACCTTCATTTTCATGCTAAAGGTGCACTGTATCTTGAAATAATTCTTGATCAGGAATGGTACTTACATGCTTAAAATTTTATTTAATTCGCTTTCATACTTCATTAAAACTTAAACACATGGTGAAGCCATTTTATAGTCAATTTAAATTTAGTGAAGATACACTGAATTTTCTCTGCTCTACATACTTTGAAGGCATGGTGAAATAATAATGTATATGTGAAGCTCAATTCATTTAAATTCTCTTAAAACCAGCACTAGTTGACAATTTAGACTTGGCTTCATCAAGGGTTGCACATAATTTTCTTAAGGGGAAGAAGAGAAGCCTATTTATTCACTTACACTTAAATGTTAACATGCTATGCAACTAACTACTTTAAAAAAAATGCCCAAAGCATTTAGCAGAAATTAAATAATTCACATTTTACACTGCCCATGTTGCCTTTCTGGTGTTGCTTTCCTTCCACTTCTCCTTTTTGAATAGAACTTAAAGAAGCAACTTCTTAGCTTACAACTTCATTCAAGCTTAGTTTTATGTAAGGGAATAATTTCTATTGCTTTTGCTAACTTTTCCATACATATCTTTAAAGGTATTTTAATGCCTGCAGGCTATTTAGGAAATATGGGCCATGGGGATTAAATGACTTGCAAGATAACTTATTTTCTCATGCTTTATTTAAGAAGAAATTTGTATTGGAATTTGTGAAATTCATTATTTAACCTTCATTTTCTGGAATAAAACTAGACAAAGAGTTACAAACTCTTGTAAAAGTGTCAGCACTATAGACCATAATTCCCTTTATAAAAAAAGAGAATTACCAGACATTTGTATTTAGGTACAGTATGTATGCAATTTCAATAATAATTTATTACATTTGTATTATAACGTGGCAATTCATATACATTTCTTATAATCCTATTTAATCAGGTAAGTGCAGCTTCGTAATCTTTTTTAGTTGTTCATTATGACAAGTACAGACTTATAAATAAGGATTAAACAGTCACAGTCTCTGTCAAATAGATTGAAAATGAGCAAGAATGGTCATCCAACTGGACATCTTAATCATTTTCTAGTTAGAAGCTGTGGCACTTATTTGTTTGACATTAACTTACGTAAAAAAACAACACTATTTAAATACATCTAAAATTTATATTATTGCATCTTTAAATAGCTGCTACAAATAGTGTTCAATATTAAGTTCATAATTTCTACATAATTACATGGTTATGTGTTATAGAGATAATACAGAGACATGGGTAAGATGTTAATTAGAAAGATATATGAAATGTTTTTCATCCCAAATTCAAAGTATTGTTTGCATTACGACTGGGTTATAAACCCTGCAAACCAATATCAAGCATGCCGTTTCTGTATTTTTCATAATCTATCTTAGCCGTTTGTAAACTAGCTCACAAAATGTTCAGTTGTTTAAAAATTAATATAACTATCTGCCAGTATATATTTTGTGCTTGGAGCTTGCATCACTGATTGGTTATTTTACCTTGACTATTGCTCGACCTTTTTCTACAGTCTAACTAAAGTATGCCACACACTGAAATAATTTAAAGGAAGTGGGAGCAGGGAGGGAATAATCACTGTTCTATTTTACATTGTCTGTATAAAGGCAAGCACAAATTAGTCTGTAAAATAGTTTGTTATTCTATAGTTTACTAAGTCTACCATGAATATATTTTATTGTTTAATCAAACTGAATAATACAGCTTTATAACCCTGTAATGATGGTTGGTTATTTTATTTAAACAGCAAAATCACTCGAAAATCAATTAAAGACGACTTGCTAACAGTATTGTCACTTTTGCATTTAAGTTACATGCAATTATACATCATTAATGCTTCAATGGAAGTATTAAAGAGATAAAATGGCAACACAATTTTTTTTTATTTAGCCCAGACAATTACATTTTGCTGCTTTTTACATTTTATATGATTTAATAGGCATTATAGATGAACAATTCACTTTAAACATTAAAATAGGAATTAATTATCCCAATGTAGCTTTAAGTTAGTTAGTTCTCCCATGAATTTCCCTAGGCTGTGGTAGGGACTTAGACTATGCCTATGGTAGGGATTAGCTTCAGAATCCTTCTGAGGAACAGTTAGTGTACTCTGTAAAGTGCTGTGGAAAATGTCGGTGCTATAATAATAATTTACATGTTCCCTTAGTGAACTTTTAGTATTATAAAAATGCCCCCAAAAAAATTATTATAAAAATGTGACAAAAACTTCAGAGGTTCCTCTGAACATTATTGGGTATTTGAACTGAGCATAGGTACATGTAAAATTTTCTTCTGTAAACTGCTTTTTAAACCTGTTAATGAATAATTAGTTCAATTAAGATACAGTGCACTTCATACTGGGAAAATGCTTTATATAAAAAATTACTTTTGTTCATTTTTGGTCCCTGTTTGCAAGCCAATATCAGCTTTATAATTATATGTTTTTTTCTGAGGTTTTCTTGTGAAGGCAACTAAATTATTATTTACATATTATATAGATAACTGAAAACATTTAATAAAAAAACACATTAAAAATATAGTGATGAAAGTTACATATTTGATTAATAATTTAATAAAATACTTTGTGCATTTTATAGTGTCATTTGCCATTAAGTATATAAATTGTTTTGGTTTATCATAATACCATATATCAAAAATATAGATACAATCCATATTATATATACACAGTATTATCTATCCAGTATAGTATTTTATAACACTATTCATAAACATGATACTATACCCCACGGGGACTTTTAGTAGGGGTTTTACTTTGAATACCTTTGCATTCATTTCTGTGCACTATTTTATATTGTGTACTTTCAAATATCAGTTACGTAGTTTTCATTGTGTGCTATTTCTTTTCAGTCTTGCAGCTGCCTTCACAAGATCTGGCTCAGAAATTTCATGTCCCATGCATTACTTCCAGAGTTTTTCTTTATGAAACTTAGAAAATATTTAGCACGCTAATTTAAATTATTTTGTATGCATGTATTTATATAGAAATACATTTAAATAATTTGGATTGCCTAGTTTTTAGGATTCAATTGGATCTATAATTTTCAGTTTTATAATATTGTATAGAAGTATTATTATTATTATCAATAATTTAGTACTTTATAGATGTAATTATATTATTCATATTCTCATGTAGTTATCATGTAGTTTGTTTTTACTTGGCATTTGAATCTGTTTTTTTTTATTTCTTGCCTTTTTAGAAGCTGAAGAATTGTACCAGAAAAGAGTGCTGACAATTACTGGCATCTGCATTGCCCTGCTTGTGGTCGGCATCATGTGTGTTGTGGCCTACTGCAAAACAAAGTAAATTTTCTTTTTTTTCCCCCATTTTTATTTAACTTTACAATTTGGTTCTGGTCATCAAAAAATGTATAGACTGTGCAAATCTGAACATACATTGTATTTTTGTCAAGACTGGCTTTTCTGTATTAAAAATATGTATAGATTTGTTAACTTTTGGAAATGTTATCTCCTTCATAAAGCATACAGAAACACATAAAAAGTAGGCAGTTAAAATCTGACTGGACTGACAGGTTTTGGGCCAGTCTATCTCTTCATGGGGATTATCAGGGTTTTCTTTGTTTTCAACAGCATTTCCTGAACAGCAGTTGCAAAATCTAACAAAATAGTGTGCAAGAGAGTAGGAAGGCTGACTGGTATCTTACTATTTTGGCAGTTAAACTGCTGTTCAGGAAATGATGTTGAAAACAAAGAAAAACCCTGAGAATCCCCATGAGGAGATGGACTGGCCCAAAACCTGTCGGTTCTGTCAGATTTTAACTGCCTACTTTTTTGCGATAATGGTCCTTTACGTATGCTGTGTAAGCTTTGGGTTTTAGTACTTTAGTCTTAATGATATGCTATATATCTCACAGTCATGTTTTCTATTCTTTAGTGGAATTTATCAACCACTGGAGTGAATTTTACATCTTTTGAACACTTTCTCTTTACCTACATCTTTTTTTTTTCATTGTTAGTAAAGGTTTATAGCCTATTACACATACAGTTATATTTGATGCAGGCATTCCAGGAAATTATCATTGGAAAAGTGAAATAACCTAGACATTTTTCACAAAGTAGAGCATTTCCAGCTCTGAGGGATTTTCTTTCTCTGCACAGACCCATCACCAGACCTTGCCCTCATACTCAATCTGCTCCTTTCTGAGAAGTGCAGGGAGCAGATGGGCAGGGTCAACACTGTTTTCACTGAATTGGGCATGCGCCCATCTCAGCTCTATATGCCTCCTGTGAATGATGAAGGGATAGGGAAAGGAGTATGTACTTACCTTCTGTTCAGTCCAAGAAAGCTACATCAGCCAGCCATGTAATAAGATGAACTTAATACATTTTACATTAATACATTTTACAATAAAACATTTTGCAGGCAAACACTCTTAATTTGTAGTTTTTATGTCTTTTATCATTAATGTACTGATATTTGTTAAATACTAAACATATAATCTTACATTTATGTCTAGGAAACAAAGGAAAAAGTTGCATGATCGTCTTAGGCAAAGTCTTCGCTCAGAAAGGAACAATGTGGTAAACATGGCAAATGGCCCACATCATCCAAATCCACCGGCAGAAAATGTTCAGCTGGTAAATGTAGGTTTATGTTAACTAGTGTCTATATGTATAAGATTTGTTTAATGAACATCTGTCATTATGTCATTTCTGTCAATGACCAAAAATGTACCACTCTACTTTCATCAACGATTCCCCAGATACTCTGGCTCAAAAAAACTTTTGACTGATGTCACGTATGTAGGTGCAAGATGACCCTGAGATTCTCATATTTCACATTTGCTATATAACAAGCAGCACTACTTAGCAAGACAGGGGAGTTAATTCAGTTAGGGATAACAAGCATACAGGAAATGGGAAATTTCTCTCTATAACAGATTTTTACTTTTGACTTATGGAGCAGAAGCTGAAAGTCAGTCAAGACAATGCATACACATTAACAAAGCCAATTGATAATATTGCTGGTGATACAAAATTGTCAGATTGTCGTAAAGGGTCACTTAAGGCAAAAAAAAGAGTTTTACTCACCTGGGGCTTCTACTAGCCCCCTGCAGCTGTGCCGTGCCCACGCAGACTCGCTCGGATCCTCCTGTCCCCGCCGGCAACTACTTCTGGTTTCGGCATCAGGCCCGACAGGCCTGGGAACGCAAGTGATTCTTGGCCGCAATACCGCCCTCTATATTGCTATTGCGACCAGGAACGCAAAAAATCACTCGCTGAAACTGGAAGTAGCTACAGCCAGGGACAGGAGGATCCGAGCGAGACTGCGTGGGCACGGGACAGCTGCAGGGGGCTGGTAAAAGCCCCAGGTGAGTAAAACTCTTTTTTTTTGCCTTAAGTGTCCCTTTAAGTTTATTATTTGCAGATCAAACAAAGCAGACAAGGTCCTCTGTCTCCTCCAGATACAGGGGAAGCTTCCCAAAATATAGATCTGCAATGGAATGTTATCTTCCTAGCTGTATTTGCTGCTTTTACCAAGTTGAACCAGACATCTTTGATGATCACATGGATGTCTCTCTGAGGCACCTTTAAGCTACAGTCACCCTGGTCAATTGCAAAAATGCATTTCGTTCGGTACTTACTTATAAGGACATTGACCTAACAGCTTTATTGGACAGCACTTGGGAAAGTTAGTGCTAGACATCTGAGAATGGAAGTTACTGTCAAGCATTGGTGAGGCGAGGTTAGCTTGAGGGAGAGGAGAGGTCAGTGTTAGGCATTGGAAATTAGAGGTATTAGGCATTATAGAGGAGAGATTAGTGTTTGTCATCCAAGAGGGTGCTTAGTGCTAGGCATTGGATAGAGGAGCTTAGTGTAAAGTATAGAAGAGGAGAAGTTAGTGTTACCTATCGGAGAAGAGATTAATGTTAGACATTGAAGAGAGAGGAGGTCATCATGAGTAACTCTTAGTACTACTGCATCTCTGCCCTTCAGAAAAAAATTGAAAATAAATGCACATAGTGTGAATGGGGCCTCAGCATTTTAAGTAACTTGCAAGTTGCTATGTGGATTCTAAAGGTAAAAATTATGAAAATAGAAAACTGTTTTCAGAAATAATTGCCTAGACTAATTCATTGCTTAGCAGTGAGATCCGTGGTAACAACTGCTGAATTCCCAGTGGTACTTTGGTTAAACATTTAAATTACAAGTTTATTTTACACAAATTGTCAAAGGTTGTTTTATATTATTGCAGTAACGAATAATGTTAAATCTTATTAAAGAGTGTGTATATATTTTTAGATTTTTTTTTACAGAAAAGGTTATTTTATTTGTGACTAAGTGTGTAAATACATTTTCTATTTTATGTATTCATACAGCAATATGTTTCCAAGAATGTTATATCCAGTGAACATGTCATTGAACGGGAGACAGAAACCTCATTTTCTACGAGTCATTATACATCAACAACGCATCACTCAACAACAGTTACACAAACACCGAGCCACAGGTCTGTGTGCCTTTTGTTTATTATTTAGTAAAATTAGATTCATTTTAAAACATGTAAAACTGTTTCTTTTAATTTTGCACAAATTCAGCTTGAAAAGGACAGACCAGCATTGAATTTCTTTATATATGTGCCATGCAGCTTTTTTCTTCTACCATAAGCAGAGGTGTAACTACTGGGGGAACAGCCCCTGCTGCCACAAGGTGCGTGTGGTTATAAGGGGCCCACAAGTACTCCCCCTCCCTCTTTCTGGTACAGGCCTGCCTTACAGGCCTGCCTTACTTATCAGGTATTGTGGTCATACTTGAAGTGGCTGCAGTGTTATGGAGGTATTATGATGGCTATGCTTGTTATATGACCCCAGCACATAATGTAGGCCCCCTGCCATGGAGTCATTACAGGAGTGGAAACATTGGGTTACCCATGAAAGTTTTTAGGGGGGCCCCATGATTTGTATTTATGCCCCTAACCACGTGCAAAAGAAAAATGTTCTAAAAAAAAGAAGAAGAAAAGAATAGATATAAATATAGTATGAGGGAAAATACACTATTTTTTATTATTATTACCTATTGCACTATTATTGTTGCATGTTCTTACTCAAAAAAGCACACACTGCAATATCCAAATTCAAAAGAACTCTTATTCCATCCAATGTATAATTGACCTTATTTCTTTTAGTACACTTATACTAATTCTGTAAAAGGATGAATCAATACAGACCATTGGGCTTAGTTCAACTGTCATTTAAACATTAGTTTGAATGCATGTTAAAAGAGGACAATTTCAGGTCGACTGTAGAAAAACTGCAGTTTGAAATAAGTGAATCAGTTGAAATAAATAAATCAGTTTTTATAGGTGTATATGGACCTTTGACTTCAGTTCATATTGATGTCAGCAAGTTCCTACTTATTATACACAGCAGCCAATATCTTCATTAAAATATTTTCACCCAATTACCATATAACTGCAACCATTATAAATTATAACTATTAATACACTATAAATGTAAATTAACCACTTTACCCCCGCCCGTACGAATTTCTCCGTCCCTTTTTCCATCCTTTAACCCCCAGGGACGGAGAAATCCGTACTTTCCGCGTTCCCGACGCTGTCCGCGCTCCCGCTCGTAAACACGCCACCCGCCGCTAGTAAACACGCCGCCGCCCGCTCGCCCGGAGATCAATGAACGGGAAAATCCATTCCCGTTCGTTGATCTAAGCCCCACAATGATCCGCTGCTCTCCTATGGGCAGCGCGATCATTGTGAAAAAAAAACTCACGTGTCCAGCCTCTTTATACTTCCGCCAAGCTTCCGGAAGGAAGCTTGGAGGTCGCATTAAAACAAAAAGTTACTGTGGCCATCTTGTGGCCAAATAGTAAACTACACCCTACACAATATTTCACATACAAATAAATGATTTTTACACAAAAAATTAACTCATTACCTCCCACACTCCCCATTTTTTTTTTTGTAATTAAAAAAAAATTAAAAAATTTACAATTAAAAAAAATGCATAAATAGTTACCTTAGGGACTGAACTTTTTAAATATTTATGTCAAGAGGGTATAACACTGTTACTTTATAAACTATGGGCTTGTAATTAGGGATGGACGCAAAACTGAAAAAAATGCACCTTTATTTCCAAATAAAATATTGGCGCCAAACATTGTGATAGGGACATAATTTAAATGATTTTATAACCGGGACAAAAGGGCAAATAAATTTTATGGGTTTTAATTACAGTAGCATGCATTATTTAAAAACTATAATGGCCGAAAACTGAAAAATAATTATTTTTTTTCCCCACATTTTTCCTATTTTCCCATTAAAACACATTTAGAAAAAAATAATTCTTGACATAATGTCCCACCTAAAGAAAGCCTAATTGGTGGCGGAAAAAACAAGATATAGTTCATTTCATTGCGATAAGTAATGATAAAGTTATAGACGAATGAATGGAAGGAGCGCTGAAAGGTGAAAATTGCTCTGGTGCTCAGGGGGTAAAACCCCTCAGTGGTGAAGTGGTTAAAAAGGCACCATAGTGACAAATGGCCAATGTAGTAAATGATTCAGGATACCCACTTTTATGCTAATTACCCTGGTTACAGAATCAGAAACACTTCCTATAATTAAATATTGTTGTAAATTTAGTCTGTAGCCCTACCCTCCCAGTGATGCCTAGCCTGGGCTGTTTAGCAATGCAGAATACCCCCCAAAAAAATTTCAGGGAGACCAGTTATTATTTGTACTAGCTTTGAACCACTGAGTATACAAACATTCCACAGAGCTGCACCTGACAGCGCTTAAGATGTCACCACCTGGGATAAATTTCATAATGTAAATCAGGGTGCTTAAAGATTTTACAATGGGCAAACATTGACAAAATTATTTACAAAAGGCTTTTGAAAAACAATGTATTTATTACCTTACTTTCACTACAGTTGTTTTTAAATACAAAATGTAATTTCTTAAATAAAAAAGTTTACTATTTAATCTGATCATTGCAATGGGAGGATATCTGAAAGGCATGTCTGCTATTAATTAAAATAGCATGTAAAAACAACAATAAACAGCATAATGTCAGTACACTCTGTTATGCCTGATATGAATTCTAAGCATTTATGTTTTAGAGGACTGATAATGGGTGTAATCCACATAAAGTATCAGTAGTGCGGGACAGAGTCATGCAATTGCTTAACATTTATTCTACAATACAGTATCAAAAAATCCTTTGCAGCCCTTAAAAATGCAAAGTGGCTCATTGCAGCTTTAACAGACTGTAGAAATTGCTACTTAAATGAGTACACCTAGGCTTAGCTACCCTACCCTTTCTTAAAGGGATACTGTAGGGGGTCGGGGGAAAATGAGATGAACTTACCCGGGGCTTCTAATGGTCCCCCACAGACATCCTGTGCCCGCGCAGCCACTCACCGATGCTCTGGCCCCGCCTCCGATTCACTTCTAGAATTTCAGACTTTAGTTTCAGACTTTTAAGTCTGAAAACCACTGCGCCTGCGTTGCCATGTCCTCGATCCTGCTGATGTCACCAGGAGCGTACTGCGCAGACACAGACCATACTGGGCCTGCGCAGTACGCTCCTGGTGACATCAGCGGGATCGAGGACACGGCAACGCAGGCGCAGTGGTTTTCAGACTTTAAAGTCTGAAATTCCAGAAGTGAACCAGAGGCGGGACCGGAGCATCGGTGAATGGCTGCGCGGGCACAGGATGTCTGCGAGGGACCATTAGAAGCCCCGGGTAAGTTCAACTCATTTTCCCCCTACCCCTCTACAGTGTCCCTTTAATGCTGAAAAATCATCTGATTAATAAATAGTAATGAATTTAAATTGCTGTTTAGGATGCCACTAGCATTTCAATACTAAATTCCGTACTTACACCCTATGGAGTGAAAACTGGTTGAGACGTTATACACATTTGTAGTATGATAACTTCTGAGTAGCCTAGGGCAGTGCTAATTAATCCCAACAATTTATTTACAAGAGATTGCCATCAGTTTTATTTAAAGTAGACCTGTAGGAAAAAAAAAGAGGGCCTAGGGGTACTTGCCTCGGGAGGAGGAAGCCTCTGAATCCTAATGACGCTTTACCCAACTCACTCCCACAGCATGATCCAGCACTGGCAGCCCTGAACGCAGAGCCACAATCATTTTTACATTGCCTGCCTTTCGCAAGTGCATTAGCGCAGTAGAGTGGTCCCAATCGGCTTGGATATTTAGCGGAGAGCCACTTGTGCTCCTGAGTGAGGCTAGCTGATCCTCGGGGCTCCCAGCACTAATTTAATTAAAGGGAATCTAAAGTGACATGATGATATAGACATGTGTATGTATAGTGGCAGGCATACAGTACCTATGCTGTGCTCCTTTTCTTCTTTCCCTGTCTGAAAGAGTTACTAATTAGTTATGCAACTTAACTTTTCTCCACTCTGGACCCAGTAGAACTACAGCGTTCTACACTGATAAGGAATTACAGCTATAAAATACTTTCCTGGCAGTGAACTGGGCTTTTGAGTACAGGGTATACTGTAAATAAAAAGGTCAATAGTACATACAGTATACTTGAGCTCTCTCAGACACAGGGCAGGCTGTCGTTGAGCTGAAAAAAACAGTAAATCTACTTCTTTAAGTTTTTAAGCATAACATAAAACTGGGGGATATGTAAAAGTCATTTTTAGGAGTAGGAGAATAAATACAATTGTTTATCTCATCAGTTTATTCTCACTTTAGGTTCACTTTTAAGACAAGGTTAATAGATGGAAATAACAGTGTGCAAAAGACTTATTGAAAACACTACACTAACACCTATGTTTATTCTATTTATAGCTGGAGTAATGGTCAGTCAGAAAGCATCATTTCAGAAAGTCACTCAGTTATCGTGACATCGTCAGTAGAAAATAGTAGGCATACAAGTCCAACTGGACCAAGGGGGAGACTAAACGGTATTGGAGGCCCTAGAGACTGCAGTTACCTTAGGCATGCTAGAGACACACCAGATTCTTATAGAGATTCTCCCCACAGTGAACGGTAAGTGAAGATATTTTTGTTGTTGTTTTATGATGCTTTCTTATAAAACTATATATATTGCTGATTAAAATCAAATCTTCATAAAAACAGTTTTAGTGTTTAATAGTTTTGCATAGTAAATGCTTTGTTTATTCAAATAAAAAAAACAGATTACATATAGAAATTATAGGCATACCTAAAATAGTTTTAATGAGCCATGTTTTCATGCTTCTCATTATTATGCAAGTTAAAAACACCTAGTGAAGTTTGTTTATACATGATTTATCATTTATAACCCCAAAACTTAAAGAAAGCCTGTAGGGAAAAAAACTCCCCTATGAGCTACTCACTTAGATGAGTACCCCATAAGGGCATTTTTTCCTTTTATATGTACACTGTAAAATATACCTGAAGTAAGAGGAATATTGGGGATGGGGATGCCATATTTATTTCCTTTTAAACAATACCAGTTGCCTGGCATCCTGCTGCTCTCTTTGGTTGCGGTAGTGCCTGAATTGGACAGCTGAAACAAGCATATCCAATCAGATTCAATTAGAAACATCTGATTTGCATGCTTGTTTAAGGTCTATATCTAAAGCCTCATACACATGCCTGACTAAAGTCGGCCAAGGTGGCCGATAATGACCACCTCAGCCAATAGTCAGGCATGTGTACAGAGGCCCCCAAGCAGTGATGGCCACTCTAAAAGCCCAGGGGAACGACCCCCACCCACTGCGTGATGTCACACACATGGCACTTGGTCATCCCACCGCCCCCTTGCATAGCAACAGAATGCATTGTCAGCTACAAAGCTGACACATTTCTGTACAGGCCAGCCCAGCGATGTTGCTCAAGGGTGACATCAGTTGTTAGGTGTGTATTCACCAAAAGAACATTAGAGGCAAAGTATCAGCAGGACAGCCAGGCAATTTGCACTATTTAAAAGGAAATAAATATGGCAGCCTCCATATCCCTTTCACTGCAGGTGTCCTTTAAAATTGCAGGACTTACGCGATTTTGTAGCTGCAAAGGTTTCAGCATGATTAAAAAGTGCTGCCAGCTTGCCCCAGGCCTAATAGTATTACAAAGAGAAGAACTCAAGTTCAAGCATCCCATGAATACAACTGAAGAACCCCTGAGGGTGTATATAGCACACACTGAGAACCTAGGTGGTTGATAACCTAATACAAATTGTACGTACTTCACTACTAGAAGTTATTTTCACTTTATGGACCAGAGCTATTTTGACATATTAGCCCTATTCATACAGTAATAGCTTTATCCCTTCATCTGACACTTGAGTATGTGTGTGTGTGTGTGTGTGTGTGTGTGTGTGTGTGTGTGTGTGTGTGTGTGTGTGTGTGTGTGTGTGTGTGTGTGTGTGTGTGTGTGTGTGTGTGTGTGTGTGTGTGTGTGTGTGTGTGTGTGTGTGTGTGTGTGTATATATACATATGATTTTTTTCCTGAGTACAAACTAGACTTTTTTAAGCTGTATTTCTTAGACCCATTGTAGTTTTAAAATAGAAAGTGCTACAGTAGATACAAATAGTAGTATTTTTTAAAACTATGACAAAAAGGTATATTTTTGCTTTTTTTTCTGTGAACTGTAACTATAATTAACCATTTTCACAGTAAAAATGGAGGAGAGATTAATAGGAATGGTAGCTGGTTGTTTTATAATGTAGGATCACGGTCTCAAAGGTAGGTGTGAACAGAAGAGGTGGCTAAACAGTATTTATCAAACATCACATCCCCATGTTTCTATCCTATTACATCCCTTACCTTATGGTGCCCCATTACATGTGCCCTTTTTGCATGTGTCCCTTTTAGTTGCCCCCATTAAAGTGTCCTCCATTCTTGTGTCTTGTTATAGAGTGTTCAAATATACTGCCCTCTATGATGTGCCCCCTTAAAGTGGCACCTATGTTTCAACCCCTTATATTGGCCCTTATCTTTTGCCCTTTTACAATGGCCCTTTCCTTGCTTCCCTGTATAGTGGCCCGTGTTCTCTTCCTCATTCTAGAGCCCCTATAAAATAGCCCCCTGTACTGTGGTCTTATAAAGTACCTTTTTAATTTCCCCTGGTGGTATGATGGCCCCCCTCCCTCTTATATACTTTTTTTTCTGATGGTTAAAGAGAACCCGAGGTGTGTTTAAAGAATGTTATCTGCATACAGAGGCTGGATCTGCCTATACAGCCTATACAGCCCAGCCTCTGTTGCTATCCCAAACCCCACTAAGGTCCCCCTGCACTCTGCAATCCCTCATAAATCACAGCCATGCTGTGAGGCTGTGTTTACATCTGTCGTGTCAGTCTCAGCTGCTCCCCCGCCTCCTGCATAGCTCCGGTCCCTGCCCCCGTCCCTTCCCTCCAATCAGCAGGGAGGGAAGGGATGCAGGCGGGGACTGGCGTTCTGCAGGAGGCGGGGAGAGCAGCAGACTGACACTATAGAGATAAACACAGCCAGCTCTGACAAGCTGTTTGTCAGCAACGTGGCTGTGATTTATGAGGGATTGCAGAGTGCAGGGGGACCTTAGGGGGGGTTTGGGATAGCAACAGAGGCTGGGCTGTATAGGCAGATCCAGCCTCTGTATGCAGATAATATTCTTCAAACCCACCTCGGGTTCTCTTTAAGTAGCCCACCTCACCTTATATAGTTTTTCCTGTTACCAAAACAGGGAAGCTTGTCTGGATATTCTTAAGAGCCCAGGTATAATGAGCCCTGGTGCTTGCTAGCATACTATGCTCATTAATTACTAAGAATATTTATATATTTGTATCCCAGAAGCTTAGATGAAGTTTCAGAGGATGTAAATATTCTGTTCTCAGAACCTGAACAGGTGAAATGCATATCTGCTGTCAGTCTCTTTATTTTTGCTCTATTTCTTTTATGTTCTTCCTATTGCTTTGTTAACCATTAAAGTGAGTGGAAATCAATCTAAAAAAAGTAATCCAAATACTTACCTAAGGAGAGGGAAGGCTCTGGGTCCCATAGAGTGTTCCCGCTCCTCTCTCAGCCTTGTTCCAGCGCTAGCTCCCCGGTAGCAGTATTCAACCAAATTTCGGAAGTCTCCGTGAGCCTGAGTGCTCCCGAAGACAAGCCACTCCATACTGTGCACACGCGAGTGCCCTCTGTCACGTACTCGCATGTGCACAAGCATTTGTTTTTCATGGAATCAAAATTTAAATGATTGATTTAACTGAAAATAATGTGTTCATACATTATGTTCTTATGTCACATAATATTGAAATATCCTAATCTACATGGCGTGATTTATTTTTTTTCTTTAAAAATGTAAAATATTTTGTATTTTTAATATGCATAAAGACAGCTTAAATAATGAGTTTTCATTTATTAACTTAAGTTCATTCATTAAATATGAATTTTTCATATAGTGAAGGTTTTGCAATAGAATAGAGATTAATACACATTACAAGCACCAACAAATTCCTTTTCTAAACTTTTCACATATCTACTGCACATACCATATACTTCTTTATCCATGCATGCATCATAAGTTCATTTTATTATACATATATACATATCTCATATGACATATGTATACTAACATTGCTACTGTGTTCAATGCAGTATATGTTGATTGAAAATCTTCATATATTATTCAGGTTTATTTACTTTGGTTACATTTTTCCTCATGACCAAACAATTATTAAAATTTTCTTCAATCAAAATCCAATGAGTAAAACAAACTTTTTTTTAATTCAGTTTTTTTTATAAATAAAACATTTTTTCAAATAATACTACTAAATCTTAAAATGTAAAAGTTGATATATGACCACTTTAAAGTTTCCATGATTTTGGTTACAGATTGACCAGCAAACTCATGGTAAACCAGAACTACTAGGAGTGTGTTGTACATTCCAGCGGTTCTGGGTGTGTGTTCAGCTTTCAGGGGCAATAAAGGGCTGATTTGCATATTCATCAGTGATGCACTGTGAGACACCTCATATGCTCACTCCAACATGAATAATCTCAAATACCTTCTGTTTTAAGAAGGCAAATTTCTGTTTACACAGGATTCGGTTAGAGATGATTAGTGTTGTTCAGATTTGGCATTACAGTGTTCGGGACACGGCAACATTTCAGCACCGAACAGCTGGAATGGGTGCATTTCATTTTTCTCCAATATTTCCTCCTTCCAGCTTGCATAATCAACTTGGAACGATTTGCCTCTCATTGACCATCCCTAATTACCAGTTGTATATACATCCAGTATCATTTCGTATGGATAATGTAAACAATTATGAATGGAGTGATTAAAAATTGATGACTTATGGCTGCCAAAGTAAAACATTGCATAGTAAAACAAAATACTGTTCATTATTTTGACATTTTACCTAACTTTTTACTTACTAGTTCGTCAGTTATATATTTATACTGAAATAAAGATAGTAGTTCACGATATATCATCTTTTTTTGTATTTTATGATTTAGGTATGTTTCGGCCATGACTACTCCAGCTCGTATGTCACCTGTGGACTTCCAGACCCCAATATCTCCGAAATCACCTTCTTTGGAAATGTCACCACCAATATCTAGCTTAGCTGTATCAGTTCCCTCTGTGGCTGTCAGTCCATTCATAGAAGAAGAAAGACCATTGCTTTTGGTATCACCTCCAAGATTACGGGACAAGAGATATGACTTGTATTACCACCATCATCATTACAACCAGCAGTACAATTCCTACCATCACAACCCTGCCCATGATAGTAGCAGTCTGCCGCCAAGTCCTTTAAGAATAGTGGAGGATGAGGAGTATGAAACCACACAAGAGTATGAGCCAGCCATGGAGCCTGTAAAGAAACTAGTGAACAGCCGGAGGGCAAAAAGAACAAAACCCAATGGCCACATTTCCAATAGATTAGAACTGGACACTGATACAAGCTCTGAGAGCAGTACATCTGAGAGTGAGACAGAAGATGAAAGAATAGGTGAGGATACGCCTTTCCTGAGTATACAAAATCCCCTGGCTACCAACTTAGAGTCAGCCAGTGCATACCGGCTTGCAGAAAGTAGGACTAACCCAAGTAGTCGATTCTCAACGCAAGAAGAGTTACAAGCACGGCTGTCCAGTGTAATAGCTAATCAAGACCCTATTGCTGTATAAAACAAATAAAACATAGATTCACCTGTAAAACTTTATTTTATATATGAAGTATTCCACCTTAAATTAAACAATTTATTTTATTTTACCAGTTCCTTAAGTAGAAAACAGGAAACATTTTATAAATTAAGTATATGTAAAAATGTGTTATGTGCCATATGTAGCAATTTTTTACAGTATTTCAAAATAAGAAAGACATCAATGGTGCCTTTATGTTATGTTATGTTGACAACAGTTTTTGTATGTCCCAGTGATTGCTGTCCCACAGTATTTTTGCAGAACTGCTCTATCCTTCATATTTTTCTTGGCTTTTTGTGCATTGCATTAATGGTGTCGACTGAATGTATGATTTGCAAGAGTTACAGCAATCAACTGTTTGTTTGTGGTACTGTAGATTCCTGACTAACTGTCCCTGTAACGCAGTACTCATAAAAAAAAAATACTATTTACTTTTGTAGAAGGATTCTGTTGCTGTTGGTAATCAACCTAAGTTATGTCTGCTCTTTGCCAGCCAAGGCTTTGCTTTACAAGTCACTGATCTAATAGTAGATTGAACAGCATGCTACTATTAATTACAGGACAACAGATACTGCAAATAGACAATATTTAATACTTATTGGAAATGCAAATGCTATTGTAACATACATAATGATTAACTAAAAAAAAACTTCTCTGAAGCACTACCATCCTCAACTCAGCTGGTGTAGTTATGATACTGGGTCCTTGGTAATCACAAGGCATCACCCCACTCTCCCATGTAAAACTTTTCAGAGAGAAAATTATGGTTTCATTAAAATAAAAGTCCATGAAGCCAAAAAAGGAAGCTTAAGAAGGAAATGAAACAAAAATAAAGGTGCAATCATTTTTGACCATTTTATGATTGTTTTTACAATGTAATGTTATTTTTATTGTGTGTTATACAGGGTTTACACAAAAACCATTAACATGATACGTTATTTATTCTATAATAAACCATTGACTTAGAATAACCAAGACCCTTTTGATGAAAAAATACTTAGGATGTTTAATTTTTTTTGATAAGGTGAATATGAAAGGTGTAGTATTTTTCATTTCAGTAAGCAAGATGAGTGGGTATCCTATTTTGATATAAAGAAAATGTATTTATTTGAAAAGCACGTTTGCATTATACAGGCTGATAAACTGCATGAGCACCTGGTAGAAATGTGCATGACACAGTGTTTAAATGAGACTCAGTGACTGTTAGTAGCTTCAGTAGTTTTGGATCCATGTTGGAAATATTGCACCTTTTAGAAATCAGAACAATCCTTTTTGTTCTTGTTTAGATTTTTTTTTACATTATCCATTGAGCATGATTCTACCTTTAAACTACCTAATTTCTTGGGACAGCCTAAACATGGTCTTCCATATGCAATGAAAAACACTGGATAGAGGAAATCAATGTGAGTCCATTTGTGTTATACATTCTATCTCTGGTTTCTGTTTTATGGGGGAAAAAAATCATGGAGTAGGCTTCATAGTAACCATTTTCACTGTGATATCCTGGGGAATGATGCTGTTCAGTTTACATTTCTTAATGCCTTCTAAACACTAGAAATGCCCCTTTTGTCTTCAATTGCGAGAGCCATTTTAACATAGCCATTTCTCCAAACCTTAAAAAGAAAAATAAAGACAACAAAAAGCCTTCCTAACAAAAAGCCACACACCTTAAACTCTCACTCTAGTTTTTAGAACTGTTGTAAACAATACCAGAACAAACTTAATGTAAGGGTGTGAAAAGGGTTTGAATGTGTGAGCTTCTGAAATAACTTTTTTTGTTTTTTGTTATTAACTTTTGTCAGCCTGTTGCTTTGCTTCTAAGTCTTTTTTTTTAAAGATTTATGTCATCTTACAGATTTTTGTTTAATATTTAGTGTGTATGTTTGATGCCATGAAAACAGAACATGTTACTTGCATTTGTGGGACTCTCTGCAAAACTGACATGGATTAAAATAATTTGCTTGTTACATACCCGCACCTGTAGTTTTCAAAGTGTATCCCATTGTAGTGCGTAGTAGTAACACTTGCCTCTGCTTTTTAGGCCATATTGGCTAATAGTAAAATTGTATTTTATTAACAAACACTGCAGAGTTATAGTAACAACACAACTGGCACATATCACAAGGTTCAAATATATATGTTTTATGTATTTTTATGTAAATACATATTCATAGACATTTTACTTATTCATTTACTGTTCATTATATGTTTTGTATCATTAGCTTTCTCCTGGTTATATGTGTAAAGAGTTAGAGTATAAAATGAATTCTTTTATTTATATTTAGGTTACTAAGCTAGGAGAGAATTTTCATACAATTTTATGTTAAATGTTTGTATTGTTCAAAAGCCCTACATTATGATATATTTTTTTCGTTTGAGAATGTAAAGTGTTCTCTTTTTCTTTTTAAATAATTTATTGTTCAGAAGAATGTAATGAAAATTGTTGAAAGATACATAAAAAAATTGCAAGGTACTGAAAAAAACTAAACTTATTATCCCAACAACTAAGCAATAAGTAACTGTTGATTTTTTGGGGGGTTGTTATTCTTTATCTGCAAACAAGCTGTGGATGCAATAAAATACTACTATATACACTACAGAATTTTGTGAAAGCCAGCTGACATGACAGAATGAAATATAACCATAATTCAAATTATCAAAAGTGAGTAATAAAATCTGGTGATCCCCATACTTAAAAAAATTCTGGTCATGCTGTGAATCTCTTTATTAATTTGTATCCACTTAGCATGTGAAAATCTGTCTGAATAAATTTTTTTCTCTTTTAGCAACTTGAAAATGTGTGGTTTTCCAAACTGTGAGTTGTTACAAGCTTTAAGATCAACAAGCTGGATAACCATTTTATTTGTGTCTAGACATTTTTGAGGCTTGGTAGTGCACAGACATATATATATATTTAGCAGTAACAAGGCTACTATATATTTAAAAAGAACCAATAAACTGCCTAATCCTTGCAGTATATTATTTATTACTTTTTATTATATTTGTTAAAATATGCATATATGTCAAATGAATTAAAAGCAGGTGTTCATTTACAGTACCTTAGTTATGCTTGGCTTTATACACCTGTGCCTGTGCCATCCATGTAGTCCCTTTTAGGAAACTTTGAACTGACATCTGCAGTATGATCTGCCAGTGCCCACTATTCAAAAGTTTGTGTAATGGAGTGCTATTGCAGTGAAAGTCACATCTTCAAAGTGTAAATTGATTACTAGTGGAAACCTCTTTAAGAAGACCTTGGCTATGTTTTCTGGTATGCTGTGCTGCAGTTTCATTGAAAACAGTTAAGGAAACTTAGGATAAAGGCAAAATGAAAATATTTGGGGCACAGATTTGCAAAGCACTGTACTAAGAGATGAACATTTTACCCTAGCTCAAAAAAATATTTTTTCTCGAAATACTCAGTAAAGTATTGTTTGGATTTGATCCTCTAGTGGATTGTGATAGTAGAAACTGGTGGTAATGTGGCATATTGTGTGGTTTTAAACTGTAGCAGTATTAGTGTCCCATAAAGGAGACTGTTCATTTTCTGTCACTGTGACTGCTTTTATGAAGTTAACATAGATCCACAGGTTTAAACCAAGGGTATTCAAACCTGTTCTGAGGACTCACCAACAGTGAATGTTTTGTGGATTTCCTCCACAGAAAGCAGGTGGGTTTATCACGGATTAAATGGGTTACTAACTGATTAAACTGACTAGCAGAATTTCATGGTTAGAGATCTAAATACTCTGTTAGCGAGTCCTGAAAACACTGTTGAAAATCCCTGATCCAGAGTAAAATGTATACTCCTTACCTGTGTTTCCCTTAAGATCTATTATGTTGCATTAAAAATGCAATGAATGTAACTTATATCACAATCATGTAAACAATCATTCAGAAATACATTTGAACAGATAAAGGCATTCAGCTCCAAAACAGTATATCGAGCAGAGCACTGCCAATACAATAAGAGACTAGTCTCAACTTACAGTATTCTATAACATCAAGGCTTTGTCAGTCTATTATCTGATGTAAACCAATCCAAAGGTTGTACACCAGTGGTCTTTTTGATGGTGGGTGCAGGACCAAGTGGCAATAGTACATCCAATTATCCAAGATAGGGCTGCACACTAGACTTTAAGGAACTGAATTTATTGTTCCATATGTCCATATTAGTACTGTTCCTTGATAAAGGACCCTGCATGGCTCCAAAACAATTGCTGGCAATATGGTTGGTTGTGTATTGGTAATGGAACAATAAACACAGTTCCTTAAAGTGTGGTGTACAGACCTTTCTTGGATAATTATTTGTTATCTGATGCAAATGTGCACAAAAACACTGCTTGCAGCAAAGGATAATTGTGCTGGTCTTACTTTGATGGTATGCAGTCAAGTGACATCTTACATAGCAATTTGTGATCATGAAACTGTTAATGATGTAACAGCGCACAGAACTATTTATAGCTAAGAGAATATTCTCAGAGGTATTTCCAATGTCATTTGACGTTTCAGAATGAAAGACACAATGAACCTAAAACAGAAAAAACAGACATATTTTTACGTGCGAACGCAGTCAATATTGTTAAACCTGCAAAATGTAATCCAATAATGCATGTAGAATATACTATGCACATAACATTGCTGTCAGACTGTTAAAAATGTATATATCGGTTAATTTCTTAATAATATTTCACACTTGCAATTAATTTCAGTATCCATGCTTTATTTTATCTATTTTTTTTATGCGTTAATAATCTGTGTAAACAGAAACAAAGAATTTCGATGTCTACTTTATTTTTAAATATATTCTGCAAATAACATGATGTGCAAGTCATTGTTATTAGATTTTGTGGTTTCAACATGTTCTTCATATAATTCTTTTTTTCACATGCCAACCCGAAGCAGTACTAAAAACATTATAACCCCATAGCAAAATTTTAAACTGCGTTTTATTTTTAGTTTGCACACTGTACATATTTTTAATATTTTTAAAAGATAGAAACTTACAGACAACAGCATTGCAAGTAAGCACATGCAATGTAAACTAAAAGTCAGTACTGGTTAACCTCCTGGGCGGTATGATTATTTACAGATTTCTTTTTTCCAAAAGCGGTGCAATTTTTTTCCAAGCTTTCTGATCCTAAAAATCATACCGCCCTGCACATTCCACACCTCAGATGGATCCAACTCAGAATTACTGCCCTGAGCTGTGGATTTCCATCCCGAGCCTGACTCGGTGTTACCGCTAAAGAGGTGTTAAAGACTGCTTATTGTTTAGTCATTGATGCCAAGATATTACTCTATAAATCCACATTTTTTAGATACAGGGGAATTGATATGAACAGATTTTTTTTTTTTTAGTAACCAAGCAGAGCTTAACTCATTTGCAGCAAGTTGAAAACGGGCTGTGTGCTTGCAGTTTTATTTACTACTCTGTTTTGCCTTCATGTTAAACTAATCTCTTGTTCAGCCACTGCACACTCTTTACTTTCAAAACTTCCAAGCAGTACAAAAGGAGTTATGGCAACATTGATGTTATCTTTGCACTCACATGGGGGGGGGGGGGGGGGCATGGCTATGACTGCTGCAAAACCCTTGCCTCATTTTGCTAAGGAGTGCCTGGGAAATGTTATTTTAACAATCTGTCAGTAAGACAGTAAATAATGCAGCCTTATAGTTTTGTATATAAGTTGAGGACCCATATTCAGTTTTTTTTTTCCCTACGCTTTCTCCTAGGTGATATTATCAATACAATGCCTTTTAATCCACCATCAAGCAAAAAAAATAATAATAATAATTTTGACAATACTTTTTCAGATGCTGAGTGCTGAAAAGTTATTTTAAACAAAAGGTGAAACATTATCTCCTACGAGAAAACTTAGAGGAAAAACTAAATTGAATAAGGTCCTGGGTATGTTTCAAAATTGAGAGTTATTTTTATATCAGCATATATAATAAGCTTTGCTACTGAGTGTTTACATAGAAGTTATCATTGTCCCTGCAGCTGGTCTTAAAAAATAATAATAAAAAAGAAATATACGGCAAAAATTGGTGGGAAGCGTTTTTGGACATGAACGTTATGGTTTCTATCTTTTCAACATGAGTTAATGAACTGGCAATTAAGCCAAAATGTCATGCACCAGTCAAAGCAATTGAAGAAAGAACATTTTTAAAAATATTGTGAATGTATATCCACACTCTCAGCATTATGCTCTAAGGTTGTTACGGTCATGTTTATAGTAAACGCATCAGTAATAACACTCTGCTTTGTGTAACAATGGCCAGTGTATGCACACTATAACACTACAAATTAATACCCCAGACTTGTCAATTTCTCCACCCTGGGAGAGGTTGTTTTTTTAATTACATCTCATACTCAGAAATGGGAGACTGTTTGCTGTGTGGTCCTGCAATGGCCAATACTGGGTCCAGTGATCTTTAATATATCTTTAATATATTTATTAATGATCTAATGGATGAAATACAAGGTAATGCCATTTTTGCTGACAAATTGAACGACGTAAGGTTACGCATCTTGGACAAGCTAATGGCAAATCACTGTGCAAATTAAATGGTATGTCCAAGATTCTCAAAAAAGATCTTAGAAGCTAAGTAGAGGAACTGGATTGAATGCAAAATAGCTAAAGCAAATCAAATACTGGGATTATAAAACAGGAAAAACCATAAATAAAATCACAAGATGCTAGTATACTACTCCCTAAGACTGCATCTAGTGTATGTGAGGCTTTGCTGCACCACACTATAGGAAGGACATTTATCATGATGTTTTAGAACAAGGGAAAAAAAGGACTAATAAATTAAGCAGAGGGATGGAAGGTCTTCTTAATAAGAACAGTTAAACTGGGCTTATTTTCCCTTGAAATAGGATGGATGAGGGGTGTTCTAATTATTAAATAAACCCAAGTGCAATATAAAAGTTAGGCCAATGAGCTTTTTATTACTAGGTTTTGACCTTCACATGGAGGAAAGGAGATTTTGCCACATATTTAGAAAGAGATTCTACACAGTCACAGTGGTTAAAGTGTTTAATAGCTTACCTAAAAGAAGTAGTTATGGAAAATTCTATATTTTCATTTAAAAGAGGCTGGGTAATTTCCTTACCTTGAATGGCATCCTTGGCTATGATTGCTAGCTATGGGAAGATGATACTTTGATAAAGTCAGTTTCTCCCCTGGTGGCTTTCTTTCACCTGGCCTGAGGTGTAGTGATGCGCAAAAGGTTAAGCTTGATGGACACATGTCTTTTTCAACCTACACAATTATGTAAATATGTAACATCTGTCAAGGATTACTCAATGATGGACTCATATTAGATCATACTGCATTTGAAATATTTATTTAGTTTATGTATTTATATGCTTAGGCATCACATTGGGCGTTACAAACACAAAACATGAAGTTTGGTTACACATTGACATCTCTTGCACAGCCACCTGTGATGTACTCTGTAGCACTGTACACATTGAATGTTTGTACATTCTGCAGTGGTTTGCCAAAAACAGTGGAACATTCATCAAAGCTTGTAATATTTTCCTCAAATCTTATTTTACATTTTTTTTTATTGCGATCACTAAGTCAAAATGTATACAGAATTCTAAAAATGCTATGTGGTCCATATGCAATTCATTTTTTTTCTCCTGAGTTTTCTCCTAGGAGATAATTTTTCATCTTCTATTTAAAATGACTTTTCTATTGCAAATGGGCCATGATATCTTTTTATTATTCTATTGCATATGGGCCATTATATCTTCAGAAACACAGATCAAATAGGTTTACTACTTGCTACCTTGTAGTTTTATTTTGAAAGCTGTGAAGTGTACCCATACACAGTACAATAACAATGTTAGATTTTCCCATTTATTCAACCAAAACGAATCGAAACGAATGAAAGTCAAAAATAATCTTTTTTTATCAAGAATTATTTTTCGATAAAAATCTGATTGGACATGTTGGAAAAATATTTATATTTGATCTAATGGAATTATCAAGCAAAATTATCTGATCGAAAAAACATTTATCTCAGAAAAAAACACATATATAATTAGATAAATGCTTGCTCTAATTACATAATATATGTACTGCACTGTCCACATTTTGATTTTAGTGATTTTTCTATAGTTAAAAAAAATCAAAAATCCTTCTTAGGATTTTCCATCTTAACTCTGTCTATCTTGAAGCCAATCTTGACATAATTTCCTCCCTTACTCTGTCTGTGTTTGTATTGGCAGCCCTCCTCCCAGTCTTCAGACACTCCTACCCAGCTTTCCAATAGAAATTGCATTGTCGTGTGACTCTGCAGCTTCTCAGCATGATAAATATTGGCCAATAAAAGAGGAACAGAGGTGTGGAAGGGAACAACAGGAGCAAAAACGGTTTCAGCCAATCAGGCTGCATCAGTTAAGTCTAAGGGAAAAGGAAATAAGAAAAAAAGAAAACCCAGCATGCCCTGGCTTTGTACGACAGATATAGACCAAAGAAGAGCAGGGAAGCTGGGAAATTATATTTTATCGAGAACAAAAGAGTGATTTTTAACTTTTGGATTTCCTGGTTAGCATCCTTATTACTTGTTTACCAGATAAAAGAAAGAATTGATTTTTTATTTTATGCCTGACAGTTATGCTTTAAAATTAATGCTAAACTTCCGGCAGACAGGTAAATTCACAGGTGAAGTACAGTATAGATGAATCACTTTTACTTACCTATTACTATTACTTACCCGGTAACTGAGACAGCTCAGCACACAGCATAAGAAACATAAGCATCTTGATGACCTTTCCATTCTCACCTCTGCAGATAAACAACACAGCTTTAGCCTTCCTCAGGACTATTAATTGGACGATTAAGGTTACTGGAAATGGTCAATGGGATGCTATTAATTTTGGCTTAAATATAAATTTCATACTAATTTGTGAGAGAACGCGAAAAAGCCGCCGCATGTACTGACAGAAAGGCGGCTGGTTCCGCGTCCAGCGCGGCGGTTTGCACGCAGCAGCGTGTGCAGCTGGTGTGGCTGAGCCTGTTAGTTCACACAGGTTTAGGAATACGCGCGCGCGCACTGAAAGGCAGAACTTTTATGATGGTCAAGGGGGGATTAGCTGACCAGGCCGGTCAGCTGACCTCAGAGCTGGTAACCATTGGTTGATCACTTTAGGGTGGCGCCAGAGAGCACTGCTCTATATATGGTTACTGCTGGCCACTCTCAAATTGTCTGCCGTTGCGATCACTACGTGCAAGCACTCAGACCTTAGTCCGATCCAACAGTGTGTTTGAACCAGGAGGACCTGGGGATTTACACTGAGCCAGATTACTTGTTTTATTATTCTGCTATTCTTCAGACTAGTTCCAGGGTGTAGAGACCACGGACCTCACACCCAAGACTAGGGAACTTGTATTATCATTCTGTTTTACTTCAGACTAGTTCCAGGGTGTAGAGACCACGGACCTCACACCCAAGACTAGGGAACTTGTGTTATCATTCTGTTATACTTCAGACTAGTTCCAGGGTGTAGAGACCACGGACCTCACACTCAAGACTAGGCATTGTTTGATATTTGTTGTGACCTGTTGCTTTCCTGACTATCCCTCTGCTTTCTGATTTGGTACCACGCATATCTAATATCACAATGCCGAACCCTGCCTGACTTTGATACCGAATCAGCCTTCTGTCTTTGTACTTTATCTGCCTGTGTGTTCCCGACCTGGCTTGCCCGACCTCGAGAGCTATCTCTCTCCACTTAAGAGATAGTCTCCAAGATCAGTCAGTGACATCCACCTTCAGGTGTCACTCACTCTCTGGTCCTTCCTACCTTCAGCCTGACTCCACCCCTTGGAGAGTCTCAGGCTGCTGGAAGGTTTCTGTACTCTCCATAGCAGTATCTTCTGTACTGCTTAGGGTCACCTGTTCATCAGGTGGGTTGCTCAAAGTCATACTGTTACACCAAAACACTCACCATATATATCTAGAGGTGTCCAAAGGTTAGCACTATACCTGTATTATTGGTGATTCTGCAGATCATCCATAATCAGGTATAGATCTGTATTCTTGGTGATACTGCAGATCACCAATAATCAGATTCTCTCTGCGTGCCGACACCGATCGCTACAGAATGGCAGACCAAACCCAAATGGATGCACTTTACAGCCGTCTTGATGCACTCACCACCTTGGTGGAAACTTTCATCCGAGTGCTGAACAGTCATCAGACTCAGATCAACGCATTATCTGGGTCTGTACAAGTCTTTCAGACGTCTGTGAACACAGTGCGATCTCCTCCTAGCACAGACATACGCATGCCTGTACCTGAAAGATTTTGTGGTCACAGATCTGACTTCCAGAATTTTAGAAATAGAGTGTTGTCATACTTTGAGTTGAGACCTAATTCTTCTGGAACCATGGCACAGAGAATTACGTTTATTAAGACTCTGTTGTCAGGGGATTCCCAGACCTGGTGTTATGATCATGTCTGCAGCGTTTACTGCTGGCTGCAGTGGTATTGTAACCCAAGCAGTTCTGATGTCATTACATGCATTTTCTTGCATAGTTTGGTTTGCACTTAAACTAGTTGCTGATTCCATCTGCAGTCGCTCTGAAGTTAATGACAGTTTAATATGCTTTTGTGTAAACAAACATTGTCTGCTGCAATGGAGGGGCAATCCCTTTCCTGCAGGCTGCATATCATTGTCTGCCTTTTCCTGCTGTCAGCCTGTGATTAATTACCATTCACTTGTGTGGGAATCTGCAGGTCTGCTCCCATTGGATGACCTCAGTATAAAGAACTGCTTCCTGCAATGCTTGATGGGCGACCATAGTCTCAGATTCTGTCTGTTACTCTGCTCGTGCCCCACCTCGTTCCTAGTCCGTGTAGACTGCGCTGACTCCTGCGAAGGGGTCAGCGAGTCCTCCTAGTTCTGCTCTTGTTCTAGAAGTTGTTACTCTGCTTGTCTTGTGTCATATATTGGTTCATCGCCAATATATACGCATACTTGCGCATTTTGTTATTTTCCTTGTATTCGTGTTACGTTGATACATCAGTGTCGCTGATATATACGTACACAAACTGTTTATTTCCTGTGTTCAGTTAGGCAGCCTTCCAGCACGTTTTGGTAGTTTGCGCGTATCGTGAGCACTTGTGCTGAGCTAGTATCCTGCTCCTGGTCCTGTTTGTGGATTGCGTTCATCTCTGCGAGGAGATAACGAATCCTTCTGAATCCTGTCCTGTTACTGCTTGTGGATTGCGTTCATCTCTGCGAAGAGATAGCGAATCCTTCTGAGTCCTGTTCCCTGTATTGCTCCAGTGCTAGTCAGTGTTCCTGCTTGTGTCATATATCGGTTCATTGCCGATATATACATATGTTAGTCAGACGTTACAAATAGTTTCATTGATAGCTGTAATTGTAATACGCTAGGAAAACATACTTATTGTATATTTGTCTGTCTTACGTTCATCTATCTTGATCCTGCTATTTCCTGACTATCTTGTCCTGTCTTTGTGAGGCACGCCATCGCTGCAAACGCATTGGCTGCCTCATTCCAGTCTGTCTTATTGTGGACGCTTGCTGTCACTAAGTAGTGGCTAGTTAAGCAAGCGTTCATTCTGTCTACCTGTCCTGATCTCCTCAGTCCTGGTTTATGCGCTCAGCGCTACTTTGCGCTGAGACGTTATTACGAAAGTGTTGTTTGTGGCTGTTTGGATCTGCACCGGCTCTGTGCACCACAATCTCCTATTGGAGTCAGTCCTCTCCTCCACTAAACTGGGGATATCCTGATCCCTTGTGCTGGTGTGTGTATCTCCTTTATGTCAGTTTATGTGTTGCATGCTGACTGTGGAGATTACACCTCCAAGCCTAACATTGTCCTGATCTCCTCAGTCCTGGTTTATGCGCTCAGCGCTACTTTGCGCTGAGACGTTATTACGAAAGTGTTGTTTGTGGCTGTTCGGATCTGCACCGGCTCTGTGCACCACAATCTCCTATTGGAGTCAGTCCTCTCCTCCACTAAACTGGGGATATCCTGATCCCTTGTGCTGGTGTGTGTATCTCCTTCACGTCAGTTTATGTGTTGCATGCTGACTGTGGAGATTACACCTCCAAGCCTAACATTATGGTAGCCCCATTACCAATCCCTATTGTGGGGGGGATTTCCAGAAATTATGACACTGTTTGTCAGGGGTCCTGCTCCTTTAAAAAATTTGAAAAGCTTGGTCCTGAAGTTACAGACAAATTTATATCAGAATTGGTTAAAGTTCTGGCCAATCCCGACTTTCGGGCTTCTGCAATTTCTACCTGGTCTGATTGGATCGTTTGTGCTCTTTTTAAGGGCAAACTTTTTGATTGGGCAATCGATGTCTTAGATCACACTCAGTTTAGACAAAGTCCTTTGCAATTTATAGCTTTTGTAATTCACAATTGGTTGCGCATAGATCCATTGCCTTTTCCTCTTAATGAACTCCTGGCAGCAGGCCAATCAGCTGCTCCTTCAATTGCTTGCAAAAATGATCAGCAAGCAGAAAGTGTTACTGATAATTTTCCTGCAGCTTTGAATAAATCACCAAAAACAGCAAGGTCAAAGGCAAAACGCAAACGTTCTAAGAAACGTGTCCAATCTGCAGAATCGTTATCTTTAGCGTCTGCACATCAGACCTGCAATGAGATTCTGCCATTAACAGATAATGAAATGCAATTGTCTTTCAGGGGAGTTAAATGGACTTATGAAACTACTAATGAACTTTCATCACTGGCTAGGGAAAATAAAGATTTTTGTTTAAAAGAATTATCTGAGTATGATTATGAGGATATATTACAGAGTATTGAACAAATCAATCTATTCGTGCAGCAAGAAAAATTTGCATACACTACAGTCCAACACTTGCTACAGGTATTGGAGATCCTTAGGAATAAGAAATCTGCCAATCGCCTGCTAAATAATCCAATGTATGTTTCTGCCATAACCACATTTGTAAACTGTGGTCTGCCTGTTAAGTATGCTTGGAATCCTCCATTTGAGAAAGGAGAGATGGAAGCTCTGGTCAATGAATGGAAGAATGATTCAAGTTCATTTTGTCAATTTTACAGTGCAAAAAGTGAATTAGTATTGAATGCATGCATTAAGTCTGCCTATAACCTAATAAAAATTGGTGTGTGTGGGTATGACTTTGTGGCTCCATTGATCGATGTGTGGAAAATGATTTTGGACGATTTCTATGCGATTCAATCAGTTGATACCAGGGAAGACACACTGTCAATTGGAGACTGTCCCACTTCTCCAGTTACTGAGTTCCTGCCATGTTTTGTGAATGTTCCTGTAACTCCACCCTGTACCATGGATAACTCAGTGTTACTTCCCAGTAAAACAGAAGCCACTGATACTTTCTTAACTTTGCCCTGCACAAATTTCTCAGCAGAGAATCCAGAGGTCCTGCTGACTTCTGAGTCCAGCCTAGCCAGTACTCATGAGTCTTTGTTCAGTGAAACAGACACCAGAAAAATCTTGCCTGTCTCTGCAAACACTTCTGCAGAAATTACCTGTGTTAATAAAGTTCAACTCCTGTCTGATCCAGCAGATGCCAATAGATGCACTACATCAGTTTCCGAGTCCCAGCAATCCTGTCCAGAAACCTCAGAACCCCAGCATCTGAATTTTCCAATTTCACAATTGAATGGTGATTCAGATGCGCAAACATTGTGTTTTGATCTTCCTGTTTCTACACCTCACTCTAGTTTCGTGAATAACTCAGAGCGTCTGCTATGTGAATCCGAAATCGCAGAATTATTACCGTGTTCAGAAAATGTTCCAGTAAATTTGCCCTGTACCATGAATTGTGCAGTAGATCTCTCCAATGAAACTCAGGTCACAGAATCATTATGCCATCCAGCAGGTGCTTCCATGGTTTTGCCCTGCAATATGGACTGTTCAGTGATCCTGTCCAGTGAAGCTGTGGTCGCAGAGTCTTATGCTTCACCCAGTACTTTGGATACTTCAAACCCTCTAGCAGAGGAGTCTGAGGCACTGCTTACCTCAGTTGGTGTTGCAGTAATATTCACTTGTCTAGCAGCTGTTTTAGGATTACAGTCTGCTCTAATAAAACTTGATGAATTTCTGCCCAGCGAAGCAGAAGCCATTGAAATATTGTCCTTGTCAGCAAGTGTGTTAGATACCTTGCCCTGTACACAGTCTGATTTAACCAATGTTGTTGAGTCCCTCTCCAGGTTTGTAACAACCGAGGAACTCCAGCCCTGTCCTCTGAATGTTTCAAAAGTCTTGCCCTGTAACATGGATAATTCTGATTCTCTGGTCAAAATAATAGAAATCTCAGAATTTCAGTCCGGTCTAATGAGTGTTCCTGAAACCCAGCCCTGTATCCTGAAAGATTCTGGTTCTCTGGCCGCTGTGGCAGAGGTTCCAGAGTCCCCTTCCTGTCCAGGGAATTCCTCAGTTTTGCCTAGTCCAGTGGGGGCTGCTGCAATACTGACTTGTTCTGCAGCGCCTCATGAGCTCCAATCCAGTGTATTAGATGAGTCTCTGTCCAGTCCAGAGGTAGTTGTGGAGTCCCTATCTGGTTCAGTGCATACATCAGAAGATTTGTCCTGTCTTGTTAGTGCCCCTGAATCTGATTTGTTACTGACTTTGCTGGAATCAGCGACATCTAAGTCTGATCCTGCATTCTCGTGTAAAAGTCCAGTAGTTGCGAAGTCTAGTCATGATGATTTTTTTTGGCCAGTCCTGGTTTTGGTCCTGTCTTGGCTGACCCTGAGGCTCACAGTTCCTTGACATGCCCAGAGGTTTCTCTTGTGCCAGTGTGCCCAGATGTTCTTTGTGTGCCAGAATGCCCAAGTGTGTCTAAGGTGTTAGCGTGCTCTGATGCTTCCTTAGTGGGAACATGTTCTGATGTTGCCAGTCTGCCTGCATGCCCAGAGATGGTTCTGGTCCCTGAAAGCCCTGATCTTGATGTTTGTCCTTGTGGCCCTGACTCGGGAATTGCCCTAGGTTCCATAGGGGTTCTTGATAGTTCTCCATGTGAGCCTAAGGGGCGTTCTGACCTATGGGGATCTCTTTGGAGCTTCAAGGTGTTCTGGGAGGTCTCTGAGAAAACTTGTCCTGGTGCCTTGGACTGGTTCAATAGTGGGTTTTGTGTTGGTAAAGACAGTCCCGGTGGGCATTGCAAAGGCTTTGGCGTTTTTGAACGGTTCCTGGAAGGCGGTGGGTATCGCTCAGGGAGTTTCGGAGGGCTTTCTTCTGGAAATCATGGTTCTGATGGGTGTCACACTGGGGCTTGTAGTACTGATGGGCATGGTTCTGTAGGTTCTGGTTCTGATGGGTCCAGTCTTGTGGGGCCTGATTCTGGAATTTGGTCTTGCCGGGCTGTCCCGGTCATCATGAATTATCAGTCAGATGGTTTTGTTGGGAATTTCAGTTTTGAAAAGCGTCTGGTATCCGCTTTTAAGGGGGGGGGGGGGTAATGTTATGATCATGTCTGCAGCGTTTACTGCTGGCTGCAGTGGTATTGTAACCCAAGCAGTTCTGATGTCATTACATGCATTTTCTTGCATAGTTTGGTTTGCACTTAAACTAGTTGCTGATTCCATCTGCAGTCGCTCTGAAGTTAATGACAGTTTAATATGCTTTTGTGTAAACAAACATTGTCTGCTGCAATGGAGGGGCAATCCCTTTCCTGCAGGCTGCATATCATTGTCTGCCTTTTCCTGCTGTCAGCCTGTGATTAATTACCATTCACTTGTGTGGGAATCTGCAGGTCTGCTCCCATTGGATGACCTCAGTATAAAGAACTGCTTCCTGCAATGCTTGATGGGCTACCATAGTCTCAGATTCTGTCTGTTACTCTGCTCGTGCCCCACCTCGTTCCTAGTCCGTGTAGACTGCGCTGACTCCTGCGAAGGGGTCAGCGAGTCCTCCTAGTTCTGCTCTTGTTCTAGAAGTTGTTACTTTGCTTGTCTTGTGTCATATATTGGTTCATCGCCAATATATACGCATACTTGCGCATTTTGTTATTTTCCTTGTATTCGTGTTACGTTGATACATCAGTGTCGCTGATATATACGTACACGAACTGTTTATTTCCTGTGTTCAGTTAGGCAGCCTTCCAGCACGTTTTGGTAGTTTGCGCGTATCGTGAGCACCCGTGCTGAGCTAGTATCCTGCTCCTGGTCCTGTTTGTGGATTGCGTTCATCTCTGCGAGGAGATAACGAATCCTTCTGAATCCTGTCCTGTTACTGCTTGTGGATTGCGTTCATCTCTGCGAAGAGATAGCGAATCCTTCTGAGTCCTGTTCCCTGTATTGCTCCAGTGCTAGTCAGTGTTCCTGCTTGTGTCATATATCGGTTCATTGCCGATATATACATATGTTAGTCAGACGTTACAAATAGTTTCATTGATAGCTGTAATTGTAATACGCTAGGAAAACATACTTATTGTATATTTGTCTGTGTTACGTTCATCTATCTTGATCCTGCTATTTCCTGACTATCTTGTCCTGTCTTTGTGAGGCACGCCATCGCTGCAAACGCATTGGCTGCCTCATTCCAGTCTGTCTTATTGTGGACGCTTGCTGTCACTAAGTAGTGGCTAGTTAAGCAAGCGTTCATTCTGTCTACCTGTCCTGATCTCCTCCGTCCTGGTTTATGCGCTCAGCGCTACTTTGCGCTGAGACGTTATTACGAAAGTGTTGTTTATGGCTGTTCGGATCTGCACCGGCTCTGTGCACCACAATCTCCTATAGGAGTCAGTCCTCTCCTCCACTAAACTGGGGATATCCTGATCCCTTGTGCTGGTGTGTGTATCTCCTTCACGTCAGTTTATGTGTTGCATGCTGACTGTGGAGATTACACCTCCAAGCCTAACATTGTCCTGATCTCCTCAGTCCTGGTTTATGCGCTCAGCGCTACTTTGCGCTGAGACGTTATTACGAAAGTGTTGTTTGTGGCTGTTCGGATCTGCACCGGCTCTGTGCACCACAATCTCCTATTGGAGTCAGTCCTCTCCTCCACTAAACTGGGGATATCCTGATCCCTTGTGCTGGTGTGTGTATCTCCTTCACGTCAGTTTATGTGTTGCATGCTGACTGTGGAGATTACACCTCCAAGCCTAACACCTGGGCATACAATCTTCAGCCAGGGAATGAGGCTCTAGCCTCGGTTGAGGAATTGTTTAAAGCTATGGCTATAATTTATGATGATCCGGACATTGCCTCCACCACTGAGCGGAAGCTCAAGACGTTACGGCAGGGCAAGGGTCCGGTGGAAAATTATGCAGCCGAGTTCAGGAAATGGGCAGTTTCAGCTAGATGGGACTCATTCGCACTTCTGGACTGTTTTTTGTCAGGGTTGTCAGACGCGGTCTCTGATCTAATATTGGGTCACCCCGAACCAAAGTCTATTGATGAGGCCATTTCATTAGCAGTCAGGATTGATCGTCGCTTACGTTATCAAAGACAGACTCGGAGTAGGAACGATGTGAGATATGTTTCCTACGCCGCGCCTCAACCCGATTCATCTCCACCCGATTCATCTTCACCAGAACCAATGCAGATTGGGCGGTCGAAATTGTCCCGGGTGGAGCAGAGGCGCAGAAAAACAGAGCAGCTCTGTCTATACTGTGCAGAGGTGGGTCATATAGTGCAGAGTTGTCCCAAACAGTCTTTGCCTCTAGACGATAAACGTTTGCTCCTCCCTTGTACTATATCTTGGAAGGATAAGACAGAGACCACTGAGGCCTTCGTTGACTCTGGCTCAGCAGCCAACTTTATGGATTATGAATTTGCTAAGAAATTGGGAATTCCAATTTCCCCATTGAAGCAACAGATTCTGGTCACTGCAGTGGATGACTCCCCCCTGCAGAGTAACCACCCTCTGTCTCAGACCCCTGAGCTAAGGGTTACGGTAGGGGTGTTACATGGAGACAATTTACAGTTTCTAGTGTTGCGAATGACAACCTCCACGATCATTCTTGGTATGCCATGGTTACAACTTCACTCACCTCAGATCAATTGGGCTACAGGTCAGCTAACAAGCTGGTCTACCCATTGTTATCATCATTGTCTAGAGAAGGTAACCTTGGGTGAAACCAAGATTCACATGGAGGGATTGCCAGATCAGTATTCAGAATTTGCGGACGTGTTTTGTCCTAAGTCAGCCGATAAACTTCCTCCACACTGTCCCTTTGATTGCCCCATTGACCTCAGGTCTGGTTGTATGCCTCCTAGAGGTCATCTCTATAATCTATCTGGGCCAGAGAAAATAGCCATGCAAGAATACATCTGAGAAAATGTAACTAAGGGTTTTATTCGTCCTTCCCGGTCCCCAGCAGGGGCCGGGTTCTTTTTTGTGAAAAGGAAGGATGGAGGCCTCCATCCATGCATTGATTATCGGGGCTTAAATAAAATTACAGTAAAGAATCGTTATCCTCTGCCCTTGATAGACGATTTGTTTACCCAGGTCACCAGTGCGAAGATTTTCTCAAAGCTGGATTTAAGGGGTGCATACAACCTTGTGCGTATCAGGGACGGTGATGAATGGAAGACAGCCTTTAACACGCCCGATGGGAATTACGAGTACCTAGTGATGCCCCTCGGGTTGTGCAACGCCCAGGCCGTCTTCCAAGAGTTGATTAATGAGGTGTTCAGCGAGGTATTGGCAAATTCGTCTTGGTGTATTTAGACGACATACTAAATTTCTCGTCCAACCTCTCAGAACACAGAAAGCATGTTTATGTTACGAAAGTTAAGACAAAATATGCTGTATGCTAAATTGGAGAAGTGCATTTTCGAAGTGACCTCTGTCGCCTTTCTGGGGTACATAATTTCGACCTCTGGCCTCTCTATGGACCCTGGAAAAGTTTCAGCTGTCTTGGAGTGGCCCCAACCTGTAGGGCTGAAAGCTCTCCAGAGATTCCTGGGGTTCGCCAACTACTATAGGAGGTTCATAAAGGGGTACTCTACGGTGATTTCACCTCTCACCAGTCTCACCAAAAAAGGGGCAGATACTCACCACTGGTCCCCTGAGGCCCATGCTGCTTTCTCCACCATGAAGAAACTGTTCTGTTCTGCACCCATACTGAGACATGTTGACATCTCCTTTCCCTTTATCGTGGAGGTAGATGCCTCAGAGGTAGGGGTAGGGGCTGTGCTTTCTCAGTGTTCCGGTTTGCAGGGTAAACTGCATCCTTGTGCCTATTTCTCCCGTAGGTTTTCACCCGCAGAGAAAAACTATGATATAGGCAATAGGGAACTTCTAGCCATCAAGTTGGCCTTTGAGGAATGGCGACGTTGGCTAGAAGGGGCAGAACATACCATTACGGTTTACACTGACCACAAGAATTTGGAGTACATTGAAAGCGCTAAGAGACTTAGCCCCCAACAGGCCCGGTGGTCATTATTTTTCTCAAGATTCAGATTTGTAATCACGTATACCCCTGGTAGTAAGAACGTCAAGGCTGATGCCTTATCCAGATGTTTTGAGCCCGAGACAGCACAGCCCTTAGACCCAGAAACCATTGTTCCTCAAAAGATGGTTCTGGCAGCCACTGAGACCTGGAAAGACTGGACAGTCACGTTGGGTCCATTCCAACAAGATGTACCAGAGGGGAAGCCTGAGGGGGTCATGTTTGTGCCATTGCCTTTTCGCTTACAAATATTGCAGCTGTTCTATTTACACAAGAATGCTGGGCATCCTGTGGCCACCAGAACTCAAGATCTCATTGCTAGATGTGCTTGGTGGCCGTCATTGGCAACTGACTGCAAGGAGTATGTGAGGGAATGTGCAGTGTGTGCTAGGAGCAAACCCTCCCGTCAGGCACCTGTTGTAACATTGCAGCATCTGCCAGTCCCTAGTGAACCATGGACCCATTTGTTAATAGATTTTGAGGGCGAGCTCCCCAGGTCTGAGGGCATTACGGTCATTTGGGTGGTAGTCGATCGATTCAGTAAGATGGCCCATTTTGTCCCCCTGAAAGGACTCCCCTCGGCCCAGGAATTGGCCGATCTCTTCATCCAGCATATTTTCCGGCTGCATGGCATTCCGGAAAATATAGTGTCAGATAGGGGAGTCCAATTTGTTTCCAAGTTGTGGAGGGCATTCTGCCATCAGTTAGACATGGAACTTTCTTTCTCATCAGGCTACCTCCCACAGACCAATGGCCAGACTGAAAGAACGAATCAGTCTCTGGAACAATTTCTGAGGTGTTATGTTGCAGATGCACAAACCGACTGGGTCAAATTTTTGCCGTTTGCAGAATTTGTACACAACAATCTGAAGAGTTCCTCCTCAGGATTTTCCCCATTTCAGGTGGTGACGGGAAGGTTACCTAAGTTCACCCCATTGCCAGTGGCTTCTACTCCAGCACTGGAGCACTTCCAGCACTGGAGAACTGGCAGAAGTCTTTGAAACAGATTTTGGGAATGGTTGAAAGAAATCTGGGGAGGGCTTTTCAGAGTCAGAAAAAACAGGCTGACAAGAGACGTTCTATAGAATGGAAATTTCTTCCAGACTTGGTCTGGGTGTCCACGCGACATTTGGCTCTAAAGCAACTGTCACCCAAGTTGGGTCCTAGATTTGTGGGTCCTTTTGCAGTAACCAGGAAAATCAATAATGTCACTTATGCCATTGATCTCCCTACCAGCATGCGAGGTGTGAGATCATTTCATGTGTCCTTGCTCAAGCTGGCGGTGCACGTGGATTCCTCCCCCCCCCCCGTATTGATTGATGACCAACCTGAGTATGAAATTGAGAAGATTCTGGACTCACGGCTTGTGCAGAACTCCGTGCAGTATTTGGTTCACTGGAAGGGGTATGGCATAGAGGAAAGAACTTGGGTGCCAGACTGTCGTATGCACGCAGAGGAGTTGAAAAAGGAATTCCATAACTTGCATCCTGGGAAGCCGGGTAGGAGATGTCCGGAGTCCACTCCTCAGGAGGGGGGGGTACTGTGAGAGAATGCGGAAAAGCCGCCGCGTGTACTGACAGCAAGGCGGCTGATTCCGCGTCCAACTCGGCGGTCTGCACGCGGAAGCATGCATCTAGTGACATGGCAGAACGCGGAAAAGCCGCCGCATGTACTGACAGCAAGGCGGCTGGTTCCGCGTCCAGCGCGGCGGTCTGCACGCAGCAGTGTGCAGCTGGTGTGGCTGAGCCTGTTCGTTCACACAGGTTTAGGAATACGCGCGCGCACTGAAAGGCAGAACTTTTATGATGGTCAAGGGGGGATTAGCTGACCAGGCCGGTCAGCTGACCTCAGAGCTAGTAACCATTGGTTGATCACTTTAGGGTGGCGCCAGAGAGCACTGCTCTATATATGGTTACTGCTGGCCACTCTCAAATTGTCTGCCGTTGCGATCACTACGTGGAAGCACTCAGACCTTAGTCAGATCCAACAGTGTGTTTGAACCAGGAGGACCTGGGAATTTACACTGAGCCAGATTACTTGTTTTATTATTCTGCTATTCTTCAGACTAGTTCCAGGGTGTAGAGACCACGGACCTCACACCCAAGACTAGGGAACTTGTATTATCATTCTGTTTTACTTCAGACTAGTTCCAGGGTGTAGAGACCACGGACCTCACACTCAAGACTAGGCATTGTTTGATATTTGTTGTGACCTGTTGCTTTCCTGACTATCCCTCTGCTTTCTGATTCGGTACCACGCATATCTGATATCACGTTGCCAAACCCTGCCTGACTTTGATACCGAATCAGCCTTCTGTCTTTGTACTTTATCTGCCTGTGTGTTGCCGACCTGGCTTGCCCGACCTCGAGAGCTATCTCTATCCACTTAAGAGATAGTCTCCAAGATCAGTCAGTGACATCCACCTTCAGGTGTCACTCACTCTCTGGTCCTTCCTACCTTCAGCCTGACTCCACCCCTTGGAGAGTCTCAGGCTGCTTGAAGGTTTCTGTACTCTCCATAGCAGTATCTTCTGTACTGCTTAGGGTCACCTGTTCATCAGGTGGGTTGCTCAAAGTCATACTGTTACACCAAAACACTCACCATATATATCTAGAGGTGTCCAGAGGTTAGCACTATACCTGTATTATTGGTAAATCTGCAGATCATTCATAATCAGGTATAGATCTGTGTTCTCGGTGATACTGCAGATCACCAATAATCAGATTATCTCTGCGTGCCGACACCAATCGTTACATAATTGTATGCAGCTTATAACTGGCCCAATCAAAATCAACAGGCCCAGTTCCAAGCTGTATACAATTTGCATGCAAGCCGAAAGTATTTTCATCTCAATGACCATCTCTACAAGTCACCAGGTAACTGATGAGCTCATTCATCTGCTGTAATCCAACCCGCACTGCAATGCAATACAGCCTGGCTGGCTCAGAGTCCAGCTTCATACATAGATAAGTTTACATAAAGCTCATATAGTGACGCATTGCAGTACCTGTACTGTGTGTTGTTTGGATGTAATCTTTTTTTTTTCAGCATATTACTTGATTACATGTTGACCTTTCTTGTTTTCTCTGGGTTTTGCTTATTGTTTAACTTCTAAAAATATACATTTTATGATGGGAATATGCAATTCTAGTTTAAATTTTTCCCAAATCACTGTCTTTGCACAAGTAGGCAGTTCAGGTGTTCTAACATTCCTCTAAAACGTTTAATGTGTATATTTACTTAGTTTAATAACTCAGAAAGTGCTACAGCCGGATTTTAGCAGTATGACTAGGCAGCTAACATTTTGAGAAGCAGATCTGTAATGGTAATGTCAAGGACAGGAAAAGCAAATCTTTCAAAATGGATAATTTTCCTGAAGGATAAGAAAGATCAAGTTCTGGGACTTGCGGAAACAGCTCAGAGAGAAATAACCTATTATTCTGGTGCAATTAGAAGAGTAAATTCACAACATATATGTGTAACGATTGGTGTCAGCACACAGAGAGAATCTGATTATTGATGATCTGCAGAATCATCAATAATACAGATGTATACTTGATTATGGATGATCTGCAGAATCACCAATAATACAAGTATGACTAACCTCTGGACACCTAATGAAGTGTAAGAGTTTGGTGTAATTGTAGGCTATCTCCCATGAGGCGGGAGACACAGGCAGCTCGGCCAGGAACCACCTGAGGGGCAGGTGGCCCTTGGCTGTGCAGGGACTATCTCCTTGAGAGAGGGAGTAGAGAGAACCTGGCAACCAGTGATACTTGGTGATCAGATAATAGACTGTACTGCAGCCAGGGGTCTCCAGAGGAGTAGAGGCCACTGGCTGCTAGCAGGCCAGACTCTCTGAGGAGCAGGAGTCCTAATAGCTAACTGACACTTGGTGGAATAGTGTCACAGCTAGTACAGATAGACTGAGCACTCAAGGGATGAGTGACAGCCTGGAGGGTCGGGCAGGCCAGGTCGGCAACACACGAGCAGATAAGGTACAGAGACATAAGGCTGATTCGGTAACCGGGTACAGGCAGGGTTTGGCAACAGGTAGGCAGATATGCAGAGGTACCGAATCAGAAGACAAGAGAGAGGTCGACAGAGCAAATGGTCATAACAGATTTAAAGCACAGTCCTAGTCTGAGGTGTGAGGTCCTTGGTCTCGACATCCAGGAACTAGTCTAGAGAATAACTTAGCAATGACACAGTAATCCTAAGCTTGAGTGTGAGGTCCTTGGTCTCAACACCCCGGAACTGGTCTAAAGTATAACACAGTAATGACACAGTTATCCTAAGCTTGGGTGTGAGGTCCTTGGTCTCAACACCCCGGAACTGGTCTAAAGTATAACACAGTAATGACAGAGTGATCCTAAGCTTGTGTGTGAGGTCCTTGGTCTCAACACCCCGGAACTGGTCTAAAGTATAACACAGCAATGACACAGTGATCCTAAGCTTGGGTGTGAGGTCCTTGGTCTCAACACCCCGGAACTGGTCTAAAGTATAATACAGCAGTAATCTGGCTAAGTGTGAATTCCCAGGTCTAACACACTGTGGGATCTGACTGAGATCTGAGTGCTCACACGTAAGTATTCGCAACAGCAGACAACCCGAGACTGACCAGCAAGATCTATATATACTGCAGCGCTCCTCAGCGCCGCCCAGCGCCCCTCAGCCAATAAGTAACTGCGCTGGGATCAGCTGATCGACCTGATAAGCTGATCCCTCTCCTACTGGCATAAAGGTCCTGCCTTCCAGCGCACGCGTAGCTCTCCACCTGTGTGCACTAGAAGGCCCAGGCAAACCAGACGCATGCTGCTGTGCGGAAACCGGCGGTCTGAACGCGGAGACAGCCTCCGCGCTGCCAGACCGCACGGCGGCATCTCCGCAATCCATTACATAACCCCCCCCTGAGGAGTGGACTCCGGACACTTTCCACTGGGCTTCCCAGGATGTGAGTCATGAAATTCTTTCTTTAATTCTTCCGCATGCATGCGACAATCTGACACCCAAGTTCTTTCCTCCACACCACATCCTTTCCAGTGGACCAGGTACTGCACGGAATTCTGCAATAACCGAGAGTCCAGAATCTTTTCAATCTCATATTCAGGTTGATCATCAACCATCACAGGTGGGGGGGAGAGGAATCCACGTGCACTGCCGGCTTCAACAGAGACACATGGAATGATCTCACACCTCGCATGCTGGCTGGGAGATCAATCGCATAAGTGACATTATTAATTTTTCTGGTCACTGGGAATGGTCCTATGAATCTAGGACCCAGTTTGGGTGACAGTTGCTTCAGGGCCAAATGCCGAGTGGACACCCACACCAAGTCCCTCGCAGAAAACTTCCACTCTACGGACCGCCTTTTGTCTACCTGTTTTTTCTGGGTCTGGAAAGCTTTCCCCAAGTTCCTCTTAACCATTCCCCAAATCTCCTTCAAAGCCCTCTGCCAATCCTCCAGGGCTGGGAATGGTGTAGACGCCACAGGCAACGGGGCAAACTTGGGTGATCTTCCTGACACTACCTGGAATGGGGAAAATCCTGAGGAGGAACTTTTCAGGTTGTTGTGCGCAAATTCTGCAAACGGCAAAAATGTTACTCAATCCGACTGCGCATCTGCAACATAACATCTGAGAAATGTTTCTAGAGACTGGTTAACTCTCTCGGTCTGGCCATTGGTCTGTGGGTGGTAGCCTGATGAGAATGCAAGGTCCATATCCAGCTGATGGCAAAAAGCTTTCCAAAACTTAGATACAAATTGGACTCCCCGATCTGACACTACATTTTCCGGAATGCCATGCAGCCGGAAAACGTGCTGGATGAAAAGATCAGCCAATTCCTGGGCCGAGGGGAGTCCTTTCAATGGAACAAAATGAGCCATCTTACTGAATCTGTCTACTACCACCCAAATGACCGTCTTGCCCTCAGACCTGGGGAGTTCTCCTACAAAATCCATGGACAAATGAGTCCATGGTTCACTTGGCACTGGTAAGGATTGTAAAGTACCAACAGGAGCCTGGCGAGAAGGTTTACTCCTAGCACACACTGCACACTCTCTTACAAACTCCTTACAATCTGTTGCCAACTTATGCCACCAAGCACATCTGGCCAGTAAATCCTGGGTTCTGGTGGCCCCGGGATGACCAGCATTTTTGTGAGAATGAAACAGATGTAGCAGTTGCAGACGGAAAGGCAGTGGCACAAACATACCCTCATCGGGCGTCCCCTCTGGAACATCCTGTTGGTAAGGACTCAGAGTAACTGTCCAATCCTTCCAGGTCTCAGTGGCTGCCAAAACTACCTTCTGAGGTAGAATGGTCTCAGAGGCTGAGGGCTGTACTGTCTCGGGCTCGAAACACCTGGACAAGGCGTCGGCCTTGATGTTTTTACTACCAGGGGTATACGTAATTACAAATCTGAATCTTGAAAAGAACAAAGACCACCGGGCCTGACGAGGGCTAAGTCTCTTGGCGCCCTCTATGTACTCCAGATTTTTATGATCTGTATAAACTGTGATAGTATTATATAGGAGAGAACAGAGGCGCCAAAAGGATAAAAGGGGTTTTAAATGAGCTTAAAAGCCAAAAATTTGGTAATTAGAGGAGGCAGTGGTGGACTTACCTCCTCCAAGCAGACACAACACGACTGTACATACAGTCTATTTATTAACGAACTCCAGATAAAACAAAACAACGCCTTTCACGGGTCAGTGCGCGTTTCCTCAGGCAATAGAAAAAGAAGTTACAGCATCTAGCAAAACAAACAACACTCAGCACCTCACTATTGGGGCTCTTGGTGTTCCTCTGTTTAAACTGTGATAGTATGTTTTGCACCTTCTAGCCAATGTCGCCATTCCTCAAAAGCTAACTTGATAGCTAAAAGCTCCCAGTTGCCTATATCGTAGTTTTTCTCTGCGGGTGAAAACCTACGAGAGAAGTAGGCGCATGGGTGGAGTTTGCCCTGCAAACTCGATCGCTGAGACAATACAGCCCCCACCCCCACCTCTGAGGCATCAACTTCCACGATAAAGGGGAAGGTGACATCCACATGTCTTAATATGGGTGCAGAACAGAACAGCTTTTTCAATGTAGCGAAGGCAGAATGTGCCTCTGCTGACCAGTGGTAAGTATCAGCCCCCTTCTTGGTGAGACTGGTGAGAGGCGAGACCACTAAAGAGTACCCCTTTATAAATCTCCTGTACTAGTTGGCAAAGCCCAAAAATCTTTGGAGCGCCTTCAGTCCCACAGGCTGAGGCCACTCCAAGACAGCAGAAACCTTTCCAGGACCCATGGAGAGGCCAGACGTAGAGATAATGTACCCCAAGAAGGCAACAGAGGTTATTTCGAAAAGACATTTCTCTAATTTAGCGTAAAGCAGATTCTGTCTTAACTTCCCTAGGACAAACTTAACATGTTTTCGATGTTCCAAAAGATTGGACGAGAAGATCAGTATATCGTCCAGATATACTAAGACGAACTTCCCCAACACCTCCCTAAATACCTCATTAATCATCTCCTGGAAGACGGCCGGGGCGTTACACAACCCGAAGGGCATCACCGGGTACTCGTAGTGCCCGTCGGGTGTGTTAAAGGCCGTCTTCCATTCGTCACCATCCCTAATTCGAACT
The DNA here is from genome assembly GCF_040937935.1 of Hyperolius riggenbachi. Taxonomy (NCBI): domain Eukaryota; kingdom Metazoa; phylum Chordata; class Amphibia; order Anura; family Hyperoliidae; genus Hyperolius; species Hyperolius riggenbachi. The sequence continues at coordinate 287,883,702 of NC_090646.1, read as the reverse complement.
AGGTTGTATGCGCCTCTCAAATCCAGTTTTGAGAAAATCTTGGCGTTGGTAACTTGAGTGAACAAATCGTCAATCAAGGGCAAAGGGTAACGATTTTTCACTGTAATCTTGTTTAAGCCTCGATAATCAATGCAGGGACGAAGGCCTCCATCCTTTTTTTTTCACAAAAAAGAATCCTGCCCCTGCTGGTGAACGAGAGGGATGGATGAAACCCTTGGCCAAGTTTTCTTTGATGTATTCCTGCATTGCCAGTTTCACAGGCCCAGATAGATTATAGAGGTGACCCCTAGGGGGCATACAACCAGATCTTAAATCGATGGGACAGTCGAAGGTATGGTGGGGGGGGGGAGTTTATCTGCTGATTTGGGACAGAATATGTCAGCAAATTCTGCGTATTGAGTTGGCACACCTTTAACCTGAATCTTGGTGTTACCCACGGTTACTTTCGCTAAACAGTGATGATGACAATGGGTAGACCAGCCCGTTAGCTGACCTGAAACCCAATCTATCTGAGGGGAGTGAAGTTGTAACCATGGCATGCCAAGAATAACGGTGGGGGTTGCCATACGCAGGACCAGAAACTGTAGACTCTCTTTATGTAGCACCCCAACACTGAACATCAACTCCGGGGTCTGAGACAGGGGATGTCTACTTTGCAGAGGAGAGTCATCTACTGCAGTGACCAAAACCTGTTGGTCTAACGGAAGTATGGGAACCCCCAAATTCTTTGCAAACTCGTAATCTATAAAGTTAGCCGCTGAACCAGAGTCTATGAAAGCTTCAGTGGTAACAGTCTGACCCTCCCATGTGACAGAACAGGGAAGGAGCAGACGGTTATTGTTTAGAGGTAATGACTGCGCGCCTAGGTTATTACCTCTGACTACACCTAGGTGGCAGCGATTCCCGACTTTTTAGGACAATTCTGTACCTAAGACCCTCCTCTGCACAGTATAAACAGAGCTGTTCTGTTTTCCTGCGATTCTTTTCCACCCGTGTCAATTTTGACTGTCCAATTTGCATTGGCTCTGGTGGAGGTGAAACGGGTGGAGGAGAGGCGTAGGAGACATATCTTACAGTGTTCTTACCCCGGGTTTGTTTCTGATAGCGTAAACGGTGATTAACCCGTACTGATAAAGAGATTGCCTCATCAATAGATTTTGGTTCAGGGTGTCCCAACATCAAATCAGAGACTGCGTCTGATAGCCCTGATAAAAAACTGTCTAACAACGCAAATGTCCCCACCTAGCTGACACAGCCCACTTCCTGAACTCACCTGCGTAGACTTCTACCGGATCCTTGCCCTGATGCAAAGTCTTAAGCTTCCGCTCAGCAGTAGAAGCAATGTCCGGATCATCATAAATTATGGCCATGGCCTTAAAAAATTCCTCAACTGATGTCAAAGCCTCATGCCCTGCCTGAAGGCTATATGCCCATGTTTGAGAATCCCCTGACAAAAGGGTCATAATAAACGTAATTCTCTGTGCCTCAGTTCCTGATAAATTGGGTCTTAACTCAAAATACAACATTACTCGATTTTTAAAGTTCTGAAAGTCAGATCTATGACCAGAAAACCTTTCGGGTACAGACATATGCAAGTCTGTAACGAGAGGAGATCGCACTGTATTCACAGACGTCTGAAGGAGCTGTATGGACCCAGACAAAGCAGTAATCTGGGTCTGATGACCGTCCAACACCCTGATGAAATTCTCCACCGAGGTGGTGAGTGCATCAAGACGGCTGTTGAGTGCGTCCATTTTGTTTTTCAGGTCTGCCGTTCTGTAATGATTGGTGTCAGCACACAGAGAGAATCTGATCATTGATGATCTGCAGAATCATCAATAATACAGATGTATACTTGATTATGGATGATCTGCAGAATCACCTATAATACAAGTTTGACTAACCTCTGGACACCTAATGAAGTGTAAGAGTTTGGTGTAACTGTAGGCTATCTCCCGTGAGGCGGGAGACATAGGCAGCTCGGGCAGGAACCACCTGAGGGGCAGGTGGCCCTCGGCTGTGCAGGGACTATCTCCTTGAGAGAGGGAGTAGAGAGAACCTGGCAACCAGTGATACTTGGTGATCAGATAATAGACTGTACTGCAGCCAGGGGTCTCCAGAGGAGTAGAGGCCACTGGCTGCTAGCAGGCTGGACTTTCTGAGGAGCAGGAGTCTTAATAGCTAACTGACACTTGGTAGAATAGTGTCACAGCTAGTACAGATAGACTGAGCACTCAAGGGATGAGTGACAGCCTGGAGGGTCGGGCAGGCCAGGTCGGCAACACACGAGCAGATAAGGTACAGAGACAGAAGGCTGATTCGGTAACCGGGTACAGGCAGGGTTTGGCAACAGGTAGGCAGATATGCAGAGGTACCGAATCAGAAGACAAGAGAGAGGTCGACAGAGCAAATGGTCATAACAGATATAAAGCACAGTCCTAGTCTGAGGTGTGAGGTCCTTGGTCTCGACATCCAGGAACTAGTCTAGAGAATAACTTAGCAATGACACAGTAATCCTAAGCTTGAGTGTGAGGTCCTTGGTTTCAACACCCCGGAACTGGTCTAAAGTATAACACAGTAATGACACAGTGATCCTAAGCTTGTGTGTGAGGTCTTTGGTCTCAACACCCCGGCACTGGTCTAAAGTATAACACAGCAATGACACAGTGATCCTAAGCTTGGGTGTGAGGTCCTTGGTCTCAACACCCCGGAACTGGTCTAAAGTATAATACAGCAGTAATCTGGCTAAGTGTGAATTCCCAGGTCCACCTGGTTCTAACACACTGTGGGATCTGACTGAGGTCTGAGTGCTCACACGTAAGTATTCGCAACGGCAGACAATCCGAGACTGACCAGCAAGATCTATATATACTGCAGCGCTCCTCAGCGTCGCCCAGCGCCACTCAGCCAATCAGTAACTGCGCTGGGATCAGCTGATCGACCTGATCAGCTGATCCCTCTCCTACTGGCATAAAGGTCCTGCCTTCCAGCGCACGCGCATAGCTCTCCATCTGTGTGCACTAGAAGGCCCAGGCAAACCAGACGCATGCTGCTTTGCGGAAACCGCTGGTCTGAACGCGGAGACAGCTGCCAGACCGCACGGCGGCATCTCCGCAATCCATTACAATATGGTGATGATGACGTCTGAGGATATACAGTCTCTTGTATTAGTACACCAGCTAGAAGATATTTCAAACACTTTGACCTTGATTCATAAAAGGCTTTGCGGTAAAAAAATCTGGGAGGGAAAATACCGCATTCAGTATTCTAGACTTCTGTGTGCTAATTCATAAACCATTTCACAGGTGCAGTAGAAATGCAGGGATTTTCCGAACTGAGCTGTCGGAGTTGTTACATTAATGAGTAGCTGGCTGACTTGTTACATTTGGCTGTTCTCCCAGAGACAGCATTACAATAAAAGGGGCATCCCCAATTTCCCTTTAGATGTGCATGTATGTTTAAACTGCCTCTCCTTGCTCTGAATCTGTTCTGAATCTGTCTATTAGGGCTCGTTTCCACTAGTGCGGTGCGAATCGCCGGGATTCCACCGCTGACGGAATCGCATGCGGATGCAATTCTGCGTGCGTTTTTTGCCGCGATTTCGCATAGGCAGGGTATATGGGAATTTAACGTTGTCACTGCCTGGTTCAATTTACATTAGTTTTCATGCGAATTCGCACGTGCCTGGTTCAATTTACATTAGTTTTCATGCGAATTCGCACGTGAAATCGTGGCAAAAAACGCATGTGCGTTTTCCCTATCAAATACATAGCCTGCGAATCGCCTGCATTCCACAGGCAGGTGAATTCTGCAGGCTCTACCGTGCAGAAAAATCCTGCACAGAAAAACGCAGGAAAAAACTGACAAGTGGAAACAGGGCCATCCATTTGTATTGGATATGCAAATCCGCATGCAGACAACGCACGCGGATTCGCTCTAGTGGAAACGGGCCCTAAGTCTTTCTAAACAATACATTTAATTGCCATAGCGTAGAAGAACTTCAAGAAACTTTACATATGCTATGCTTTCTGATGTGAAATAACATCTGAAACATGTACCCAAGAGGTTAAAAACACAGCCTGGGGTATTCAGTTAAGCCTTGTTTGTTCAGATAGCTCTGCTGCTGGCTTTTTACACAGTTCTGCTCTCTTATCTGTTATCAGTGTTATTACCTCCTCACAGCAGGCGGTATTCTCCTCCTCAATACGGCCTGCTCTAATCTTTTCTGAATTGACATTTCCTGACATGCGCTGAAGGAGTTGTCGGTAATGTATCTCACTGCTTGGTAATTTGAGCTTTTCATGCGGTAACAGCTTTTATTAATTGACAATTGCTAAGTGCTTGGTAAAGTCAGCTATTTTCAGCATTACCGCATGCGGTAATGCTTTATGAATCGAGGCCTTTATGTTGTTACAAGTTTGGATTAAGATGAAAGTACTGGGGATTATATAATACAGATTATTACAAAATAGTGGAAGAAGATATATGCAGATTTTGCAGAATCATTTGCCAAGTCTTGATTGCAAAACATACTCACCTCTTTGCTGTAAAATCACTTAATAAGCTCAAGTACAGCAAATAGTGTTAAGTAGTCAAACAGTTAAATAGACATTACCAGTGTTAAAATAAAGGTCACATGACATTTAAGACAATATACCTGCTCTGGACAACCCTACAGTCTGTCAGAGATCACTTCTAAACAACCAACATCATGAATATTGAGAACATGTTAGAACAATTTAAGGTAAAGAATCACCCATTGGAGTTCACAAGGTGCAAATCATAACCTAAAATAGGATCAGTTATTTTTTGTACTGGCAGATCATGCATCCAATGGTAGCCTGATAGCAGCCCTGCACAGATTGGCCTCAATTCTGCTAGCTATGTGCCGTACATATTTTTTTTTTTGGTAAAATACTGCAGTTGGTATTTTCTGGGGGGGGGGGGGGGGGTTGGGCAATTCTGAAAGAATTTTCTGCATTTCAGAAAATGCGGTAAAACATGCAGTAAAAGTACGGTTTTTCAGCGGTAAGCATGCGGTAAATACTAATGGTCTTTCATTGTCTTCCATAGGTTAGCATAGTCTTGGGGGAGGTGTATTTGATTATAGTTACATAGTTATTTTGGTTGAAAAAAGACATACGTCCATCGAGTTCAACCAGTATAAAGTACAACTCCAGCCTGCACCCTCACATATCCCTGTTGATCCAGAGGAAGGCGAAAAAACCCTTACAAGGCATGGTCCAATTAGCCCCAAAAGGGAAAAATTCCTTCCCGACTCCAGATGGCAATCAGATAAAATCCCTGGATCAACATCATTAGGCATTACCTAGTAATTTTAGCCATGGATGTCTTTCAACGCAAGGAAAGCATCTAAGCCCCCTTTAAATGCAGGTATAGAGTTTGCCATAACGACTTCCTGTGGCAATGCATTCCACATCTTAATCACTCTTACTGTAAAGAACCCTTTCCTAAATAAATGGCTAAAACGTTTTTCCTCCATGTGCAGATCATGTCCTCTAGTCCTTTGAGAAGGCCTAGGGACAAAAAGCTCATCTGCCAAGCTATTATATTGCCCTCTGATGTATTTATACATGTTAATTAGATCTCCTCTAAGGTGTCTTTTCTCTAGACTAAATAAACCCAGTTTATCTAACCAGATGTGACCTTACTAGAGAGTTAAACAGGGGCAATATTATGCTAGCATCTCGAGTTTTTATTTCCATTTTAATGCATCCCAAAATGTTGTTAGCTTTAGCTGCAGCGGCTTGGCATTGAGTACGATTATTTAACTTGTTGTCGATGAGTACTCCTAAGTCCTTCTCCACGTTTGATGTCCCCAACTGTATCCCATTTATTTTGTATGGTGCTAGACCATTGGTACGACCAAAATGCATGACTTTACATTTTTCAACATTGAATTTTATCTGCCATTTATGTGCCCATATAGCCATCCTATCCAGATCCTGTTGCAATATGACACTATCTTCCTGAGAGTTGATGATTCTGCACAATTTTGTATCATCTGCAAAAATAGCAACATTGCTCACTACTGCATCTACTAGGTCATTAATAAATAAATTGAAGAGCACTGGACCCAGTACAGACCCCTGTGGGACCCCACTGATAACAGTCTCCCATTTTGAGTGCGATCCATTGACCACAACTCTTTGTTTTCTGTCCATTAGCCAGTTCCCTATCCATGCACACAGACTCTTCCCCAGTCCTTGCATCCTCAACTTTTGCACCAGACTTTTGTGGGGAACAGTGTCGAAGGCCTTTGCAAAGTCCAAGTATATCACATCTACAGCATTCCCAATATCCATATTAGCATTCACTACCTCATAAAAGCTGAGCATGTTAGTCAAACAGGACCTGTCTTTAGTAAACCCATGTTGATGGCGATGCTGACAAATAAGATTATTTTCTACTATAAAGTCATGTATAGTATCTCTTAGTAACCCCTCAAATAGTTTGCATACAACTGATGTTAAGCTTACAGGTCTATAATTTCCTGGATCTGATTTTTTTGCCCTTCTTAAATAATGGGAAAACGTGGGCTGTACGCCAATCCACTGGGACTCTGCCAGTTGAAAGAGAGTCACAAAAGATAAGATAAAGGGGTTTATCTATAACTGAACTTAATTCCCTTAGGACCCGAGGATGCATGCCATCCGGGCCAGGTGCCTTGTCTATTTTTAATTTATTTAGTCTTGCCTTCACTTCTTCCTGCGTTAAGTATTTAATATTACAGTTAGAAGATTGAGACTATTCTGCCTCTGTAATTTGCAACAGTGCTGTTTCCTTTGTGAAGACAGAAGCAAAGAAAGCATTTAATAACTCTGCCTTGCCTTGGTCATCCACCATTGAGTTCCCACCCTCATCCTTTAGGAGTCCTATACAGTCAACCTTTCTTTTTTTTAGAGTTGATGTACTTGTAAAACTTTTTTGGGTTAGATTTGATATCCCTAGCGATTTGATTTTCAGCTTCGATTTTTGCCAGCCTAATTTATTTTTTACAATTTTTATTGCACTCCTTATAATTGCTTAGTGCAGCATCGGTCCCCTCCTGTTTTAGGACCTTATAGGCATTCTTTTTCTTCTTCATTTTATCCCTAACCTTTCTATTCATCCATAGAGGCCTTTTTTTATTCCTAGACATTTTGTTTCCATATGGGATATACATACTACAATATTGATTGAGAATAAGTTTAAAAGCTTGCCATTTCCCTTCAGTGTCCTCCCCTTGTAGTACATTATCCCAGTTCACCAAACTTAGTGCCTGCCTAATTTGATTGAACTTTGCTTTTCTAAAATTCATAGTTTTAGTGGTCCCGCTGCCCCGTGGCCTATCAGTCACCAGATCAAACGTTATCATGTTGTGATCACTATTTCCCAAATGTTCTTGAACCTGCACATTTGATACATTATCTGGTCTATTAGAAATGATCAGATCCAGTAACGCATTCCCCCTAGTTGGTTCCGTTACCATTTGAGTCAAGTAATTGTCTTGTAGTGCTGCCAGAAATCTGCTGCTTTTATCAGAATGGGTAGCCTCAATACCCTAGTCAATGTCTGGAAAGTTGAAGTCGCCCATAACTATGACCTCATTTTTACTTGCAGCTTTTTCAATCTGCTGTAGTAATCGCAGTTCTGCAGCTTCATTAATATGAGGTGGTTTGTAGCATACCCCAATAAGCAATTGGCAACTTTTATTTCCACCATGAATATTTACCCAAACGGACTCCACATCTTCGCAATCTTCTTCCATCTCATCGTTGAGGACAGCTGTAAAATAATTCTTAACAAAGAGACAAACCGCTCCACCTTTTTTCCCTGTTCTATCCCTCCTAAACACATTGTATCCTTTTAAATTAGCTATCCAGTCATGGCTTTCGTCCATCCATGTCTCGGTTATTCCCACAATGTCATAGCCTTTGTCATTCAGAATGAACTCTAGTTCGCTATTTTATTTGCAAGGCTCCGAGCATTGGTTACCATGCACTTTATATTTTTACCACCACATTTACCAATTTTGTTTACATGAAATGGGCTACTTGAAGTTTTACCAACCTCCTTAATCTTTGCACTGTCCCCACCCCCCATAATGTTAGGCTCCCACTGTCTTTTTACCTTATCTTGTCTACATATTGAGACTTTATCCTCCCGCCTCCCCCCAGATCCTAGTTTAAAATCTCCTCCAACCATTTAGCCATCTTCTCCCCCAATGCAGCTGCACCCTCCCCATTAAGGTGCAGCCCATCCCTGCTGTAGAACCTGTAGCCGACTGCAAAGTCTGCCCAGTTCTCCAGGAACCCAAACCCTTCCTTCCTACACCACTTTCTCAGCCACTTATTTAACTCCCTAAGAACCCTTTGTCTCTCAGATGTAGCACATGGCACTGGAAGTATTTCAGAGAACACCACCTTGGAGGTCCTTGCTTTAACCACTTGCCGACCGCACACTCATACAGTGCGGCGGCAAAGTGGTAGCTGGAGGACCAGCGACGCAGTTCTGCATCGCCAGGTGCCCCCCTAATTAATCAGGAAAGGCCTAATTAATCAGGAAAGGCATTTCCTGTCAGATCACGGAGCGGGTCTCCGTGAGTAGCCTGCGAGCCGCTGATTGCGGCTCGCAGACTAAATGTAAACGTAGGAGACACATGTATCCTTTGTTTACATTGTACGGCGCTGCTGCGCAGCAGCGCCGTAAGGCAGATCGGCGATCCCCGGCCAATCAGCGGCCGGGGATCGCCGCCATGTGACAGGGGACAGCCTGTCACTGGCTGCACAGGACGGATAGCGTCCTGTGCAGCCCCGATCACCGGGGGGGGGGAGCAGGTAGGAGAGGGAGGGGGGAATATCGCCGTGGAGGGGGGCTTTGAGGTGCCCCCCCACAACACCCAGGCAGGCAGAAGAGATCAGACCCCCCCTGCACATCATCCCCATGGGGGGGGGAAAAGGGGGGCAATCTGATCTCTCTGCCTGCTACCTGATCTGTGCTGGGGGCTGCAGAGCCCACCCAGCACAGATCACTAAAAACAGCGCTGGTCCTTAAGGGGGGGGTAAAGGGTGGGTCATCAAGTGGTTAAGTTTATCTCCAAGTACCTGAAAATCATTTTTGAGGACCTTCCATCTCCCACTAACTTTGTCATTGGTGCCAATGTGTACCATGGGAAGTATAGTTATAGACATCCCCTATAAAAATATCCAATCAATATTTGGAGTTTTATTTCTACTATTCTATTACGCAGCCACTAAAAACGGCAAAATTCATACAAATTGACTTTACCACCATGTACAGGCAGGTCCTAAACTGATCGGTAAACTGTGTGCTAGCATGCCCCCTATTTTTTATGAGAATTCCAATTTTCGGTAATATAAATCAAAATACCACACATTTTATGTCCTAATTTACCACAATCTACCAGAATAGCAAACTGCTTTTACCGCATGCGGTAAAATACTAAGAATGTGGTAAAACAGACACTAAGCCTACCAGAATTGAGGCCAATATCTCAAAATAGATAATGCGTGTCAGGGCATCTTCTAATGGCATATGCCGTTAAGCTGCCTAATGCAGCCATGCAGAGTGGCGCAGGGATATATTTACCTGTTCTGGGCAGCAGGATCTTCTTCTCTTCATCCACCTGCGGCTTCACTCCCGGCATCCTATTCTGAGTTCAAATCACATGATATGACGTCATTGTAACCCAGGGGATGGTGTCTGCATTGCAGTGCTGCCCAGTGGTGGAAGAGGAGTGATGAAATAGAACACCAGCGGGCGGCACTGCAACGCTGACACTATCCCCTGGGTTAGGATCATGTAATATCATGTGATCGAAACTCAGAGGAGGATGTTGGCATAGCAGCGCCATGAGTGGAGGAGAGGCGAGGCCGATCCAGCCGCCTGGAACAGGTAAATATGAAAGCTCCCTGCGCCACTCTGCATACCCTGCCGGGCTGGCGAAGGCACACTTCCCGAATAGCGAAAAAATTGGACCCTGCAGCACACATATAGCTTTTTCTATATGTGGCTGCTAAAGGGTTAAAGATCACAGATTGCTCATCTTTGCTTACAAGGAAAAAAAAATACTGTAGTTGGATATTAATACTTGGTTATACTCATAATAACTCATGTTCGGGTCAGTTGTTTCATGGGACCAGATGTAATTCATTTGGTGTTCAAAGGCCTCCCATACCCCCAGCAGTCAAAATGGCCTCTCCTTGCAAGGCACCCACCCACAGCTGACAGCCATAGTGAGCTGTTAATTAAAGTCAGGGTGACACCCATACTTGCAGATAATTTTACAAATGATTACTAGCCACTATGGCTAATAGGCAGGGCCAGTATTCCTTCCTAAGGAGGATTCTCTTTGATCAGAGCACTGTAAAACTAGACAGCATTGATCACACAGCAGCAGGCAGCGACCAGGGGATGTGTCACAATTTAAATGATCTTTTTGACACACTGATATTACTGATAACACGCAGTACAGCAGGTAACATGAGTTTTGGTGTGACCCTTTGTGGAGATTACACAGCAGCACGTAGCGTGTCACAAATGCCAATCAATAACTTTTGCGCAGTGACGGTGGGCTATAACAGTGATGCAGCTGCACACTACACTGTATATGGGTGTTGTATTGATAGAACACACCACAAAGAGCAACAACAAATCAGTACAGCAGGGTTAATGTCAGTCCACAAAATTACTTTTGGGAGGTCCCTAGCTGGTGCACTACATGTAGCAGAGCACCTGGGAAGCAGTTACACGGCACAATATCACAATACAGCCTATCACTGCCCCTCTATCTTCAGCAGCAGCTACTCTCCCTACACTGACTAATGAAAAATGGCCACTGGGATTGTGCCTTTTGTGGGAGGGAGGAGCGGAGAGTGGCCCGGGTGGTGATCAGCTTAGGTTGGCTGTCCTGTCCCACCTGACTTCAGGGTGAATTGTCAAGCAATGGCCCTACTGGAATGTATAGAATGGGCACAAATGGCCCATGTAGTTTGCACTACTACTATTAGAAATGTTTTTGTGAATTGAAGCATAGTATTTTGGTAAATTACCGAACTTCTCCCGCACCTGTGAAAATATTGATGAATTAGCAAAAACCATCTAAAATACCGAATGCAGTATTTTCCCAACTTCTTTTTATCGTACAGCTTTTGATGAATTGACGCCATAGTTTCCATTGGCATGTTTCTTGTTTCAAATTGCATGGCCTGATAATCTCTTGTCTAGGAACACATGAATGATTTTACTTACTGGTTCCTCAGATTCTGGGGGAAGGTGGTACTGTCTAATGGATAGGGGATCAGGACCAGAGAGCTTGACCACTACAATTATTCTCCCAATGTCTGTTTTACTCTTTGCCCATAACTGTTAATATTTTATAATATATGGGTGAAGGTTCGGATCAAATTGTTCTGACCAACCTCCTTTCAGATCCTCTTTGGATACCTTGAATACATATTTCCAACTCTCTTGACTGACACATTTGATGCTCTGATTAGGTACCCCAGTACTCCATACGGCTTGAATTAGCATATCAATTAGCCACCTCTGTTGCTGGATTGCATCCGCTCCCAGAAGTGTACCCTTGATGTCAGTTTTCCACAATGGAATATCAATAGTTAATTTGCCCAGTTTTAAACGTGCTTGCAGAGTCTATATTACTGGTTAGGGGATTTTGCTCCGATCCTTCCACACAAAGGATAGTTATCCAGCGAGTCCTCCAACAGTCATTGGAGTGTAATTTGTAAAACAATGTAATTTGTATAAAATGTGATCTCATGCACCCCTGTTGGAACACAATCTTGGCACCTTGCAAGTTGAATATGTATGCAACCCCTTTTGCCTGCCAACATAATTTTGAAGTTTGCTCAAACACCTTGCCACAATGCAGATCTTTCAATTCCTTACTGCAGACTTCTGGCATTATTTGCTTGCTTGTTGTTGGTTTATAAATGAGATGTTCACATTGCTGAGGTTCTCTTTGTGCTTCCAGCTTCCTGGTTCATCTGGCAGCACTACGTGATGTAATAGGTACACTGACATTCTCCCTGCAAATGTATTAGGCAGATTTGCATAATATGTAAAATATATATAGTGATTGATTATATATGAACTGTTTTGTTGGGTTTTTCTTTTTTTCGTATTTGCATGGAATTCTATTTTAGTAGCTGAGAGTAGAACATGCAGTTTGTGCTGTCTTTGCACAATCATCTGGTTAAGTTTAGCATAGTTTAATATTCAAGCAAAATGTGTAATTGTTGCCAGAGTTGTTGACTTGATGTAAGTATTTCCAGCAAAGTACGTTTTTGGCTTCCATATATATTGCTGAGGGTTAGGACAGTTAAAAGAAGAAGAGAAATAGATGTGTTCTGAGTTAGCGGGTGTTAGATTACAGCCCCTTTCATATAACCATATTATTATTACTTAGTATTTATATAGTGTTGGCATTTTCTGCAGCCCTGTATTGAGTATATTGTCTTGTCACGTAACTGTCCCTCAGAGGGGATTACAATATAATTTCTACCATAGTCATGTATATGTATATAGCGTGTAGTGTATCTATCAAAGTCTGAGGCCAATTTAGGGGGAAGCCAGTTAACTTATCTCTATTTTTTGGGATGTGGGAGGAATCCAAAGTCTCCAGAGGAAACCCAAACAGACACGGGTAGCACATACAAACTCTGTATAGATAGTGTTCTGCCTGGGTTTCAAACTGGGGACCCATCGCTGCAAGGGGAGATCACTATTCACTAGTACACCACCGCACTGCCCATATGATCAAATCTGCCTTTTCTATAACCTTTTGGCAAGCATTACTTCTAAATAAAAATCAAAATGAAATAGATGATGGACACGAAATGAGATACATATCCAATATAAAAACATCTATTAGGAGACTATAAAGGTTACATGAGAGTTTTCTGGTATCTATTCCATGTCTATGCATCAAATTAGTCAAGTAAATGGAAAGTGTAACATGGTATCTATCAGTAATTAAAGCAATAAAAAGAAACTAAGAAAAGTAATATAAATGTATCTGCTCCCTGAATTTTGTGGATGTCACTGCTAGAGGAAGCTCAGTGCTAAGTCACGGTATTATAACATAGTAGCATAGTTAGTTTGGTTGAAAAAAAGACATCCATCTATCAAGTTCAACCAAAAGGGGAAAAAAAACAAACAAACAAACAGGGCCTAATCAGGCCAGAACTACAAAACCCATCATCCTTTGCTGCTAAAACAACAGAGTGACCTATTGGTCACTCTGTCACTTTAATTGAATCCTGCACTCCAGTGGCTAGTAGCACCGCCAGAGTGCATAGAACACCCACCAATAAAGGCATCTGCAGACATGCATGGCCTCTGGAGGGGCCGCAGCGAGTGGAGGAAGGAGCCGCTTGTCCCAACCGCCTCCCGGAGTTGCCATGGGAACACTGCTGAGGTAAGTGTGTAACATTTACAAATTTTTAACCACTTCACTACTGAGGGGTTTTTCCCCTGCTGTACCATAGCAATTTTCTCCTTTCAGCGCTCCTTCCATTCATTCGCCTATAACTTTATTACTACTTATCAGAACAAAACGATCTACACGGTATATCTTGGTTTTTTTCCACCACCAATTAGGCTTTTTTTATGTGGTACATTTTGCTATGAATTGTTTTATTCTAAATGTATTTTAACTGGAAAAATAAAAAACTTTGCAAAAAAATCATTATTTCTCAGTTTTCGGCCATTATAGTTTCAAAATAATATATGCTGCCATAATTAAAACACACACATATTATCTGCCCATTTGTTCCAGTTATTGCAATACTTAAAATATTTCCCTAGTACAATGTATGGTGCCAATATTTTATTTGGAAATATTTCCCCAGTTGTGTTCTCATCGCCGGAAGCGTTCTGCGCCTGCACAGTAGTACGGCACAAGCGCAGAATGCTCCCAGCCATGGGAGCATTATGGGGGAGCGCGTTGAGGGCCAGGCCATGCATGAGCAATGAAGTGCAACTCGGCCAGGCTTTCAGGGCATATCACAGGGGATAGGAGTCACCTTGGGGAAGCAGCGAAGGACTGAGCGGCCTCAAGGGGGTTTACATTCTGACAGAAGGTGCACGCTTTAGCTTTTTTTCTGGTTTGCTAGGTTTAAAGAGGCCATTGGTAAGTATGGTACCTATTATTTCTTTCAGCTTGCCACCCCACCTTGAAAAGATTTGCCAAACCCCTTATTAACATTGTGGTTCTTCTCTGCACCTTCTCAGTTCCACGATTTCCTTTTTGGAAAAAGTTTTGCAAAGCTTAAAAGTGCATATTCAGGGTGTACTCTTACTAACGTTTTGTACAGTGGTAACATTATATCTCCCTTGCATCTAAATATCTTTGCTTTCTTGCTGATATTCTGCAAGCTACCAGGAGAACCCAGATCCTTTATCAAGAAAGATTCATCTAAGCTAACAATGCCACCACCCTTTTCTCCAGAATATTATAAGGTGCATGCAAGTTTTTAATCCCAAAGTGCATTTTAAGTAGAGATATTTTCCATGAGTTATATTATATTCAGTGTCATACATGAACACAGAGAGGATACTTTTGATCTTAGACTCAGATTTGTTAATAAATAAAGGTCCTAAAACAAGATGTGGTACGCCACTGTCAACATTGGCTCAATCAAAGCATGAATCATTGATTAACCACTTGCCGACTGCACACTCATACCGTGCGGTGGCAAAGTGGTAGCTGGAGGACCAGCGACGCACATCTGCGTCACCAGGTGCCTCCCTAATTAATCAGGAAAGGCCGCTCACGCGAGCGGCCGTTTCCTGTTAGATCACGGAGTGAGTCTCCGTGAATAGCTTGCGAGACGCTGATCGCAGCTCGCAGACTAAATGTAAACGCAGGAGACGTTTGTCTCCTTTGTTTACATTGAACGGCGCTGCTGCGGCCAATCAGCGGCCGGGGATCGCCGCCATGTGACAGAGGACATCCTATCACAGGCTACACAGGACGGATAGCGTCCTGTGCAGCCCCGATCACCAGGGGGGAGAGGAAGGGGGGGGGGGATTTCGCCGCGGAGGGGGGCTTTCAGGTGCCCCCCCCCCCCGCAACATGCCAGCCGGCAAGAGCGATCAGACCCCCCCTGCACATCATCCCCATAGGGGGGAAAAAAGGGGGGCGATCTGATCACTCTGCATGCAATCTAATCTGTGCTGGGGGCTGCAGAGCCCACCCAGCACAGATCATAAAAAACAGCGCTGGTCCTTAAGGGGGGGTAAAGGCTGGGTCTTCAAGTGGTTAAAACTCTCTGGATATGGTCTGTTAGCCAGTTTTTTTTTTAAACACTAGCCTACAATATTTTTCAAATCAGCAAACCTTAACTTTTCAGTTGAACACTTGGCATCTGTAAGGAACCATATCCCTCCCTGTCAGACTTGGGCATGAACGTGTGATCAGGTTGGGACAATTGTGACTGACACACTTTCTGCTTGGAGATGGTGGTGAGTGAATTACAACAACAACAAAACATTTGTAAAGTGCTTTTCTCCCTGAGGACTCAAAGCGCACAAGCTTGTCTCAGAGCCTCCAGTGGATGTGGAAGCCAGCAGCCACCACCCACTCCCAAACTACAGTTACAGCTGTATCCCCTTCAAGCTGTGAGGGGTTGTTTACTGCACCCGTGTTGCAGTATCTTGACCAGTCTGCTTTGGATGTTTGCATCCCCATATGCAAGCTATGCCATTTCAAGAACCACCACTGTAGGGAGTTTGAGGGGTGCAAGCAGCAGCTAACCAATCAGAGCAGCAGCACCAATGCTGCAAGCATTAGCCTTCTGCTGAACCATCCCATCCTCCTGTATGTCAAGCAGCAGCAGCCAGCGGGAAACACAGCCAACCCTCCACTGTTCCCTCCTAAATTGAGGCTGCTCATACCAGCCAGTCCTCTGTAGGCTCTTCAACATCCTCCTCAG
This sequence comes from Hyperolius riggenbachi, assembly GCF_040937935.1. Lineage (NCBI taxonomy): Eukaryota > Metazoa > Chordata > Amphibia > Anura > Hyperoliidae > Hyperolius > Hyperolius riggenbachi. The sequence goes on along the minus strand of NC_090646.1, from coordinate 287,867,722 downwards.
CACTGTCCACAGCTTCACATGTTGTTCAGCGACAGCCCTTGATCCGTGAGAGCTTTCCTGCAACCAAGATTCTGCCTCCCACTAACAGGCACATCCGCAAGCTGAAAGGAATGCGGTCCAATATGTTTCCAGCTCCTGCCATACTCCCTTGTGGAGAAGGGAACTGATATGCGATAGCTGCTGCAGTACAGGATCCAGAGTTGTGGATCCTCAGCCGCCACTACTTTTCCAGGATTGCATGACTTCATGGTGGAGAATGTGTCCAGAGTGCTTGATCACTCTGTGGGCATATCACTAAGGACTCTGGAGCAGCTGCTTCAGACAGGGCCACTATTTGTCCTTCACTTGCCACTGGGTCACCATTGTGGAAGTGGGTGGTGGCTCAGCAACTGGCTCAATAGCAGCGTGGTCAGGGGAAAGCTAGATGCAGTCTCCTCTGATTCCAGTCCCTCCCCAACCATGGGCACACCCCAAGCATGCCTGCATCAGCAGCAAACTGGAGTACTGCCACTGCCAAGCACTGAACAATTGGTGACCCAGCAGGTGCAGAGGCCTCCACGTATAGCAGGTTGTTTGTAACAATTGCACCAAACCACTCGCCACCCTCTGCAACAACCAAGTGCCCTGTCTCACCTCTTAGTGCAGAGGTTCTTGCAGACCTATACAGGGATGCATGCTGTACTGCAAAGTGCATGTTGTGGCCCATTTCCACCACTTGCCCATTGCCACTGCATTGTTGTCCAACCTGCAGCAGCGCCAGGGCCTGCTACCCCACAGTCTCATGGGTGACTGTCCAAGGTGGTAATGTTGGATGTTGGCAATTGTACCAGCACAGGAGGGCTCTGTCCCAGTACCTCCTAGAGCAGTAATCTGGAAACTTGGCTCTCCAGCTGTTAAGGAACTAAAAGTCCCACAATGCATTTGCCTTTATGAATCATGACTGTGACTGTCAGACTCCTGCAATGCATTGTGGAATTTGTAGTTCCTTAACAGCTGGAGAGCCAAGTTTGCAGATCACTGTCCTAGAAGCAAACATTACCGGCACAACTCTCACACTCCATGTGCTGACTTCGGTGAAGTGGGGGTAGATGCAGTAGGTCTGCCTGGTATTGGCTCCATTACTGCAGGGAACCAGCCTGGTGAGCAGGGAGCATGCTTCCATCTGCAATGTACTCCCAATATTTTTTTTTTTTGGACAGAGCACTGTGTGGTTGGCTCGACCAGGGAGAGGCTGCCCTGGAAGAGCTAGATTGAGCAAGGGCTCAAGTAGGGGAGCAGGCCCTCACTGAGGAGGAGATGGGGGGGGGGGGTTTGACCTTGCTGCGGAGGGAGAGCAGCCAAGTTGTGAGTATCCAGAGAGTTAGCAGAAAGATGGCCAGTCATATCAAAATCTAAAAAAGCTTTATTAGCAGGACCAAATACATTTAGCATTGCCAAAGCAAAACATTTAAATTAGCATGGGAGGGGGTGGTTGTGGGAATAAGGGAGGGGTACAGGGGGTTGGGGTATACAGTCCATTAGGGTGTGGAGGATATAAGGGCCAGTATACAGGGCTGGGATATAAAGTCCATAGGGTTTAGGATAGTATAGAGGCCGGGCAGTAAAAGGATTTTACAGTCCGTGGGGTATCATGTTCCTCTCAGTTGGTGGCAGGCAGTGACGTATCAGGCCACTATTTGCACAGTTGTTTTCTCTTCCCCCAATAGGATGTAAAGTTTCCTCTCCTCATCTGCAGAGGTGAAATCCTGGATGTGGGAGGAAAGTCTCTGGAAGTAGGCAGTCCTCAAAGGTGGGTATTTGCTGCAGTGTAGCAGGAAGTGGGACTCATGCTCCAGGGCCCCTGGTCACACTGCCTGCACAGTCTCTCCTCCCGGAACTTCCATGTTTATCTGTGTCGCAGTGTCTCTATCGCCAGGCTGTGGGTGCTCAGACGGTAGGCCAGGCCATTGTGTACTCCCTCTGCAGTGATTGGTAGACAGTGAGTTTCTGGGAGTTCTTAATGTCAGTCCTCCATTCCTCTAGGTATCGTTCCTTGCAGCTTTCTATAGTCCCTTTTATTTAGGCTTTTGTCAGTCAGTGTTGGTGGGCCTGGCTGTTCTGGCTGCTGACGCTTTGCTTCAGAGCGCATGGTATGGCCTCAGCACTTGGATCAGTGAGGCTTTAGGATGGTAAGTTGCAGGGCTACTGCTCTGTATTAGTGCCCAGTATGAGGCTCCCTGCACACTGCATGCAATTCTGATTCCAATTTTTAATAGTTTTTTACATGTGATTCCGATTTTTAATTGTTACAGCATGCTGCGTTTTTTTTCTGCGTTTTTCTGTTGATAGCATTCAGGGAAAATCGGAATTGCAAATCGGAAATGGAATCAGAATCGCAAATCAGATTTGCAGTGTGCAGGGAGCCCTCTGCTGGATAGTTAGCTGTAGTGGGTGTCTGCCTAGCTTTTCCCAGCAGACTGAGTTGGACTTACTCTCGATAAACGGACAAGGTGGTCTTTATAGTCTGCCACGTCTGAATCCATTCCGGTGTGTGTACTTTATGGCTGCAGCAATATCTAGCAATTAACAGAAAATACTGTTTTATGCCTGCTGTATGTAAATACAAATTTATTAAATGGTCTTCTTTCGTTTTCTGCATTTATTGTATTTCTAATAGCATTAGTTTATGAAACTATCATATATATATATATATATATATATATATATATATATATATAACTATAGTAATATATATATATATATATATATATATATATATATATATATAGATATAGATATAGATATATATATAGATATACAGTATATATATACATATATGTATATATATATATATATATATATATATATATATATATATATATATATATATATATATATATATATGTTTAATAAAATAATGCCAATTAAAAATACAGTAAATGCAGAAAACGAAAGAAGACCATTTAATAAATTTGTATTTGCATACAGCAGATATATATATATATATATATATATATATATATATATATATATATATATACACATTTATTGCCCTTCACTTACTAAAACATCAGCATTCAAGAAGAAAAAAATTGTATTAGTTGAATTAATTCCTTTTTAAATATATATACAGTGGCTTGCAAAATTATTCGGCCCCCTTGAAGTTTTCCACATTTTGTCACATTACTGCCACAAACATAAATCAATTTTATTGGAATTCCACATGAAAGACCAACACAAAGTGGTGTACACATGAGAAGTGGAACGAAAATCATACATGATTCCAAACATTTTTTACAAATAAATAACTACAAAGTGATGTGTGCATAATTATTCGGCCCCCTTTGATCTAAGTGCAGTCAGTTGCCTATAGACATTGCCTGATGAGTGCTAATGACTAAATAGAGTGCACCTGTGTGTAATCTAATGTCAGTACAAATACAGCTGCTCTGTGAGGGCCTCAGAGGTTGTCTAGGGCCTGGTGCACACCAAAAACCGCTAGCAGATCCGCAAAATGCTAGCAGATTTTGAAACGCTCTTTCTTCTTTTTCTGTAGCGTTTCAGCTAGCATTTTGCGGTTTTGTGAAGCGTTTTTGTAGTAGATTTCATGTATCGTTACAGTAAAGCTGTTACTGAACAGCTACTGTAACAAAAAACGCCTGGCAAACCGCTCTGAAGTGCCGTTTTTCAGAGTGGTTTGCGTTTTTCCTATACTTAACATTGAGGCAGAAACGCCTCCGCAATCCAAAATCTGCAGCAGCCCGGGAGTATGCGTTTCTGCACAACGCCTCCCGCTCTGGTGTGCACCAGCCCATTGAAATACATTACCCTAGCAGATCCGCACCCGCAAGCGGATCGCAAACCGCAGCCGAACCGCTCTGGTGTGCACTAGGCCTAAGAGAATATTGGGAGCAACAACACCATAAAGTCCAAAGAACACACAAGACAGGTCAGGGATCAAGTTGAGAAATTTAAAGCAGGCTTAGGCTACAAAAAGATTTCCAAAGCCTTGAACATCCCACGGAGCACTGTTCAAGCGATCATTCAGAAATGGAAAGAGTATGGTACAATTGTAAGCCTACTAAGACAAGGCCATCCACCTAAACTTACAGGCCGAACAAGGAGAGCGCTGATCAGAAATGCAGTCAAGAGGCCCATGGTGACTCTGGACGAGCTGCAGAGATCTACAGCTCAGATGGGAGACTCTGTCCATAGGACAACTATTAGTCATGCACTGTACAAAGTTGGCCTTTATGGAAGAGTGACAAGAAGAAAGGCATTGTTAACAGAAAGCATAAGAAGTCCCGTTTGCAGTTTGCCACAAGCCATGAGGGGGACACAGCAACCATGTGGAAGAAGGTGCTCTGGTCAGATGAGACCAAAATGGAACTTTTTGGCCAAAATGCAAAAACACTATGTGTGGCGGAAAACTAACACTGCACATCACTCTGAACACACCATCCCCACTGTCAAATATGGTGGTGGCAGCATCATGCTCGGGGGGTGCATCTCTTCAGCAGAGACAGGGAAGCTGGTCAGAGTTGATGGGAAGATGGATGGAGCCAAATACAGTGCAAACTTGGAAGAAAACCTCTTGGAGACTGCAAAAACTTGACACTGGGGCGGAGGTTCACCTTCCAGCAGGACAATGACCCTAAACATAAAGCCAGGGCAACAATGGAATGGTTTAAAACAAAACTAATCTATGTGTTAGAATGGCCCAGTCAAAGTCCAGATCTAAATCCAATCGAGAATCTGTGGCAAGATCTGAAAACTGCTGATCACAAACGATGTCCATGTAATCTGACTGAGCTGGAGCTGTTTTGCAAAGAAGAATGGGCAAGGATTTCAGTCTCTAGATGTGCAAAGCTGGTAGAGACATACCCTAAAAGACTGGCAGCTGTAATTGCAGCAAAAGGTGGTTCTACAAAGTATTGACTCAGGGGGCCGAATAATTACACACATCCCACTTTGCAGTTATTTATTTGTAAAAAATGTTTGGAATGATGTATGATTTTCAATCCACTTCTCACATGTACACCACTTTGTATTGGTCTTTCACGTGGAATTCCAATAAAAATGATGCATGTTTGTGGTAGTAATGTGACAAAATGTGGAAAACTTCAAGGGGGCTGAATACTTTTGCAACCCACTATATATATATATATATATATATATATATATATATATATATATTATCCTGTATTATTAGATAATTTTAAATGCATTTAAGTGCATAGATCTGAATTTCAGGATGCGTTGTGTTGTAATGCAAAACATTACTGCATGTGAACGCACTGCCCATAGAATTGTACAGATTTAGTGCCAAGACTGTCCAACACTGGCCGAAAACATGATTACATTGAGTGTTATGTAATCTTGGTGCCCAATGCTTCGGTGATGTGTGTAGGGTAGCGTTGTTTGTTTCACCATGGCTGTCTTCAGCAGAGTGCCCAGTACCAATCTGGTGCTTAAAATATTTCAGCACTGAATTGAATTGTTTGTGCAACAACCTCACTGGTGGTGGGTAGCCTTGGAGTGGAATTAAACTCAGAACTTTATCTCTGCTTTAAAGGATAGCCTCAGCATGAGAACCTTTATGGACAAAAAAAATTACAGTTTATGGAAATCCTAAAAGAAAGCCTGAATCTTTAACCTGAATTCATTTTGCAGGGGGCACAGAAATGATTAACCTCCTCAGCGGTATGGACGACTATACACGTCCATCACCGCCGGAGGTCGCCGCTCAGGCCCTGCTGGGCCGATTTGAGCAAAATAAAAAGCAGCACACGCAGCCGGCACTTTGCCAGCCGCGTGTGCTGCCTGATCGCCGCCCCTCTGCGGCGATCCGCCGCGAGCAGCGGCGAAAGAGGGTCCCCCCAGCCGCCCGAGCCCTGCGCAGCCGGAACAAAAGTTCCGGCCAGCGCTAAGGGCTGGATCGGAGGCGGCTGACGTCCATGACGTCACTCCGCTTGTCGCTATGGCGACGATGTAAGCAAAACAAGGAAGGCTGCTCATTGCGGCCTTCCTTGTTTATTCTGGGCGCCAGAGGCGATCGGAAGAACGCCTCCGGAGCGCCCTCTAGTGGGCTTTCATGCAGCCAACTGAAAGTTGGCTGCATGAAACAGTTTTTTTTTAATAAAAAAAAAACCCTCCCGCAGCCGCCCTGGCGATCTTAATAGACCGCCAGGGAGGTTAAGGCTCAGTGTTTATGTATGAAGAGAAAGCAAGCAGAGATCCTGGCAAAGCTCTTGCAGTCTCTATTCACAGCTCACGAACCTGTGATTTAGTTAAACAAATAACACAGTAGCAGTGAATAATAAGCAGCTGTACTGTATATGCAACAAAGAATTTTCATTCTGTGCTGTGCAAGAGCCTGGGTCCACTTAAACCTCCTCCTGGTGGTGCCTTACCTTAACCCCCCCTGGTGGAGGATAACCTTAACCTCCTAGGTGGTGCCTAACCTTAACAAACTCCCCCTTCCCTCACCCAGCCAATTCCTAACGCTATTACACCCACCGACATCCTGTTGCAAAGGGCGCCAATTAAAATATAAAATAACATACCTATAAGCCTCCTAAGTATAATCAGACAAAGTTGGTATAATACCACACTCAGTGATAACATAGTATGCAACCTCTAGTCCACATATACATGAAAGTATTACAAACAAAAAAAAACATTTATATCGCGCTTTTCTCCTGGCAGACTCAAAGCGCCAGAGCTGCAGCCACTAGGACGCGCTCTATAGGCAGTAGCAGTGTTAAGGAGACTTGCCCAAGATCTTATACTGAATAGGTGCTGGCTTACTAAACAGGCAGAGCTGAGATTCGAACCCAGGTCTCCTGTGTCAGAGGCAGAGCCCTTAACCATGACACTATCCAGCCACAGCTTTTACTTTAGCAAATTAACATTATAGATATAACTAGATAACAAGAGTGCATTATATTACTTTAGTGGACCTTTCCTATTTCTGGATTATCTACAATTACCTATTCACATTTTATGTTTTTGGATTAATTATTTTAGATATAACAAATGATTGGTCTTAGACCACTGTATCAGTCCTGCAGTTCTACCAAGAGATAGTGCTCTACCAGTCAGCCGGTTAATGGTTCTAGATTGACTGGATAGTTGTACTACACTCTAGGTAAATAATTCCAAATTTTGTTTCCTTCTGTGTAAAGAAAGACTGTTTCACTAAAATTCATTGCCGTTATATTGTCATTATAATGTCAAATACCATTTCATGGTTCATAAGTTAATTACATCCATGGACTATACAAACTATGGAACATCATACAATTTTGTTTCTGTTTAATACCTACACATATGTTATATATTATGTATCTATATTTACAATGTATCTCAGTTACTACTATTCAACATGATATGTTTCTTACTGTAAGCCTTTACTACTTAAAGAGACTCTGTAACAAATTTTTCAGCCTTAGTTCTTCTATCCTATAAGTTCCTATGCCTGTTCTAATCTGCTCTGGCTTACTGCAGTCTTTCCTAACTGCACTGTCTCTGTAATAAATCAATGTATCTTTTCTCTGTCCTGTTTGTCGGGCTAAAGCTTGATTGTGTGGAATGTGCAGGGCTGCTTGTGATTGGTAGAAGCGATACACACCCTCTGCAGGCCCCCTGCATACTCTGAATGACTCATACACTATGCTTAGCTGAGCCTATTAGAAGCTGGTTAGTTTGTTTGTAAACACTGCCTAAAACTGTTACTTACAAGCCAGGATTGCAGCAGAGAGTGGCAGAAACAGCACAGAGGGGCACAGGAGAAAATAATGAATAGAATGGTATGCTTTTTATTGTAAGAATATTACAGATTCTCTTTAATAAAAATATTGTTGAAAAGAAAAATATATAAAATAACAGGGGCCGCCCACTATTTTATCAAGGGCCCTTTTCAACAGGACTCATCACGTGCCCATGTCAACTGTTCTGACTGGGAGGAGATATTGGGGTCAATCTGATGGCTAATGTATTAGTAATGATTACTAGGCAAATAGGGGTGTCTGTGCACTAATGGCTCCAAATGCATTGGTCCCAAAAATGTGTTGCCCTGCTTAAGCATCTAGCAAAGAAAAACCAATGCATTTGCTGTAAACATTGTCTCTGTGAAATGCAGGCACATCTCTAATTAACACTATACAAATCAATACATCTCTTGTATCACAAATGTCTCTTCTGTCTGTAAACATTTTGAGAATTGTGGAAACTATGAACACTTCTAATTATAGACACTTCCAACTCTGTGTGTGTCTCACTTACTGACGGTTAATGATTACTGCTATAATAAATACTATTACTATTGTGGTTATACAACTAAATTTATAAAAATCCGTTGAAAAGCTTTTGTAAAAGCAACATTCAGCAAGACCCTTTCGTACTATATCAGAACGTTGCTGAGTCATCATGAGAACATTACGGATCGCTGTGAAAGTTCAGAGCTGGAGGTTTTGCAACACAGCACATTTCTAATTAAGGCATAAAAGAGATCAGTCATTAACGGATGAAGTGTTTAAGGTTTCATTAACTAAATCTACTTGAATTGATTTTTTGAAATGAATTATGTATCCACCTTTTGAATCTTCAAAAGGTAAAAAACAACTTACGGTATATTACATGTGTTCTGTAAACAGACATATTATCAATATTATATAATTTGCTAGTCTATAGGGCTCTATTTAATTTTATACCATTAAATGTGAAATTATAAATACATTTTTATTTGCTAGTATAAGACTTTGTCAGGTTGACAGACAATAGATGCAGTGCCTGGTACTGGATGTTATGGTATGGTGCTTATATACCTATTCGCCTCATCTAGATGGGTGTTTGACCTCCCACAGATGTGTGACGTGGCAGCCTTGATCCTTGTAGTACATCTTTGACAGCCTGGAAGCTGCTAGCTGCAACCGTTGCACAAACACACCTTTTGAGAAGGCTGCATCATTAAATAGCCTAGGCATAATTAACTAGGATAATTATGTAAAATTGTGTAATTTTAATAATTTACTACATTCTATATATCTTTGTGGTGCCTCTTTAACCACTTCCTGGTTAGCAGAGCCCTGCCAGCTCATCAAGATTTTGTCCTGTGCATTCTGTCTCCTTTCTACCTGTATCCCTGACCTAGTTACTTTGTTCCTGCTGTTCCTGACTCTCATACTGAATCCATTCCTACCTGCCCTGCGATATTGTTTGAATTACTGTCATGACCTGACTTGTACCTGACTTTGCTTGTTATCTGCCTGTCCTGATCTTTGGTTGTCTTTACTATTGTTTGATTGCTGCCTGCTCTTGACCTTGACTTGAGCTACCAGTCTGCTTCCTGCCTGTACTCTGGATGGTATAATCTGTTCTCTTCATCATTGACAGGGCAATACCAGTGGTTGTGACCTGGTGGATACCAGGTGGAAAGGCAGTCCATCATCCACTGGGGTGGTGGCCCACTATCACTTGTAGGGTGCTCTGCTGAGGACCTGTAGCACATAGACTCATGTGAGAGCCAAAGTCTGCTACCTGTGCAATGGTCAACAGGATACCAGAGAATCCCTACAGCATTACAGCCTGCAAGTCAGCATGTTTGCTGATACTTTAAATGGGGAACTGTACAGACCAAAATGCAAGTAACCTGCAGTTGTAGGAATCACAACTAATAGGCTTAGCCAGGCCTGCCCAAATGGCTGCCACCATAACAGCATGGCTTTAGAAGAGCACACAATGCACTTTTCCATCTTACAGGCTGGTACCACTTCAATCCATACTAAACTTGGTAGCATGACTCATCCACTTCTCCTCTTGCTCCTCAAGTGGTACTTCCCTCTGCCAACCCTTCTACTGGCTGTCAGTTGGTCACCCTATCAAATTCAAACATCTAACTCTTACCTACCAGGCTCTTAACCACTTCAGCCTGCAGTGTTGTTTCACCTTATGCATCCGAGCAACTTTCACCTCCCTTTCATTCACCAACAACTTTATCACTACTTATCACACTGAAATGATCTATATCTTGTTTTTTCCACCACCAATTAGGTTTTCTTTGGGTGGTACATTTTGCTAAGAATTATTTTTTTCTAAATGCATTTTAAAGGAAATATTAAGAAAAAAAATAATTATTTCTCAGTTTTCAGCCATTACAGCTTTAAAATAATACATGCTACCATACCTATTTTATTTTCCCATTTGTCCCGGTTATTACACCATTTAAATTATGTCCCTCTAACAATGTATAGTGCCAATATTTTATTTTGAAATAAAGGTGCATTTTTTCAATTTGCGTCCATCACCATTTACAAGCTTATAATTTAAAAAAATTATGGTAATATACTCTCTTGACATGCATATTAAAAAAAGTTCAGACCCTTAGGTAACTATTTATGTTGTTTGTTTTTTTGTGATTTTTTTTTTTTGTTGTTAAAATTTTGATTTGGGATTTTTTTGGAATGGGGAGGTAAACAGGTCATGTAAATGTAATTGATTGTGATATTTAAAGGGACACTTAAGTCAAACACAAAAAATGAGTTTTACTCACCTAGGGCTCCCAATAGCCCCCTGCAACTGTCCGGTACCTTTGCTGTCTCCCTCCGATCCTCCTGGCCCCGCCGGCAGCCACTTCCTGTTTCGGTGACAAGAGCTGACAGGCTGGGGACGCGAGTGATTCTTCGCGTTCCCAGACACATTAGCACCCTCTATGCTGCTATATGGTATATGATATATGCTATAGTAGCATAGATGGCGTTGTTGTGGCCAGGAACGCCAAGAATCACTCGCGTCCCCAGCCTGTCAGCTCCTGTCACCGAAAAAGGAAGTGGTTGCCGGCGGGGCCAGGAGGATCGGAGGAAGACGGCGAGGGCACCGGACAGCTGCAGGGGGCTATTGGAAGCCCCAGGTGAGTAAAACTAATTTTTTTTGTTTGACTTAAGTGTCCCTTTAAAAAAAAAATTATATAGATGTAGTTTTAATATTTGGCCACAAGATGGCCACAGTCATTTTTTGGTTTTTCATCTGAAGGGATGACGTGAAACTTAGAAAAATCTCTGCTTTTCAGAGAAGCCATAGGTTTTTCATATGGAGACATAGATCAATGAATGGGTGTTCCCATTTATTGATCTCCAGAAGTGGAAAGCAGCGGTCAATGACCTTTCATCTCAATACATTATTATCATTTTGTAATTATATTGCGCCAACATCTTACACAGCGCTGTACAGGGAATATAGTCTTGTCACTAACTGTCCCTCGGAGGAGCTCATAATCGAATCCCTAACATAGTCATATGTCTATGTATGTATCATGTAGTGAACAATTTTAGGGGGGAGGCCAATCAAGGACGTAGCTAGCAATGACTGGGCCCCATAGCAAAATATTTTATGGGCCCCCCCATACTCCCAGACCTTCCATTCCTACACCCCAGTACAGATCAGAACTCCCACAAATGATGATCGCGCCCCCCCCCCCCCCCCCCCCACACGCACACACACTGCCAACCCAATCTTAGAAGCTCTCGTAGGGGAAGATTTATTTTAAATGATACCCAAGGTGGATGGAGATTAGAATTACTTACCTGTGGCTTTTTCCAGCCCCTGGCATTCTATTAGGTTCCTCGCTGTAGTTTCACTGCCCGCCAGGATGCCATTGTCCCTTCGCAGGCTACTGTGCACATGCGTCCGTGTGCCTCTCTTGATTGTGTCCCCGCAACCAGGAACTTTCTGCACTTGTACAGTTTACGTCTTTGTAAACTGCGCAAGCACAGAATCCTCCCAGCAGCAGTGTGATCAAGAGAGGGGCTCAAACGTGTATGCACCTATGCACCAGTCTTCAAACATAGTGGTCAGGGGTCTGTCGGGGGGTAGAGCGGCACTCTGGAGGGCAGCGGAACTACAGCAAGGGACTTGACAGACTAGGGGCTGGGTGAAGCCCCAGGTAAGTAAATTCAATCCCCCCTCCCCCACCTTGGATATCCTTTAACCTCTAGCCGACCACATCACGCTGATGCGCCTGGCCGCAACAGCCCCAGGACCACCTAACGCAGATCGGCGTAAGGTCCTGTGGGTCTGTTTTGCCGGAGATTGTGTGTGCTGATGCGCAAGCATCCCTGCTTCAATGCTCCGCTCCATCATCAGCATCCCAGCAGAGATCACCGCTAGGAGACTGTTAGAAGGTGAAACCGATCCACGGCAGCGCTGTACTGGGGACAACCGTGTGACACGGCTGTCCCCCTGGGGGAGACAGAAGCGATCCGCTGTCATAGGCTGAAGCCTATGACAGCCGATCGCACTGATTGGCTGGCTGTGGGATTCCCCCAATCAGTAAAATAATAAAAAAAAATAGGTATATTTATTCTTAAATAAAAACAATAAATATTTCTATAAAAAAATATACATCCTGGGAGAGATCATTGCCAACCAACAGAAATCTCTGTTGGTGGGCAGAAAAGGAGGAGGGGAAGAATCACTTCCGTACTGAGTTGTACAGCCCTACAGCGAGGCCTTAAAGCTGTGGTGGCCTATTTTGCAAAAAGTGGCCTGGTGTTTAGGGGGGTTTAAGCCCATTGTCCTTAAGTGGTTAAGATGAACAGCAACCTACTGTCCTGTACCAAATCCAATTGCTGGCCAAGAGCATTGTTCTCTCCACTCACCCACTGTGTGACATCACACACACACACACTACTCTATACACACACACACACACACACACACACACACACACACACACACACACACACACACACACACACACACACTACTGTACACACACACACACACATTACTGTATACACACACAGACTACTGTACACACACACACACAAACTACTGTACACACACACACACACACACACACACACACACACTACTGTACACACACACACACACACACTACTGTACACACACACACACACTACTGTACACACACACACACTACTGTACACACACACACACTACTGTATACACACACACACTACTGTACACACACAAACACACACTACTGTACACACACAGTCACAATTTTACACACACACACACACACACACACACACACACACACACACACACACACACACACACACACAAGCACACTACTGTACACATATACACCCTGCTGAACACACTACTGTACACACTACTGTACACACACACTACTGTACACCCACACACTACTGTACATACACACACACACACTACTGCAAAACCCACACACTACTGTACACACACGACTGTACACACACACACTACTGTATACACACACACACACACACACACACACTCCTGTACACAAACACACTACTGTACACACACACCCTGCTGTACAAACACACACACGCACTAGTGTACACACACACACACACTACTGTAGATACACACACTTCTGCAGACACACACACACTACTGTACACACACACACTACTATACACACACACTACTGTACACATACACACTACTGTACACACACACACAAACTACTGTACACACACACACACACACACACACACACACTATTGTACACAGACACACACACTACTGTACACACACACACACTACTGTACACACACACACACTACTGTACACACACACACTACTGTATACACACACACTACTGTATACACACACACACTACTGTACACACACAAACACAAACTACTGTACACACACAGTCACAATTTTACACACACACACACACACACACACACACACACACACACACACACACACACACACACACACACACAAGCACACTACTGTACACATATACACCCTGCTGAACACACTACTGTACACACTACTGTACACACACACTACTGTACACCCACACACTACTGTACTCACACACACACACACTACTGCAAAACCCACACACTACTGTACACACACGACTGTACACACACACACTACTGTGTACACACACACACACTCCTGTACACAAACACACTAGTGTACACACACACACTACTGTAGATACACACACTTCTGCAGACACACACACACTACTGTACACACACACACACACTACTGTACACACACACACTACTATACACACACACTACTGTACACATACACACTACTGTACACGCACACGTATAGTGTTGGCCCTGTACTTGTCGAATAAAGTTGCTGGCAACTTTCTGTTCACCTTTAGGTTTACCTGTTACCTGCTAGTAGCAGGTGGGTGGTGGTGCTGCTGTTCCCTCCCACTTCCCTGGCAACAAGTGAGGTTGCCTGGTAGGTGGTGCAGTAGCACTGGTGAGGGAGGTGATGTGATAAATGTGTGCTGATGTCCCCTTCATACCTCAGTCGGATGTCAGTCTCTCTCTTCTCCTGTAGGTGAGGGTCAATGACTAGGGATGCTCATTCGGATTCCACGGAAATGTAATTTCCGAAATTCCGATCGGAAATTGCATTTCCGCATCGGAATGCGGAAATCGGTAATGCAAGTGTGTTAGGCGGATTTCCGCCGGAAATCGCGGAAATTTCCGCCGCAAATCGCGGAAATTCCGCCTGACTTTAACATCGATTTTCTCAAAAACTATAAGGTCTTTTTGAAAACTTTTTTTTGCATCTTGTTCAGGAGATTCTGCTTAATAAACCCTGAAAATTTGGTGTTTCTAGGACTTAAGGGGGATTTACTATTAACTGCTAAAGTCGGCGGATTTTTACTGTAATGTAAAATGCAGAAAATCCGCATCTGCCTATTTTCTGCATTTACATTACAGTAAAAATCCGCCGACTTTAGCGGTTAATAGCAAAGCCCCCGTAAGTCCTAGAAACACCAAATTTTCAGGGTTTATTAAGCAGGATCTCCTGAACAAGATGCAAAAAAAAGTTTTCAAAAAGACCTTATAGTTTTTGAGAAAATCGATGTTAAAGTCGGGCGGAATTTCCGCGATTTCCGGCGGAAATTCCGCATTGGAATGCGGAAATTGGTAGCGGAAAGCGGAATCGGTATTTGGCAATGTCGGAATGCGGATTTACCGCGGAATCGGAAATTGGCATTTCCGACCATCCCTATCAATGACAGACAGCAGAGGAGACTGATGGTGTGGCTGTGGAGCTTAGTGGGTCCCTCCATGGCTCCTTCATCTTTGTCAGTCTTCTCTCTCTGTCTCACTCTCTGCTCCCTTCATTTGTCGGTCAGCCACATTTATACGAGAGGCGCCATGTAGGGGAGGAGCTACGGCCACAGAGGAGGCGGAGCCATGGCAGGCCAGTGTAGGGGGCAGAGTCACAGCCAGTGAAGGAGGCGGGGCCACAGCAGGTGCTTTGGAGGAGGTGGGACCACAACATGTGGACAAGCAGAGCCGAGGAAGACGGAACAGAGGAGGCGGGGCCATGTTCCTTTCTGTTCTGTTGCCAGAACTATAAACTAATAGTCGGCCAGATCCATGAGCAGTGAGGTGGCTGGTGAAAATAGTCCCCATTCACCTCCCTCCCTCTCTGCAATGAGCGTGGGAAGGATTTTTTTTGCTGTTCTTGCTGTCATGCCCGGGCCTGCGGGCCCATGTGAATGCACTTTTACAATAGGTAAAAAAATTAAAATACATGCAGCAAGGACAAGAGGGCCCCCTTGTGGCTGTGGGCCCCAAAGCAGCTGCTATTGTTGCTATAGTGATCCCTACACCACTGAAGCCAATTAACATATCTGTATGTTTTTGGGATGTGGTAGGAAACCGGAGTGCCCAGAAGAAACTCATGCAGACATGGGGAGAACATACAAACTCCTTGCAGATGTTGACCTAGCTGGAATTCAACCCGGGGACCCTGCAGAGAATACATCTCTTCAGTTTTCAAATACCACCCCAGCTGCAACCTGCATCCTGCTGATCACCTTCTTCTATATTCCTCAAGAATCATCCTTCACACTCGTGTATACAGTATTTCACACAAGCCCAGGGGTGTTGCTAGCCCCAAAGATCAGTGGCACATGCCCCAGATCTATACTGAGGTGCCCCAGATGTCCCCCAGGTAGAGTCAGGCAGTGGGGAGCAGTACTCACCTCCAGCCGCTTGGTCTCCAGATTCTACAGATATTTTCTCTTCCGGGCTTCTCCCCCTAGTGCCTGAGCATGAGTCAGACACTAGAGCTCCTACCGTCTGATTCTTGGATGCTAGGTGGAGAATCACCAGCTACAGAGGATGTATTCAGATTTGGAGAGGGGATGGATGAGATAAGTAGTTCCTCCCGCTGTGCTACTCGACTGGGGGGAGGGTTGGAGGAGGAACAGTGAGGGCACACACAATGATGCATGCTCCCTATGGAGGCTTCAGGCACCACAGCTTCCAGCATGGCACCACAATGCACCTAGCATGCCCCATAGAGGCACGACAGCATCCAGCTTGACACCACAGCCCCCAGCATGGTAGCTCCCAGCATGCCCCATAGAGGCACCACAACACCCAGCATGGCACCCCAGAATGGCACCTAGCACCCAGCATGCCCTTTAGATGCACCATAGCACCGAGCATGACCCATAGAGGCACCACAGCACCCATCATGGCACCACGGCACCCATCATGCCCCATAGAGGCACCACAGCACCCAGAATGCCCCCATACAGGAACCAAAGCACTCAGGATGCCCCATTGAGGCACCACAGCACCCAGAATGTCCCATTGATGTACCACATCTCCCAGCATGCCCCCATTGAGGTACTACAACTCCCAGGTTATCGCCATTGAGGCACCACAGCTCCCAGCATACCCCTGTTGAGCTGTGGAGCATCTATGCAGAGAGTTGTGGTTCTATGGGGCATGCTGGGAGTTGTGGTGTCTTATTGGGGGGCCTGTGAGAGCATGGAAGGTGGTCCATTAGAAGGTTAGGGAATGCTATGGGGGGACTGCCAGATGACCTGGCAGCAGGCCAGCCCACCCAGCAGAAAGCCAGACCAGCCAGCACAGAAACCAGGTAACTCTGTCTAGGTATGTTTAAGGGCCCTTTTCCACTAGCAATCGCTAGCGTTCACGCTGAACGCTAGCGATTGCTGAATCGCAATTACCGGCGATTCCCCGACGTTCGCGGCCGCGATTTTGCTATGCTATGCACTGCATAGCAAAATCGCGGCAATAATCGCTCCGCCGCGCGATCGCGATCCGGTCAAAAACGAATCGCGGTAGTGGAAATGACCTACCGCGATTCCTATGCTAAAAGCAAACTGTAGCGATTTGACAAATCACTAGCGGTTTGCGGTTTTGCGATTAAGCAATCGCAAACGCTGTAGTGGAAAAGGGCCCTACGTGACACTGTTTATTTATGGGATATGCTGCATTTTTGTGGTGTTTATTTGTACTAATCGAGAGGGGGGCTTCATTCAACTCAAGCTCATGTAACTTTGGCTCCACCCATGACCACACCCACAGTATGGTGCATAGCCACACCCATTTTTTGACTTTAGAGCCCAAAAGTGCCCCGGATCTCTTAGGATCCTAGCATCGTCCCTGCACAGGCATCTCCCCATCTCTTCTATTAACAATATTGGCAGTTTTTGATCCCTACATGTATATATATATATATATATATATATATATATATATATATATATATATATATTATTTTTTATTGTTTTTTACTTTTTTTAAAGTTAACCTGAACTGAGTAAAATTATTTAAAATAAACACATAATGAACCTGCAAATCAATATTACATACATACCTCGCTGTCAGTTCCTCTCAGAAGCTCACCATTTTCTTCTTACAATGACTCCTTGCAGTTCTGACAATATTTAGTCAGCACTGTAATATATCAGTTGCTGTCAGTAATATATAATTTGCTGTCAGTTATAACTGAAAGAACAACTGATGTGCAAGGTAATGTCTGTGTTTCCCTATGGCTCAAGTGGGTGATATTACACGTTAACAGTGTGCTGACCCGGAAACTGTGTCATTGTCATTTTTAAAATGTAGGACGTAGAATTCTGTCTCACGAACAAACAGGATGCTGTAAAGGAGAAAGAGATTGATGAGAAGGCTACACGGGAGGCAAGTATGACGTGTGTATGTTTATTTTGACTTTTAATGTATCAGTTCAAGTTTACTTTAACCACTTGAGAACCGCAGTGTTAAACCCCCCTAAAGACCAGGCCATTTTTCATTAAATTGGCCACTGCAGCTTTAAGGCCAAGCTGCAGGGCCACATGACACAGCACACAAGTGTTTCCCCGCCCCTTTTCTTCCCACCAACAGAACTCTCTGCTCAAGCCCCAGATGTTTGTTTGTTTGTTTGCTTCAGCCTATGACAGCCGATCACCTCTGTGCCTCTGGAGGGGACAGCCGCGACACACGGCTGTCCCCAGTACAGCGATGCTGTAGATCGCAGTGCTGTATGGGTAATTAGACGGCGGTTTCGCCATCTAACAGTCTCCCGAGCGGTGATTGCTGCTTGGAGACTGAAGGCGGAGCTCCGCTTCACCCAGCAAGCAGGAGATGCACGCGCAGCCTGTGCGCGATCTCCTGCAAACAGAGCCCCAGACTTTACGCCGATCAGCGTTAGGCGGTCCTGGGGCTGCCGCCGTGGCCACGCCCATTGGCATGACGCTAACGGCTAGAGGTTAAGTACAAGGTGTTATTATTGGTGTGTGTTTGATTTGACCACAACCCCTTAGCACCTGCCCTTGTTTATTTGCTATACCAGTTGAAAAGGGTGCCACAGCCATCTGTGTAAAAAGGGTGCTGCTATAGATTTCAATGTTATTTGCATCTACAAGCGGTAGAAAAGGGAGTGCAGTGCAGTGATTGGCCCCAATGACAAGACTTGTCCCGCCCGCAAGCCCATGGATCCTATCAGCAAGGGAGAAGAGAGCAGCGAGAGCTGTGATTGGCGATCTGGGGCAGCGCCCCTCCACCTGATTCGCCAATATTTTTCAAAGTTGTGCAGCTACTAGTTCCGTAGCCACTTCTGGGTAACCGCATCTTTCATGTCCGGTATGTAATGGACGCCGGAGGGGACATAGCCTGAAGAAACCTTTTGTATCTTTCATCTCCGGTATGTAATGGACGCCGGAGGGGACAGTATGGTGGCCACTCTCTAGAGAGGTGGGGAACAGCGACATTGGAGAGGACTGAGGCTGCGGGGGGTAGCAACACTGCAGGGGACTAAGGAGATGGCACAGCGGACACTAGAGGGAACAGGGGGACGGGCACTCCAGAAGACACAGGGAGGGAAGGTGTGGGAGGGAAGGTATATAAGACACAACGGCACTAAGGATGCACCAGGTTCAATATAATTTTTTTCCCTTGATTTTTGTCCTCTAAACCTAGGCGCGTCTTATAGTCTGGTGCATTTTATAGTCCGAAAAATACGGTATATTATCAGGTTACTAAATGTATTTTATCAGTTATTTATTGGTTATATCAGCTTAAAATATTGTATATATATTTGACATGAAATAGGGCTACGGTCAGGCACCACCAGGAGGTTAGGGTTAGGCACCACCATGGTGGGATTATGGTTTGGCGCTGGGGGGATTAAAGTTAGGATTAGGGTTAGGGTTATATTCTGAAAGCAGCTACATCCGGTGCCCGTAAACAGAATCACACTCATTGGCTACAAACAGGCGTCCTTTTATGAATGAAATCATGTGTTAGCCGCTTAAAAGGGCTAACACCTCAACATATCCGAGATAACCTTAGCTTTGATGAATTGACTGACTCCAGCTTGGACCCTGATACTCTGGTGTTTAAATACAACAAATGTGTGTCCTCCACCTTTGAGACCATTGCTCCTCTGCGCACCAAATATCTTACTCCACACCATCATGCACAGTGGTTTGATAACGCTATAAAAGAGCTGAAAAGACAAGGCCGAAAACTTGAGAGACTGTGGCGCAAATCTCAGTCCCCAGAAGACAAACATGCCTTAATCCTCCACTTGAAGAGCTACCAAAAGGTAATCACGGGAAAAAAATCATCCTTTCTATCACAAGAGATTGCAAATGCAGTTAACAAACCAGCCCAACTGTTCCGCACAGTGGAAAAACTCTGCAACCCGGCATGTCAAAAACTTAACATCGAGTCTTCAAAGGACCTCTGTGACCAATTTGCCCATTTCTTCACAGACAAAGTCTCCGCTATAAGGTCCGCCATCCAACTTACAGCATCTGAGCCTAATATAGCGCCGAAGACCATTAGCAGAGACAATGTAACACCTTGGTCAAACTTCAAAGAAATTGATGAAGAAGTCACATCAAGCATCCTCCTTCACGTCCGCCTAACTACCTGTGACCTAGATCCTGGCCCAACACAGTTCATGTTGAACTGCCCTGACCTGTTCGTACCGGTATTCCTAAAAATTGTTAACTGTTCCTTAAAATCAGGGATATTTCCTGCTTTACTGAAGGAAGCAATCATCAGGCCTCTCCTCAAAAAACCCTCCCTGGACCCAGACGCAATGACCAGCTACAGACCTGTCTCTAACCTCCCCTTTCTGGGCAAGCTAATTGAAAAAGCTGTTTACCTCCAGCTAGAAGCCAAAATCCTACAAAACAACAGTTATGACCCATTCCAGTCTGGCTTCAGGAAACACCACAGCACTGAAACTGCCCTCATCCAAATATGCAACCACCTGCTCATGGCAAGAGACAGAGGAGAGTGCTCCATCCTCATACTGCTAGACCTTTCTGCGGCCTTTGATACAGTTGACCATGACATCTTGATAAACAGGTTACAGGAATACTGCGGCATTGATGGCATAGTTCTTCAGTGGTTCCAATCCTTCTTGAGTGGCAGAACCCACAAAGTGTCTATGGGGCCCTTCCTGTCCACCCCTGTATCACTTAAGTATGGGGTGCCCCAGGGCTCAATCCTCTCTCCCCTGCTTTTCATGATTTACATGTTACCGCTGGGAAAACTAATCCAAAAACATGGCCTGACATACCACTGCTATGCAGACGACACCCAACTATATCTTTCCTTCAAGCCTGGTGTGACAGACCCAACTTTAACTATAAACGCCTGCTTACGTGAACTACAGCAATGGATGAATGACAACTGGCTGAAACTAAATGCAGACAAAACTGAAGTCCTTCTGATAGGAGGGCAGAGCATGATAACAAAACAACTTAACTTGCAGTCTTCACCGCTGGGAATAGAAGGCACGAATCTACGCAGCTCTGATCATGTGCGTAGCCTGGGAGTTCTAATTGATTGGGATTTAAACTTCAGAACTCAAATCTCTGCTGTGGTGAAATCATCCTATTTTCACCTGAAGAACATTGCAAAAATCAAGCACCTCATTCCCCCAGAAGATCTGCCAACCTTAGTCCACGCCTTCATCACATCCCGACTGGACTACTGCAATGCTCTCTACACTGGCCTTCCAAAAAAGGACTTGTACCGACTACAGCTGATACAGAATACTGCTGCCAGACTGCTAACCAACCAACCCCGTCACTGCCACATAACGCCAGTCCTGCACTCCCTTCACTGGCTACCTATAGAATGGAGGGTCCTATTCAAGATCGGCCTACTGACATTTAAATCGCTGAATAATTTAGGCCCTGGATACATGAAAGATATGTTGCAGCTGCGTAGCAATCCCCGCATTCTCAGATCAACAGGTTCTAATAATCTAGTCATACCCAGAGTCCACTTGGAAACTTTTGGTCCCAGAGCCTTCTGTCATGCTGCCCCTACGTTTTGGAACTCCTTACCTCAACAGATCAGAACTAAGTACCTTTTGGAGGAACCAATAGAATAAAACGTAACTTTTACTTATTTATTAGATTAAAAGGAAATCGGCGCAGACATTACTAATAGTGAACATGTGAAACAATTGGGTTGGCGGACAAGGGTTAGTTGTCACACGGACAGGCCTGCCAAGATCCCAATAAGAAATTATTAAACCCCTACACCCAGAAACCCTACATGTTTCGTTTCATTAATAGAAACTTCGTCAGGAGTGAGCAGTAGTAAAGTGTTAGAGTGCCAAACAAAGTGCTAAAATAATAAAGACATATTAACAATCACATGATACACATATTAGAGTAGTAGCTAGTATGGCCCCCAGTTGGCAGCCAAATGAGCACTGACCGTTTGAGCTGTCCTTATATACTGTGGAACCACTCGCATGGAATGCTGGGAGAGGCGGTATCCAGGCACGCCCCAGACAACTCCCCCTCGCCAACCACAGATTGGCTTAGGGGAGCGTCACTCATGACTTTAGCCAATGAGGAGCCCAGCTATAGAAGCCTATAATGTTGCAGAACATGGCTAGAAATTGCATTAGGACGCTCAAATTAGAGCTAACGCTGCTATAAGGAATAACCTACCTAATGTGAAGAACCTGGGTTGCTAACGGCGCATTTGAGGGTCTTAAAAGCCTCAGGAAACCCTCGTTCGTAAATGCTGGATCCCCATTGGTCAAAGAAGACGCCAAGGGGCGTGTTGGAAAAGCAGCCTATCAGAGCGCATCCACCGCCATCCGGGCCAATAGGAAGCCGCCGCATGCTCTGCTCGGCCTCCGTGTATCCCCTAATACGCCCTGGCAGTGAATAAATTAAATGACGTCACGCAGAGAGCGGCCGTAGTCGCGTCTATGCACGTAACCAGGTTGCCAGGCCAACCGTCCTTATAAACAATAACACACGTATCTCTGCCATCAGCGTGTGTAGGCTGGAATTCTGTAGAAGTTACAGTATGGTTTAAATAGAGGATGGTGCGCTATATAGGATATTAGACTCAATCCGAATAAAGAGAATAAATCCCAGTATCGGAGTGGTAAGTGGATTGCATATTAACCCTCCGTTACGTATATACCCACCTATACATTATTAATAAAGGCAAAAGTCCCAAGAGGGGACAATTAAACCATCCAGGGTGCACATGATAATGCAAATTATTTTTTAAAAAGGAAAACCTTTATATTATGCCTGTAAAAAAAGGGGGGGGGGAACGGAGGTGTTATATTGCCACAACCATCAAAGTCACTACCAAACCTCTGTTATTAAATTAAGGAAAACGGTAGGAAAATTCCAAATATAAATGAAACCATTTTCAACGCTACTAATAGCTCATAAAGAGGTCAGGTAAAGCCAGAGGACGAAGGGAATTCTCATGTAGAAAAAGGGGAGAGACAAAACAGCACAGATAAAAAAGGGTAAAGGAGAGCTAAATGAAGGGAGCAAAGGTGAACCCCTCATTCATACCATTGGGACTCAATGTACCCAGACGATAAATCCAACAAGCCTCTAACTGTCTCAATTTTTGGTCCAGGTTACCCCCTCTTGGACCCATCTTCCATCTCTGTATTACCCAAAAGCGTAGGCATGTGGGATCACCACAATGTTTTTCCACAAAATGTTTAGCCACTGATGTTTTACCAGTGGCGTAGCTAAGGAGCTGTGGGCCCCGATGCAAGTTTTACATTGGGGCCCCCCAAGCACTCTATACATAACAATTGATTTGGCGCACCAAAACCTGCCAATGGCAACTACAGTGTCAGAGGGGCAAGAAGGGGATGGGGAACAGCTTGTTAATGATTACCACTATTCAAAGTATCTATAGAAGTGATTACTATGAGCACAGGACCAATACAGAGCTAATACTGTAGTTGAGGGAGGGCCCTTCGGGGCCCCTCAAGCCCAAGGGCCCCGATGCGGTCGCTACCTCTGCACCCCCTATTGCTACGCCCCTGGGCAGGGCACAAGCCTGATAGTAAAGCTGACAGTTATGGCTCAATGACAGACTATGCAGCTCCCTGACTATCCATCAGCACAAAGTGCAGGGGAAAGAGTTGCATGTGTTCACTACTCACATCATCAAACAAGGTGCCCACGTTAGCTGTCACCAGCAGGATCCCAGTGCCTGGAGCAGCTGCCTTCCCCGCCATACTGGGTCTAGGTACAAGGTACACAGCAGCGCATGGAATGGAGACGGGCGCAGCGTTCCTTCCAATGTCTCCCGCTCGCTACAATGTATCCAGCAGCGTTCTCCCCTCTGCACGCTGTACGGCTTCTCCCCTCAGCCAGGCTCAGGAACGGCTCCTCCAGTCCTCAGCAAGCACGGCATCCCCGGCCCCTCCACAGCCCGTAGCTGCCCGGCACACAGGCAGCCATACCGAGGAAAGTTCCCGCTGCCTGCTGTAACCCCCGAGCTCCGCAAGTTTCTCCCCCCGGTGTGAGGAGGAGGGGCTGTAGCGGGCGAGTCCCGGGCTGGGGAATAGCGCGGGCAGAGCGGCTGCGGCGTACACAGTATGCTGCAAGGGAGGGGGGCCCAGCGTCCGGGCCCCCCCTCAAGGCTTCAGGCGGCGGGCCCCGTCGCCAATGCGACCTCTGCGACCTCTATTGCTACGCCCCTGTGTTTTACGTTTATGATGGATGTCACCAACGTGTTCCATGATACGTGTTTTAACTGCCCTAGTAGTCTCACCTATATAGAGTAGGGGGCAGGGGCATTGTATCGCATACACAACGCCTTCTGTCTCACAATTGAAAAAATCAAACAGCTCGAATGTACGGCCGTCTTTGGGGGCGATGAAGTCCTTACATTTCTGTACATTTATGCACGCCTTACATTTCCCGCATTTGTACATTCCTTTTAATGGGCCACTAAGCCAGGTTTTCTTCGCTACTCCTGCGCCCTCACCTTTCATAGATAGAAAGGAGTGTGTTATACTATCACCCAAATTTCCCCCCTTCGGTAGGTGATTTGTGGTGCCCGTGGTAGGTATGTATTCAATTGTGGATCCAATTTTAGAATTGACCAGTGTCTGCCCAAAATTCTTTTAATATTGTTGGACTGGTTAGAGAAAGTGCTAATCATTCTGGGTTTGTTTTCAACAGACAATCGATCCCTATTTTTTGGTATCAGTAGGTCCTTCCTTTCGATACCCTGTACTTTCTCATATGCTCCAGATATTACTGTTTTTGGATATCCACGTTCAGTGAACCTTTTTTCCAGAGTAAGACACTCTTTATCAAAATCTGACTGATTTGAACAATTTCTGCGGGCCCTAAGGAACTGCCCCTTGGGGATACCCCTCTTAAGTGGTTCTGGATGGTAACTATCCCATGCCAACAAAGAGTTTGTAGCCGTTGGTTTGCGATATATCCTAGTATCCAGACCACCATGGTCATTCTTGGTGATCTGTACATCAAGGAAACTGATTGTGTGTTTATCAATCTCATGAGTGAAAAACATTCCAATATCATTACGGTTGAGTTGGACTACAAAATCAACGAAAAGATCTCTGGGGCCGTCCCACAAGATGAAGATGTCATCTATGAAACGGCCCCAGAAGATCACATGGGAGGTATAGATCGCAAGTTCCTCTGCGAACACTATGGTGTCCTCCCACCAACCCAGAAACAAATTTGCATATGAGGGGGCACACGCCGTCCCCATAGCGCACCCCCTCACTTGTAGATAGTATCTGTTCTGGAATAGGAAATAATTGTGTGTAAGAATAAATTCAATTAACTCCAGTACAAGAGAGGAGTGATCTTTCATATGAATGCTCCTTGTTCTGAGGAAGTGTTCAGTAGCCCTCAGTCCTAAATCGTGGCCAATGTTATTATACAGAGATTCAACGTCAAGACTGGCCAACCAGACATTTTCTGTAATGTGTACATCATGAAGTTTATTTAGTAGGTCCATTGTGTCCCTAAGGTAGGAAAGCAGGCTTTCCACGAACGGCCGTAAGAAGAAATCAACATATTTACTAGCCTGTTCGGTTAGGCAGTTATTCCCCGATATTATAGGTCGTCCGGGTGGTGTGGAGGAATTTTTATGTACTTTAGGGAGGGCATAAAAAGTAGCCGTCGTCGGGGACTTATTTATAATGCAATCAAAATCATTTTTATCCAGAGTTCCTTTCAATTTTGCTTCCTTTAAAACTTTTTCAAGTTTATTGACAAATACGCTTGTGGGGTTACTTTCCAGTTTCCTATACTGTTTATGGTCAGACAGGATTGTTGTACACATTTTAATGTATGACTCACGAGACATCACAACAATATTTCCCCCTTTGTCAGATTTCTTTATGACTAGATTGTCATTTTTCATTAATTTCTCCAGTGCCTGTTGTTCATCCCTGTTCAGATTTTTCTGACTACTCTTATGTTTCTCCCTTGATAGATCCTCTAGATCTCTTACCACCGTGTCTACAAAGGTCTGAATAGTGGCATACCCACTTATGCTAGGGCAAAATTTACTTTTTAATGTCAGATTGCTTTTCTGTGCCCCCAGATGTACTTCCCCTGTCCTATTTTCCTCCATTAGGTCATTCAAAATGGCCAGTGTGTTTTCATCCCTTTCTTCCCTCCTTTTCATTTGCATCGTGGGGGAGTTCATGTATTTATACACCGCCAGTTTCCTTGCAAACAAATTAACGTCTTTTACAGTTTCAAATAAATCGAAGTCTGGTGTAGGAACAAATGTAAGGCCCTTCAAGAGGACAGAAATCTCTGCTGGATCTAAAACATAATCAGTCAAATTAATAATTTGCATAGTGTCAGTTTTATCAGTCAAGTCATTCACCACTCTTCCTCCCTCCGTTTCCAGTGGGCTGTTTTGTACCCCCATCTGTCCCGGTTTCGTAATTGTCGGGGGGTCCCGGGGTTCTGAGGTTTTTGTTCCCCCGGTCTTCCCCTGCCTCTGCCTCGGGGTTTCCTTGGTCTCCCTGGTGGATCCCCTGATTTTGCACCTTTGTTGGATTCAGATTCAGATTCAGTTTCAGTCTCACAGTCAGAGGAGGCCGGAGTCTCCTGTACGGGGTCACTACCTGGTGTCCGCTTCCAACTATAGACTTTGCCACTTTTGAAATCACGACAATCGCGGATATATTTTTTATGTTTTCTGACCTTTATGGTTTCTTTATGATTCAATACCTTTTTCTGTAATTTCTCCTCTAACTTTTTATAGTCAGGGTGTTCCTTAAAACCAGTCACTTTAGTATGTTCAGTGGCAAGTTTATCATTAATTTTTTCAAGATATTTTACTTCATAATCTCTTAGAAAGGTCATTAGCTCCAAAGTCTGTTTAGTTTTGAGGGCATTCCAACCCTTCATAAATATCTCATCCTCTGTATGTGCATGGGGGACCACTAAATTACGTAAACCTCTAAAAGTTATTTGATCTTTAATGTATTTATTAAAGCTAGAGACCTCCCACCAGCTCCTATTATGATCCTTATACAGGTCAAAGATTTTTTTGAAAGCTTCATCAATCTCGGATTTAGGTGGAGGGGTGGTAGTGGGAACTGCATTAATTGTTTCGTCACATGAGAAAACCTCTTTTGCTTCAGCAATCAGATTCGATACATCGGGAATACTATCCAGAAAGCCTGACATAGCCGAAATATTCTTTGAGGGCCCTCTCCTTAAGGTAAATGGCGTCAGGTCGCCAAGTAATCAAACTCAATATTTAAACACACCTGAATTCAATATATTCACAACTAAGTACCTTTTGGAGGAACCAATAGAATAAAACGTAACTTTTACTTATTTATTAGATTAAAAGGAAATCGGCGCAGACATTACTAATAGTGAACATGTGAAACAATTGGGTTGGCGGACAAGGGTTAGTTGTCACACGGACAGGCCTGCCAAGATCCCAATAAGAAATTATTAAACCCCTACACCCAGAAACCCTACATGTTTCGTTTCATTAATAGAAACTTCGTCAGGAGTGAGCAGTAGTAAAGTGTTAGAGTGCCAAACAAAGTGCTAAAATAATAAAGACATATTAACAAT
Organism: Hyperolius riggenbachi; assembly: GCF_040937935.1. Taxonomy (NCBI): domain Eukaryota; kingdom Metazoa; phylum Chordata; class Amphibia; order Anura; family Hyperoliidae; genus Hyperolius; species Hyperolius riggenbachi. The sequence goes on along the minus strand of NC_090646.1, from coordinate 287,840,052 downwards.
CACATGATACACATATTAGAGTAGTAGCTAGTATGGCCCCCAGTTGGCAGCCAAATGAGCACTGACCGTTTGAGCTGTCCTTATATACTGTGGAACCACTCGCATGGAATGCTGGGAGAGGCGGTATCCAGGCACGCCCCAGACAACTCCCCCTCGCCAACCACAGATTGGCTTAGGGGAGCGTCACTCATGACTTTAGCCAATGAGGAGCCCAGCTATAGAAGCCTATAATGTTGCAGAACATGGCTAGAAATTGCATTAACCGAACAGGCTAGTAAATATGTTGATTTCTTCTTACGGCCGTTCGTGGAAAGCCTGCCTTCCTACCTTAGGGACACAATGGACCTACTAAATAAACTTCATGATGTACACATTACAGAAAATGTCTGGTTGGCCAGTCTTGACGTTGAATCTCTGTATAATAACATTGGCCACGATTTAGGACTGAGGGCTACTGAACACTTCCTCAGAACAAGGAGCATTCATATGAAAGATCACTCCTCTCTTGTACTGGAGTTAATTGAATTTATTCTTACACACAATTATTTCCTATTCCAGAACAGATACTATCTACAAGTGAGGGGATGCGCTATGGGGACGGCGTGTGCCCCCTCATATGCAAATTTGTTTCTGGGTTGGTGGGAGGACACCATAGTGTTCGCAGAGGAACTTGCGATCTATACCTCCCATGTGATCTTCTGGGGCCGTTTCATAGATGACATCTTCATCTTGTGGGACGGCCCCAGAGATCTTTTCGTTGATTTTGTAGTCCAACTCAACCGTAATGATATTGGAATGTTTTTCACTCATGAGATTGATAAACACACAATCAGTTTCCTTGATGTACAGATCACCAAGAATGACCATGGTGGTCTGGATACTAGGATATATCGCAAACCAACGGCTACAAACTCTTTGTTGGCATGGGATAGTTACCATCCAGAACCACTTAAGAGGGGTATCCCCAAGGGGCAGTTCCTTAGGGCCCGCAGAAATTGTTCAAATCAGTCAGATTTTGATAAAGAGTGTCTTACTCTGGAAAAAAGGTTCACTGAACGTGGATATCCAAAAACAGTAATATCTGGAGCATATGAGAAAGTACAGGGTATCGAAAGAAAGGACCTACTGATACCAAAAAATAGGGATCGATTGTCTGTTGAAAACAAACCCAGAATGATTAGCACTTTCTCTAACCAGTCCAACAATATTAAAAGAATTTTGGGCAGACCCTGGTCAATTCTAAAATTGGATCCACAATTGAATACATACCTACCACGGGCACCACAAATCACCTACCGAAGGGGGAAAAATTTGGGTGATAGTATAACACACTCCTTTCTATCTATGAAAGGTGAGGGCGCAGGAGTAGCGAAGAAAACCTGGCTTAGTGGCCCATTAAAAGGAATGTACAAATGCGGGAAATGTAAGGCGTGCATAAATGTACAGAAATGTAAGGACTTCATCGCCCCCAAAGACGGCCGTACATTCGAGCTGTTTGATTTTTTCAATTGTGAGACAGAAGGCGTTGTGTATGCGATACAATGCCCCTGCCCCCTACTCTATATAGGTGAGACTACTAGGGCAGTTAAAACACGTATCATGGAACACCTTGGTGACATCCATCATAAACGTAAAACATCAGTGGCTAAACATTTTGTGGAAAAACATTGTGGTGATCCCACATGCCTACGCTTTTGGGTAATACAGAGATGGAAGATGGGTCCAAGAGGGGGTAACCTGGACCAAAAATTGAGACAGTTAGAGGCTTGTTGGATTTATCGTCTGGGTACATTGAGTCCCAATGGTATGAATGAGGGGTTCACCTTTGCTCCCTTCATTTAGCTCTCCTTTACCCTTTTTTATCTGTGCTGTTTTGTCTCTCCCCTTTTTCTACATGAGAATTCCCTTCGTCCTCTGGCTTTACCTGACCTCTTTATGAGCTATTAGTAGCGTTGAAAATGGTTTCATTTATATTTGGAATTTTCCTACCGTTTTCCTTAATTTAATAACAGAGGTTTGGTAGTGACTTTGATGGTTGTGGCAATATAACACCTCCGTTCCCCCCCCCTTTTTTTACAGGCATAATATAAAGGTTTTCCTTTTTAAAAAATAATTTGCATTATCATGTGCACCCTGGATGGTTTAATTGTCCCCTCTTGGGACTTTTGCCTTTATTAATAATGTATAGGTGGGTATATACGTAACGGAGGGTTAATATGCAATCCACTTACCACTCCGATACTGGGATTTATTCTCTTTATTCGGATTGAGTCTAATATCCTATATAGCGCACCATCCTCTATTTAAACCATACTGTAACTTCTACAGAATTCCAGCCTACACACGCTGATGGCAGAGATACGTGTGTTATTGTTTATAAGGACGGTTGGCCTGGCAACCTGGTTACGTGCATAGACGCGACTACGGCCGCTCTCTGCGTGACGTCATTTAATTTATTCACTGCCAGGGCGTATTAGGGGATACACGGAGGCCGAGCAGAGCATGCGGCGGCTTCCTATTGGCCCGGATGGCGGTGGATGCGCTCTGATAGGCTGCTTTTCCAACACGCCCCTTGGCGTCTTCTTTGACCAATGGGGATCCAGCATTTACGAACGAGGGTTTCCTGAGGCTTTTAAGACCCTCAAATGCGCCGTTAGCAACCCAGGTTCTTCACATTAGGTAGGTTATTCCTTATAGCAGCGTTAGCTCTAATTTGAGCGTCCTAATGCAATTTCTAGCCATGTTCTGCAACATTATAGGCTTCTATAGCTGGGCTCCTCATTGGCTAAAGTCATGAGTGACGCTCCCCTAAGCCAATCTGTGGTTGGCGAGGGGGAGTTGTCTGGGGCGTGCCTGGATACCGCCTCTCCCAGCATTCCATGCGAGTGGTTCCACAGTATATAAGGACAGCTCAAACGGTCAGTGCTCATTTGGCTGCCAACTGGGGGCCATACTAGCTACTACTCTAATATGTGTATCATGTGATTGTTAATATGTCTTTATTATTTTAGCACTTTGTTTGGCACTCTAACACTTTACTACTGCTCACTCCTGACGAAGTTTCTATTAATGAAACGAAACATGTAGGGTTTCTGGGTGTAGGGGTTTAATAATTTCTTATTGGGATCTTGGCAGGCCTGTCCGTGTGACAACTAACCCTTGTCCGCCAACCCAATTGTTTCACATGTTCACTATTAGTAATGTCTGCGCCGATTTCCTTTTAATCTAATAAATAAGTAAAAGTTACGTTTTATTCTATTGGTTCCTCCAAAAGGTACTTAGTTGTGAATATATTGAATTCAGGTGTGTTTAAATACTCAACAGATCAGGACAGCTCCATCCCTGAACATGTTTAAATCCAGACTGAAAACCCACCTGTTTAGTTTGGCATTTGCAGAAATATAACTTTTGTTGTGTGAATACTTCATCCTACTACCAATTACTGAATCTGAGAGAGCCTAAGCGCTTTGAGTCCTATGGGAGAAAAGCGCTATATAAATGTTATTGTATTGTATTATTGTATATCTGGTGCCCTTTTATAACCAAAATCACTTTTCTCAGGCTATATCCGGCACCATTTTATAACAGAAATCTTTTTTCTCGGCTATATCCAGCACCTTTCACTTTTCTTGGCTATATCCGGCACCCTTTTATAACCAAAATCACTTTTCTCAGGCTGTATCCGGTGCCCTTTTATAAAAGAAATATTTTTTTCTTGGCTATATGTGGCACCTTTCACTTATCTTGGTTTTATCCATTGCCCTTTCATCACTGAAATCACTTGTCTCGGCTACATCAGGCACCCTTTTATAAACAAAATCACAGCTATGTCTGGTACCCTATCACTTTTCTCAGCTATATCCAGTGCCTTTTTATTACTGAAAGTACTTTTCTCGGCTATATCAGGCACCCTTTTAAAATCAAAATTGCGTTCATCGGCTTTATTATTATTATTATTTAGTATTTATATAGCGCCAACATATTACGCAGCGCTGTACAGTGTATATATATATTGTCTTGTCACTAACTGTCCCTCAAAGGAGCTCACAATCTAATCCCTACCATTGCCATATGTCTAGTGTAAGTACTGTAGTCTAGGGCCAATTTTTAGGGGGAGCCAATTAACTTATCTGTATGTTTTTGGAACGTGGGAGGAAACCAGAGTGCCTGGAGGAAACCCATGCAGACACGGAGAGAACATACAAACTCTTTGCAGATAGTGCCCTGGCTGGGATTCGAACCAGGGACCCAGCGCTGCAAAGCGAGAGAGCTAACCACTACGCCACCGTGCTGCCATATCAGGTGCCCTTTTATAACTGAAATAATGTTTATCAGCCACATCTGGCACCCTTTTTTCCAGGGGCCTTTTTCAAATGAATGCGTGTTTGCAGTCTCTAACCATAAGCACAATTCAATTAATGTATGAATATCAGCAAAAACACCTGTGTTTTTGAGAATGCAGGTTTGTGAGAAGCTATGTTCCTATTCAAGTTTTCCACATTAGGAAATATGTTATAATAAAAAACCTTGATAGAAAACTTACCTGGAGGATACCCAGTCCCTCCTTTGGATAGCAGTCACCAGAAATGCTAAATTGTGCTGCAGAGGCTGGCTGTCACCTCATCCTATTTTCTAAACAAAACAAAATGGCAAACTGCCCAAGTCTCTCACTAAATGACTCTCACCTCTACAACACACAATGCATGTTGATGCAAGATCTACCGTATATACTCGCATACAAGCCAAATTTTTGACCCCCAAAAAGTGGGTCAAAAGTTGGGGGGGGCAGATTGTGTGAAAGTCATGTGGTCTGTGGTCAGCGCCCCCCCCCCCCCGGCTGCTTTTACCTTAGCCGGCGCCGCTTCTTCTATTTCCCTCTCCTGCTCAGTAATTCACAGCAGCGCTCTTCGCGGCTGCTGTCTGTGATGAGGCAGGAAGCCGTAGAGAGAGAACGGTTCCCATAGTAGCGGTGATACACACTAGCTATACTGGGGCACTACCTACCCACACTGGGCACTTTACTAGCTATACTGGGCACTATACTAGCTATACTGGGCACTATACTAGCTATACTGGGGCACTACCTACCCATACTGGGCACTATACTAGCCATACTGGGCACTATACTAGCTATACTGGGCACTGTACTAGCTATACTGGGACACACTAGGGGAATAAGGCGGCCGGCATTTCCTACCCCCGGCTTATATGGGGGTCACCCATTTTTCCCTGTATTTTTAGGTAAAAGTGTGTGTGTGTGTGTGTGGGGGGGGGGGGGGTCGGCTTATATGCGAGTATATACGGAACTTAGTTTTCCTACCATTCCTCATCTGCTACGCCTCTCTACAAAATCTCCTCACTTGCTGTGGCTGCTACACAAGATTGCACAGTGGTGGGTTGGACTTTTATACTGCAACACAGCATATTACTTTGAAGAGCATCCAGTACCATTAAAAAATATATATATTTTGATCTAGCCTTTTATCTATGTTGGAATTTGTTTTATCTGCGTTGCAATTCTTTTTGCAATAGTGGTCCTTTAACATTTCTACAAAGCTAAAAAATTAACAAACCACAAAAATATTGTAGAAATGTTTATATTGTGTAACGATCGGTGGGCGCAGAGAGTATCTGATTACCGGTGATCTGCAGTATCACCGGAAATACAGATATATACCAGATTATAAGTGAACTGCAGTCTCACCGATAATCCGATATACAAACTAACCTCTGATCACCCGAGTAGAGTGTAGTGTTTGGTGTAACTGTAACACTAAGAGGACAAGGCCTCAATGCAGTAAGGAGTACTGCACAGATTCCTTCCGCAGACCTGAGCTCTCCAAGACGGGAGGAGTCAGACTGACAGTAGGAAGGGATATCTGAAAGTGACCCTCAGGAGGAAGGATCGCTAACAGAGCGAGGAACCGCCTTTAATGGTAAGGTCGGTTCTCGAGGTCGGACAAGCCAGGTCGTACACACACGGACAGATAAAGTACAGGATCAGGAGGCAAAGGCAGAGTCAAAGTACAGGCAGGGTTCAGCAACGGGGTATCAGAAATATCGGGGTACAGAATCAGGAGGCAGAAGCAGAGTCAAGGAACGAGCCGGGGTTCGGCAACAGAGTATCAGAAATATCGAGGTGCAAGATCAGAGTTCAGGAGGATAGTCAAGGCAGGCAAACGTCATAACAGATAATCACAATCAAACTAGTACTTTAGCTATCAACAGAATCTAGCTTAGTGTAGGATTACAGCTCCAGCTGGTCCCGGCACACTAACGGATCTAACTACGGATCTGGGTGCTCCCACATATGTGAACGCAACGCCAGACAAGGAGCAAGTGAACAACCAGCAGTATATATACTCTAGGACCTTTCCAGGACCTCCCTAATTGCTGGTCCAATGAGAGCAGTGGAATTTGTCAGCTGACCCAGCTGGTCAGCCGACACCCTTCTAACTGCTATTTAAACTCTGCCTCTGTGCTCGCGCGCGTGTAAGTCTGAATCTTGGTGGACTATCAGTCCCAGCCACACCAGTACTGTTTTGCAATGTATCTAATGCGGGGGTCGCCTCTGATGTGGATTCCGCCGTTACCAATGCGGATTCCGCCGCACTGCCCATGCGGCATGCGGCGTTTTTTCCGCGTTGTGACGCCATGCTGGACGCGGAAACAGCCGCCTCACCTTGAGAGACGGCGGCTTTTCCGCGTTTCCTCACAGTACCCCCCTCCCGAGGAGTGGACTCCGGACAACTCCCACCAGGCTTCTCGGGATGTACAGCATGAAATTCCTTCACTAACTCGTCCGCATGCATGCGGTTCCTAGGTACCCATTGCCTCTCCTCAATCCCGTACCCCTTCCAATGTACGAGGTACTGTACCGAGTTCTGTACAGTACGTGAATCTATGATCTTCTCCACTTCGTACTCGGGTTGGGCATCCACCAACACGGGAGGAGGAGGAGTAGGACCCACCTGGACTGCTGGTTTAAGAAGGGACACGTGGAAGGACCTCACCCCCCGCATGCTGGTGGGAAGGTCAATGGAATAAGTAACATTATTAATCTTCTTGGTCACGGAAAATGGGCCCACAAACCTGGGACCCAGTTTGGCAGATGGCTGCTTCAGGGTCAAGTGACGTGTGGACACCCAGACTAGATCCCCTGGCCGAAACTTCCATTCCACGGACCGTCTCTTATCTGCTTGACCCTTCTGACTCTGGAACGCCTTCTGTAAATTCCCCTTAACAATTCCCCAATTGTCCCTGAGTGATCTCTGCCAATCTTCTAGTGCTGGAAATAGAGACGAGACAACTGGAAAAGGGGAAAATTTGGGTGACCTCCCTGTTACAATCTGAAATGGGGAAAACCCAGACGAGGAATTCTTTAAATTGTTTTGAGCGAATTCCGCGAAGGGCAAAAATTTCACCCAGTCACTCTGCGCCTCAGCAACATAGCATCTCAGAAATTGCTCCAGGGATTGGTTAATGCGTTCTGTCTGCCCATTGGTCTGTGGGTGGTAGCCTGACGAGAAAGACAATTTCATGCCCATTTGGTGGCAAAATGCCCTCCAGAATCCAGACACAAACTGGACTCCCCTATCAGACACGATGTCTTCCGGAATGCCATGCAGCCGGAAGATGTGAATGATAAACAATTCAGCCAGTTCTTGAGCCGAGGGGAGTCCTTTCAGGGGCACAAAATGGGCCATTTTGCTAAACCGATCGACTACCACCCAAATGACCGACATGCCTTCAGACCTGGGCAATTCCCCCACAAAATCCATGGACAAGTGGGTCCATGGCTCACTCGGGGTGGGCAAAGGCTGCAACCTTCCTACAGGTGCCAGCCGGGAGGGCTTACTCTGGGCGCACACCGCACACTCCCTAACATACTCCTTGCAATCTGTTGCCAAGGAAGGCCACCAAGCACACCTGGCAATCAGATCCTGCGTTCTGGCAGCTCCAGGATGACCAGCATTCTTATGGGCGTGAAAGAGTTGCAGAACCTGCAACCGGAATGGTAATGGTATGAACAAGACCCCTTCGGGTTTCCCTTCAGGAACCTCCTGCTGAAAGGGACCCAAGATCTCTGTCCACTCTTCCCAAGACTCCGTGGCGGCTAACACCAGTTTCTGCGGAATGATGGATTCAGGAGTGGGAGGCTGTGCTGTCTCAGGTTCGAAACACCTGGAGAGGGCATCTGCCTTGATGTTTTTGCTACCTGGAGTGTATGTGATTATAAACCTGAATCTCGTAAAAAACAAGGACCACCGGGCCTGACGGGGACTAAGCCTCTTAGCCCCCTCGATGTACTCCAAGTTCTTGTGGTCGGTGTAAACAGTGATCGTGTGCTCTGCCCCCTCCAACCAGTGGCGCCACTCCTCAAATGCCAATTTAATGGCCAGGAGCTCTCTGTTGCCTATATCGTAGTTTCTCTCCGCCGGAGAGAACCTACGGGAAAAGTACGCACAGGGGTGTAGTCTTCCCTGTAACCCTGATCGCTGAGACAGCACAGCCCCTACCCCGACCTCCGAGGCATCGACCTCAACAATGAACGGATAAGCGGTGTCGACATGTCTCAGGATTGGTGCGGAACAAAACAATTTTTTCAGACTAGAAAATGCATTCTGAGCCTCCGGAGACCAGTGGGTAGTATCTGCCCCCTTTTTTGTGAGACTGGTAAGGGGTGCAATGATCGTGGAGTACCCTTTTATAAACCTCCTATAATAATTTGCAAAACCCAGGAATCTCTGGAGGGCTTTCAGGCCCACAGGTTGCGGCCATTCTAGGACAGCTGTGACTTTAGCAGGGTCCATTGACAGACCTGAGGTAGAAATCACATACCCCAGAAACGTGACGGATGTCACCTCAAAAATACACTTTTCTAACTTGGCGTAGAGTCTATTCTGTCTTAATTTGTTTAGGACAAATTTCACATGGACCCTGTGTTCGGGGAGGTTATTGGAATAAATTAATATATCATCGAGGTATACCAGTACGAATTTACCCAATACCTCCCGGAATACCTCATTGATTAGTTCCTGGAAGACGGCGGGCGCATTGCACAACCCGAAGGGCATCACTAAGTATTCGTAATGCCCGTCGGGTGTGTTAAAGGCCGTCTTCCATTCATCGCCCCTTCTAATGCGGATTAGGTTGTATTCCCCCCCTCAGATCTAACTTAGAAAAGATCTTTGCAGTAGTGACCTGCGTGAATAAGTCGTCTATCAATGGTAACGGATAGCGATTCTTCACCGTGATTTTATTGAGACCTCGGTAGTCGATACAAGGTCGAAGACCCCCGTCTTTTTTCTTAACGAAAAAGAAACCGGCCCCAGCAGGTGACCGAGAGGGCCGAATAAACCCCTTGGCCAGGTTGTCACGAATGTACTCCTGCATGGCCAACTTCTCGGGACCGGACAAGTTATACAGGTGACCCCTAGGGGACATACAACCAGCACGGAGATCAATGGGGCAATCGAACGGGCGATGAGGAGGTAATTGATCAGCAGACTTGGGACAAAAGACATCAGAAAAATCGGAATACACCTCGGGAACACCCTCCACGTACACCTTGGTCTGACCCAATGTCACCTTTCCTAGACACTGTTGGTGACAACGATCAGACCATCTGGTTACCTGACCCGTGGCCCAGTCGATTTGTGGAGAGTGGGCCTGTAACCAAGGCATGCCTAGGATAATAGTGGAGGTTGACATGTTCAAAACGAAAAACTGTAGCTGTTCCCCATGCAATACCCCTATCGTGACCCTCACCTGCGGAGTCTGAGACAGGGGACAATCCCGTTGCAGCGGGGAATCGTCTACTGCCGTGACCTGAATGGGGGGACTTACTGGAGTGAGAGGAATACCCAACTCCCGAGCAAATTCAAGGTTCATAAAATTGGCCGCTGAGCCAGAGTCAATAAAAGCTTCAGTGTCCACAGACTTATCATCCCACGTAATAGTACAGGGGAGAAGTAACTTCTTCTCTTTTTGGGGTGAGAATGAAGTGCCTAGGGTGTCACCCCCCACTACTCCTAGGCAGACCCGTTTCCCGACTTGTTAGGGCAGTTTCGCACCCTGTGCCCTGCTTCTGCACAATACAGGCACAGTTGTTCTGTTATTCTCCGCCTACGTTCCACCTGGGTCAATCTTGATCGACCAATTTGCATGGGTTCGGGTGGTGGTGAGGCTGGAGAGGGTGACAACGGTGGAGATGCCATTACTGTGGGCGTACCAGAAGGTGCCACATACGAAGTCACCCTGACCCGGTGACTGCCCCTAGTCTGCCTCTGATGGCGTAGTCGACGATCGACTCTGATGGCCGATGATATGGCCTCATCGACTGTTGCGGGCTCGGGTAAGGTTAGCATCAAATCAGAGACCTCCTCCGACAACCCAGATAGAAAATAATCCATCAGAGCAAAATTGTCAAATCTGGCGGTAACAGACCACCTACGAAATTCTGCTGCGTAATCCTCGACCGACCCTCTGCCTTGCCGCAAAAGTTTGAGCTTCCGCTCTGAAGTTGCCGCAAGGTCAGGGTCGTCGTATATTACGGCCATAGCCTTAAAAAATTCCTCGACTGAGGTCAGAGCTAAATTAGTGGGGGACAGGTTGTATGCCCAGGACTGGGAATCACCCGTTAACAGTGTTTTAATGAAAATGACCCGTTGGGTCTCAGTCCCCGAGGATCGGGGTCTTAACTCAAAGTATGACAACACTCTACTCTTGAAATTCCGGAAGTCAGACTTGTGGCCGGAAAATTTATCAGGTACAGGCATACGTATGTCATCACTAGGAGGGGATCGCACTGAATCAACTGACGTCTGGAGGGTTTGCACAGAGCCTGAAAGGGCATCAATCAAAGCTTTGTGCTGGCCCAGTGCTTGATGGAGGTTATCCACCGAAGTGGCAAGCATACCCAGACGACCAGTGTTTGCATCCATTTTGATTTTTGGTCTGGCGTTCTGTAACGATCGGTGGGCGCAGAGAGTATCTGATTACCGGTGATCTGCAGTATCACCGGAAATACAGATATATACCAGATTATAAGTGAACTGCAGTCTCACCGATAATCCGATATACAAACTAACCTCTGATCACCCGAGTAGAGTGTAGTGTTTGGTGTAACTGTAACACTAAGAGGACAAGGCCTCAATGCAGTAAGGAGTACTGCACAGATTCCTTCCGCAGACCTGAGCTCTCCAAGACGGGAGGAGTCAGACTGACAGTAGGAAGGGATATCTGAAAGTGACCCTCAGGAGGAAGGATCGCTAACAGAGCGAGGAACCGCCTTTAACGGTAAGGTCGGTTCTCGAGGTCGGACAAGCCAGGTCGTACACACACGGACAGATAAAGTACAGGATCAGGAGGCAAAGGCAGAGTCAAAGTACAGGCAGGGTTCAGCAACGGGGTATCAGAAATATCGGGGTACAGAATCAGGAGGCAGAAGCAGAGTCAAGGAACGAGCCGGGGTTCGGCAACAGAGTATCAGAAATATCGAGGTGCAAGATCAGAGTTCAGGAGGATAGTCAAGGCAGGCAAACGTCATAACAGATAATCACAATCAAACTAGTACTTTAGCTATCAACAGAATCTAGCTTAGTGTAGGATTACAGCTCCAGCTGGTCCCGGCACACTAACGGATCTAACTACGGATCTGGGTGCTCCCACATATGTGAACGCAACGCCAGACAAGGAGCAAGTGAACAACCAGCAGTATATATACTCTAGGACCTTTCCAGGACCTCCCTAATTGCTGGTCCAATGAGAGCAGTGGAATTTGTCAGCTGACCCAGCTGGTCAGCCGACACCCTTCTAACTGCTATTTAAACTCTGCCTCTGTGCTCGCGCGCGTGTAAGTCTGAATCTTGGTGGACTATCAGTCCCAGCCACACCAGTACTGTTTTGCAATGTATCTAATGCGGGGGTCGCCTCTGATGTGGATTCCGCCGTTACCAATGCGGATTCCGCCGCACTGCCCATGCGGCATGCGGCGTTTTTTCCGCGTTGTGACGCCATGCTGGACGCGGAAACAGCCGCCTCACCTTGAGAGACGGCGGCTTTTCCGCGTTTCCTCACATATTGAATTTATATTTAAATTTAGATTTAAATGTATATTTATATTTGAATGTTTATATTGTAAAAATGAAATATTGTAGATTAATGCTTTAGTTTTCTGCTATTTAGACATCACTTAGTGGCACATCTAATGCTGGCTTTAAATATAACCATATTGGAATCAACAAGAAAGAAAAAAACATGTTGTCAGGAGTAAATATTTTAGCATAGTTATAAAATATAGAACTTTACAAAACTGATATATGTGGATAGAAAGAAAGATGCGGTTTTTAATTATATATATTCAGTTTGATCATGTAGTGAGGACAAAATATTACTGCTACATAGTATGAATATTAGGCAGATGCAAACATATGTCAAGTGAAAAAGTTAATTAAGTACAGATATTATGTTCCATGCTAGGTAACAGATCAATTTTAGTTGTTTTTTGCCTGAGGTACTGTATAGTTTACTCTAGTTTTGTACACAACAGTGCTCCTTTCTCTAATGACTTGCTAAGTAGATGGATGTGCACCATATGTGAAGCAGATGTCATTGCACTAAATGGGTGTTCTCATAAGAAGATTTTCTTCACTTTTGGCGTTGTGCTGGCATTGATTTATCTGTAAAAAGACAGGTGGTAAAACTTGCTGATTTTCAAATTGTTGACAATAGTTTCATATGTTTTGGTATTTACTTACCGTATGCAATTTGCATTCTTCTGTTGGAAATGGCATCTGGTTTAAAAGGTTGATATCCAGTAAAGGAATCAGAGGAAGAATGGCTATGAATCATTTTAGTCTTCAGCTTGTACTATGTATTACCTACTGCACAGAAGATGTCATTCATTACATTTTGTGTCTTGTGACACTTTCACTATTCAAACTTTCTGACTTAAATTGCTGTTTGTGCACCTTTTGAGGAGAATTTTCCTCTTTCCTACCGTACCCGTGCTCGCCACAGAGGTTGAGGCAAGTTGTTGTGCAAAATGTTCGGGCTTATGGTATTAAAGGCAGAGCTGAAGTCTAGGAAGAGGATCCTGGTGTAGGTGCCGAGTCTGTATAAATGGAGATACCCATTCCTAAGGAGGAATGCAGATAACAACCCACTTCCCAGGCAAATGGGAAAAATATTTGTGCTCATTTACTAGTATCACAAGGGGTAAAACTAAAAAAAATTCCCACATCCGGTAAAAGTATTTTAACTAAAAACATACAAACTCTAGCACTTATAGCAAAGTTTAATGTGGCCATTAGTATTTTTTATTGTCAACCTTCTTTATTAATTGCATTGTTCCTTCTCTCATGCTATTTTATGTCTTTTCTCCTGCATTTTAACTTTTTCCTGTATCATCTTCTTTTAATTTTTTTTTCTTCTTCTATGCTCTACTTTTAATAGGAGGTTTCAGAAGTCTTAAAATCCTGGAGATGTTTTTCGCCTTTTCTAACTTTAAAGTGCTGCTGAAACCTTGCTGAAATCAGTGGCATCCTTAGGGGCTTAGATTCAGGGCCTGTGCCCTGAACTGGGAGAACAGTTCTGTAAATAACATTGCTGTAGCTGACCTTGTGAGTGTACTTGACTTGCACTGCAATTATGTCTATTACCAGCTTATTAAGCTGCATGATAATGCTGTCTGGACTATTAGCAGGGTCGGACTGGGACACTGGGGGCCCACCAAAGAAATTTCAACCTGGGGCCCACACATCCCATGATTGCGGTGAAAAAAGGGCGCGACCATGCACCGGAAGGTGGGCGTGGTCATGATGTATCATGGACAGGGCCAACTGTACATAATCTTAGCAGCATTGTAATTCAGAGACACTGCTGCCCAGCAAAACTTTGCATAGAGTCCCCTCCTTCAATATAAAGTAATGTCCTACTTTGCAGAGGTTGCAACCGCAGAGGTTGCAGAGGTTGCAACCACATCGGGGCCCTTGGGCCAAAGGGGCCCCGAAGGGCCCTTCCTCAACTACAGTATTACCTCTCTATCGGTCCTGTGCTCATAATAATCACGTCTATAGATACTTTGAACAGTGGTAATCATTAACCACCCTGGCGTTCTGATTAAATCGCCAGGGTGGCTGCGGGAGGGTTTTTTTTAAATAAAAAAAAAACTATTTCATGCAGCCAACTGAAAGTTGGCTGCATGAAAGCCCACTAGAGGGCGCTCCGGAGGCGATCTTCCGATCGCCTCCGGCGCCCAGAATAAACAAGGAAGGCCGCAATGAGCGGCCTTCCTTGTTTTGCTTATATCGTCGCCATAGCGACGAGCGGAGTGACGTCATCGACGTCAGCCGACGTCCTGACGTCAGCCGCCTCCGATCCAGCCCTTAGCGCTGGCCGGAACTTTTTGTTCCGGCTGCGCAGGGCTCAGGCGGCTAGGGGGGCCCTCTTTCGCCGCTGCTCGCGGCGAATCGCCGCAGAGCGGCGGCGATCAGGCAGCACACGCGGCTGGCAAAGTGCCGGCTGCGTGTGCTGCACTTTATTTGATAAAAATCGGCCCAGCAGGGCCTGAGCGGCAGCCTCCGGCGGTGATGGACGAGCTGAGCTCGTCCAGACCGCTCAGGAGGTTAACAAGCTATTTCTCATCCCCTTCTTGCACCTCTGACACTGTAATTGCCATTGGCAGGTTTTGGTGCATCGTATCAATTGTTATGTATACAGTGCTTGGGGGGCCCCGTGTAAAACTTGCATCAAGGCCTACAGCTCCTTAGCTACGCCACTGCTCTCAGCATGAGTGATTACAGCACTGAGAAGAGAATTTTTGTGCTGCAGGCAGCAATTGGAGCTCTGTCAGACAAGGAGGGGGGGCCCACCAGAGACCTGGAGGCGGGGACCACCGAGGGAAAAAACTGTACTACTGTGGCCCAGTCCGACCCTGACTATTAGCATGGGCAGCAGGTGTGAGTGATGGGCATTCCATCCAATCAGAGTCCCTGTTGCTGCAACCAATCACATTGTGTCTAGGTTCAGAAGCACATGCTGAATCGAAGGGAGGTAGGACAGATGACAGATAGTGTTGAGCCTGGATCTTCCCTCATCAGTATGCGTAACATTTTTACATTTTCCATTACTAGAGCACACTCAGGGAAGTACCAGTGGGGTAACTACAACTCATGCCCCCCCAACAAAACTTTGATGGGGTCCCCCAATTTTCACACCCCTACCATTGCCTCCTCTTGGAGTCCTTAATGGCCTTGTAGCCTATCTCACAAGGGTCATAAAACAAGTGTGGTCATTCTTCACACCCATAACAAGTGTAGCCACAAAAACACCTGGTCTGAAGTATTGTCCCCTGTATCAGATGAAGGGAAGGTTAGGAGTTTGGGGCCTTAAAACTGCTCTGAGCCCCCCTGCGATCACAAGCGCTGCTCTCCTGTAGTTACGCCCCTGGGAAGTACTATGGAAAAAAGGGGAAGAGTGATACTGTGGCATGAGAAGCAATTATGCTTGCTTGAGGCCCAGTAATGACTGAAACATAATGGATGGCTAAAACAAGCATGCCACATTAAACACTTTACGACCGCCTAATGCTGATAGGCGGCAGCGGGTCGTAAGTGGGATTACATGGAAACTTTCCATGTCAGTTCACGGAGGGTGTCTCCGTGAACAGCCTGCGAGCCTCCGATCGTGGCTTGCATGCTAATTGTAAACGCGGGGAAGAAATCCCCGCTCTTTGCATCATACGGCGCTGCTGCGCAGCAGCGCCGTAAAGGAGATCGGTGATCGGTGAGTTTAAGTTTTATTAATTGGTGGTATTATTCTCTGAATATATCCAATGATGAGGGCTTTTCTTTGTGTCTTGCCCACATTGAGTAAGTAGATGTGGGTATCTCCTTTCTACAGTTTGTGGTGAGAAGACTGGACTTTGAATAAGATTAAATTTGGCTTTGTTGGTGCACTATGGGGTTTGACCTACGCACTGAGCGGTATTCCTATGTTAGAGATTATATATATATACACATTTTAATGACTGCCAGACCATTAACAGTCGTTTATTATTTTTCTCTAATTTTGACTTAGGATACTCTAGATCAGGGGTCCCCAAACGTTTTGGGTCGAGGGCCGGGTCAACATACTTCAGACTGCTGGGGGGGCCGGAGTATACATAAAATGATGTAGAAGTCTCTGTGCACCAGACAGTGAAGCATACTCAGGTGACAACCTATAGTCCAATTTCAACCCAAATAACTATGTGGAATTTGATTGGAAATCGGCGAATTACTGCTTTCTGGCTTCATTCTATATGCAGACCACTAATATTTAAAGATGTAGCTGACCGCATCTATAATACATTTTGTGTGTGGGGGGCCGGTAAAAAAGCCTCAGGGGGCCACATTTGGCCCGCGGGCCTTAGTTTGAGGACCACTGCTCTAGATGATGATATTTTACTGCCTTGGCTAAAGTCTCATGTCTCCACTAAGCAACCTTTGATCATCTGAAACAGACTCTCCAGCATGGATGCCTCATTCAGCTTATCCCTATATGGACATTAGATTCTATATTTATATTATTGTATTTGTTTTATTATAGTTACAGGATGTTTTGCATTGTATTTGAATTCTTTATTTTTTGTATTTATACCTTCTTTTGTCCACTAGATGGCGGCCAGATTCCTATTTCAAATCTTTATTCATCTTCAGTGTTTTTTCACATGTTTGCTTCTTTCTGCCCACTAGATGGCGGACTCTTTTATTTTCCATGCGTCCCAAATAAGTATATGCGTTTCATCATACGCATGGTTGACCCTTCGTGCTGACGTACGACAGCACGTGGGGTCAAGCCAGTGACGCGGCCGCGTCCTCTGGATCTATTCAAACTGCGCCAACTTACCAAACAAATGTCCCCTCGCAGCTTAGGCGGAACTAGTCGGACGGCGTTGGTGGCGCCCTTGCAGCCAGTCCTGAGACCCTTTCATCTATTGTACTAGGTGAGCCCTGCGTTGCTGCTCTCTCTTTCTTGCTGCTACTGATTCTTAACTTTATATTCACTACGTGCACCTTATGGAAATATTCCCTCCTATATACCTAGCTGCTATTCTTTCTCTTTTTTTTTTTGTCTACCTTATCCTCCTACCACTTCTTCCTAGATACCACCTACATATGCTTTTTGAATTATATTTATTATTTCAGTATATATGAAATTTCATGTTGTATGTATGATATTGCACTAGCACTTTATTTTTATTATTGGCTGCTATAAATTGAGAATATACATATTTATATAGGTGTGTGTAACCAACTTGGGATTACTCTCTGCGGAACAGTGCCCTTTTTAATTATCATGTACTCTTGAATATTCCTTTTCCCTTTTTTGGCACTGCTTCATATATATATATATATATATATTTTGCACATATGCATGTATGTTTATATATATATATGTGCGTGTATATTTTTCTGCAGAGATCCCTGGGTGAGCGCAGACAGGCATAATACCATTATCTGATACGCAGGGTTTGCATTCTATATTGTCATATTAGGGGCCTAGGGCTCAGGTCTGACTGCCTTGTTCTTAATTGTTTTTAAATCATGGTTGGCTCATAAATAAAGATTTTCTGTACTTTCCTTATATCCTGTATTTATTTTTTGCTCATTTGCATAGTTTTTATCATCACCATAAGGGGGATTTCTAGTTCTTTTATATTTGTTGTAATTCATTGGTTTAGGTCGGCGACCTACTTCCCCTAGCCTATTATGGCAACTTTAGTAACATTAGTTACTTAGTGATGTCTGCTCGCTTGTTTTGGTGTAAAAATGTAAAGGAGATCGGTGATCCCCGGCCTCTGATTGGCCGGGGATCGCCGGCATCTAATAGGCTGAAGCCTATCAGAGGCGGCGCAGGACGGATCGCAGTCCTGTGCCGCCCACAGCAAGGAGAGGAGGGAGGGAAAGGGAGCGAGGCCTGAAATTGCTGTGGAGGGGGGCTTTGAGGAGCCCCCTCCCGCAACATGCAGGTAGATGGCGGCGATCAGACCCCCCCAGCAGGACATCCCCCTAGTGGGGAAAAAAGGGGGGAAGTCTGGTCGCCCTGCAGCAAATACGATCTGTGCTGTGGGCTTAATAGCCCACCCAGCATAGATCCTTCAAAAATAGCCCGGTCCTTAAGTGGTTAATTTAATGCCTACAGTATATAACTAGATCACATATGTTTGTTCTGTCCATGCCTACCATCTGTCATAATCATACCCACTTTTCATTGATATTGCAAACTGCTGACTAAAGAATACTTGCAGGGTTCATCAACAGCTTTCCATAATATGGAAATGTCCTGATTCCTCTTGGAGAAGGGAGAGGGGGAATAATCTCAGGAGGCAACTTTAGCTTAGGATGCCTAAACCAGGATCCGTTTAAAAATCAAATGCCTTTAAAAATGCTGCAGTGCAACAAGACTAATGATAAGGACTATATTTTCACTGTGTGTTTTCCCTAAAAATATATATTAAACAGAACTAGCGTTTTCTTGTTCTGTCTAGTAATAATTTAGATACCTTAGTTCAATTACTTCCTATGGAAAATCTTTGAATATTGTGCTATAGCCTGCTTTATTAGATATAGTAAAATGGATCTCAGTATTGGGTACATTCTGTTTTGTTTTGTTTTTGTACACTTTGTGATTTAACCCTTTATATTTTCTCAAATTTTAATCTATTAGAGGTTTAGCTAATTCAAGGCTGAAACACAGAAAGTTAATGCATCCATGGAGACAGAAATTATACTACAAGTAAAATAAAAGTAATATATGGACACCAACTGGAGCTGGAGGCCATATCCTCCAAGGAGGGTAAATAGTAATTGATGGAGAAAACAGGTGCCCAATCTGATGTAGAACTAAGTTAAAAACAATAAAATAGATAATAAAGAGGTGGCTTACCTCAAAAGATGACACTAACTGTAGTATAAATGCAAGGTTTTTACTGACAATGGTTATCAATAAGAACCATGTTCTTACTGTGACGGTTCCGAGACCACAGAGCCCAGAGACACAGTGTATAGCGGCAGATTAAACAAAACCCAACTGGCGGGGCATTTATTGGGCACACAGTTCACACAAAAGTTCAAAATATTCCTAAACAATCCACAAGGGAGTGTCACAGATTCCCCCCAACAAAGAGTCCCAATTCCCAATTCAACACAAGTCCCAAAGTCCCAGTAGCTCCACAAATAGTAGAAGTCCAAGAGAGCCAAAACAGATCCCAGCAGTCCCAATCGGTGTAGTTCTCACCAGTCACAACATCCAATATCCATTTGACAAGTCCACAAGATCTACTGAAGGAGAAATACAACAGTCCACACTCCAGGTCCTGAGGACACTCAGTTCAGCAAATCCTCTCTGGTTCTTGGATGCATGGGAGGTTCTCCTGGCTAACCACAGATTGTGGAGGAGCTGTCCCCTCCACAGACAACACACAACGTACAAGCATGATACCAGCTCTCCTCTGCGGTGCCTATCTGCCTGCCTCCTGCTGAGAGCCAGCTACTGAGCAGCCTAGATAGTGAATTGCTTTATGCTGATAAGGACTGATTTGCTGGGGAGCACGGTGGCGTAGTGGTTAGCTCTCTCGCCTTGCAGCGCTGGGTTCCTGGTTCAAATCCCAGCCAGGGCACTATCTGCAAAGAGTTTGTATGTTCTCTTAGTGTCTGCGTGGGTTTCCTCCAGGCACTCCGGTTTCCTCCCACATTCCAAAAACATACAGATAAGTTAATTGGCTCCCTCGAAAATTGGCCCTAGACTACAGTACTTACACTACATAATATAGACATATGGCAATGGTAGGGATTAGATTGTGAGCTCCTTTGAGGGACAGTTAGTGACAAGATATATATATATATACACTGTACAGCACTGCGTAATATGTCGGCGCTATATAAATACTAAATAATAATAATAAGGTGTACTCTGATGTCTCCAGAGTATGGGGGAAGGTGAGCTTTCTCTGGGACATGAAATACAGTACTGTGCATAATGCTGGGAATACACCATACAATTTTCTGTTAGATTGTTCTGTTAGATGTTCTGTTAGAATGCATAATTAGATTATTTTCTGTAGAGAATGGTCAATATCTCTGGTGCATTGTCTTCTGTTTATTTCCTGCTGAGTAGAACAATGCCTAATTGCTCGGCAGATAGATGGTAAGATACAGTAGATACATTTCCAACATGTTGAACTTTATCTATCTGGCAAGTAAATCTAACATAAAATTGTATGGGGTAATTCCCAGCATTATGCTGGGGATACACGGTGCGTTTCTTCTTATCAATCGAGCTGCTGATGGCTCGATTGATAATTTCCGACAGGTCCGATCACTGTGCGGATCGATTCCCCGCTCAATACCTGCGGGCGGACAATAGTGGAAATCGAGCAGAAGATAAGGAAGCGCCGGCGGGGACCAACGGGAATCGATCCGGGCATCCGCGGGGACAAGCTGGGAAGCGTAGGGACGCGGCGGGAGTCGATCCGGCGGCTAATCGAGCCACCGGATCTAACCGTGTATGCCCAGCATTAGAGTCTGCAGTCCTAATCCAATCACCCATTGTCACACTTACATATACCAGAATATATGTCCCAGTGTCTGAGTGGACATGGAGCCGTAACCACCTGTATATCAATAATAGCATGCTTGGGAGCCCCTGCAGCTGTAGGGAGGTGGGGGGATGCCCAACTTACCCTCCTTCAATGCCAGGTCCCCCTCACACTGTTATAATTGGGATGTGTCATTTTCAAAGGTAAAGGCAAAAACCGTAACCCTTAACCTCCTTGGCGGTAACCCCGTGTGTGACACGGGGTAAGCCGCCGGAGGGTGCCGCTCAGGCCCTGCTGGGCCGATTTACTTAATTTTTTTTTTGCTGGACGCAGCTAGCACTTTGCTAGCTGCGCCAGCACCCCGATCGCCGCCGCCGCGCGCCCGATCGCCGCTATCCGGTGCGGCGCGCGGCCCCCCCCCCCCAGACCCCGAGCGCTGCCTGGCCAATCAGTGCCAGGCAGCGCCGAGGGGTGGATCGGGTCTCCCAATGACGTCCCGACGTCGCTGACGTCGGTGACGTCATCCCGCCCCGTCGCCATGGCGACGGGGGAAGCCCTCCAGGAAATCCCGTTCTTTGAACGGGATTTCCTGATCGGTGATCGCCGAAGGCGATCGAAGCGGGCGGGGGGATGCCGCTGAGCAGCGGCTATCATGTAGCGAGCCCTCGGCTCGCTACATGATAAAAAATTTTTTTTTTTTAAAAAAACTGTTGCGCTTCCCCCTGGCGGTATTTTTCATACCGCCAAGGGGGTTAATAGGGTAATTCACTGAGGTTAAATACTTGATGTGTTAACAAGGATCATATAGATTTCAAGATACCACAACGTTGTTACACTTCCAAAAATAGTATTCATCTTTATTGCTTGAAAAAAACAAACATTTCTTCTTTTCAAACAAATCCAGTTTATCCAATAATTCAATCTTTATGAAAATCTCAAATGAGATCTGGATTCATATTCAACCAACTTGACCAATTCTTCATGAGGCTGACACAGTACTATAGTTTTAGGCTATGACACTATGTTGTTTTGTGTCTTTGTATTAAAAAGATTCTAAAAACAGACAAAACTAGCATTAAAATACAGTTTCAGATCATAAAATATGACTGAAGCCCTAGAGAAAATCAAACCAGAAATTAGTGATGAAAGTATTGTTGCATATGACACTAGAGTTCCAGTAATTGATTGGATTCCCTTATCTCACTGATATGAAAAGGAGAAAAAAAGCAAACTATAAGAAAATAGTGTAGGGTATGAGTGTCGCCACAGGAATTAAAAAATGATACCTCCACACTCAACCTAAAGTATAGGGATGCTCATTCGGATTCCGCGGAAATGCAATTTCCGAAATTCCGATCGGAAATTGCATTTCCGCATCAGAATGCGGAAATCGGCAATTGTAGTGCGGTAGGCGGATTTCCGCCGGAAATCGCGGAAATTCCACCCGACTTTAACATCGATTTTCTCAAAAACTATAAGGTCTTTTTGAAAACTTTTTTTTTACATCTTGTTCACAAGATTCTGTTTAATAAACCCTGAAAATTTGGTGTCTAGGACTTACGGGGGCTTTTCTTTTAACCGTTAAAGACGGCTGATATTTAAAGTAATGTAAAATGCAAAAAATCTGCATCTGCCTATTTTCTGCATTTTACATTACAGTAAAAATCCGCCGATTTTAACGGTTAATCGCAAAGCCCCTGTAACGCCTAGAAACACCACATTTTCAGGGTTTATTAAGCAGAATCTTCTGAACAAGATGCAAAAAAAAGTTTTCAAAAAGACCTTATAGTTTTTGAGAAAATCGATGTTAAAGTCGGGCGGAATTTCCGCGATTTCCGGCGGAAATTCCGCATTGGAATGCGGATATTGGTAGCGGAAGCCGGAATCGGTAATTTGGCAATGGCGAAATGCGGATTTACCGCGGAATCGGAAATTGGCATTCCGACCATCCCTACTAAAGTAGATAAAGTGCCCTGTGAAGTACTGTGCAACAGATGTAAAAACATGCAATCATAAACACGGGTATAGACTTATAAATGTGTGTAGGACTAACTTTGAATTAATACATGTACACACGCAGGGAGGGAGATGCAGGAAAGGAAACAGATTCCAGCAAACCAATACAAGCCTCCTCAGACCAACAAACTCGAAAGCCAAATTCAGTTGCATAGGAAAAAGGTGCAACCAGTTACTTGACTGCAAGAAAACAAAAGAATCGAAGAATAAGCAAGGGAAGCATATACTATGAACATAAGACCATGGGACATAATATCAATAAATGAACTGCCACATAACCTGCATCAACATATATAGTCACCAATAATCAGACGAGATGCTGAAGACTGTGAATCCACAGCCTGTGAG
Organism: Hyperolius riggenbachi; assembly: GCF_040937935.1. NCBI lineage: Eukaryota > Metazoa > Chordata > Amphibia > Anura > Hyperoliidae > Hyperolius > Hyperolius riggenbachi. The sequence goes on along the minus strand of NC_090646.1, from coordinate 287,817,104 downwards.
CTGTTCCCATGCACCAGCCAAGCGTTTAGTAACGCTCAGCATGGGAAGTGGAGAGTCGTCCATCACACTGAGTGTCATCTAAGCATGACCAGGGCCATAGTCAGATGTCACACGATAAGAATTTTTGCTGATCAATGCAAACACTGATACAAGTGGGGCTACAAACCCTGCCATTGGGCTGTACTAAATTGCATCCAGAGGGCACTTGGTGGCTGTCAGATGAGATGTTGAACTGCTCATGCTCAACAAGTGCACAGATTAGCCATCCATGTGGAAAAGGCTTCAACATACAGAGGATTTGGATAGTGTACACATGGTTGTTTTTAATTGACTCTTCCTGATTGTGATATCAATGTGTTGATTTGCTAGTAGTGCTGGCTGCTATACTGTCTTAGTGAGTACAGCAGCTACCCTAATTTGCTACATGCTACTGCAGTTTATACATATTTGTGGTTTACAAACCAAAATACCAAAATACTTCCCCTTTCCAACCTTTATGTTTGTTAAATAGGGCACAGCCTGGTGACTTTGCAACTTTCAGTACAGAAAATACAGTCCTATTTGATAGTACGTGGGTGTCAGTGAGCTCTGCAAATGCATTTACCAGCTTTTAGGGGAAAATTATGCACAGCCAGTGCTGTTACTAGAGTGACTTTGTTATTAAAAAATAAAAAAAAAGGTGGTACATTTAAAACACAATCATGTCTGAGGGCCTAATACTTTTATGAACTTCTTCTATCCCATTAGGATAGAAATAAATAACAATAACATTTATATAGCGCTTTTCTCCCATAGGACCCAAAGTGCTTAGGCTCTCTCAGATTCAGTAATTAATAGTAGGATGAAATATTAACACAATAAAATTATATTTCTGCAAATGGCAAACTGAACAGGTGGGTTTTCAGTCTGGATTTAAACACATCCAAAGATGGCGCTGTCCTGACCTGCTGAGGTAAGGAGTTTCATAATGTACGATGACTTCCTCCCAAGATGTCCTGTAAAAGGTTTGGTTCTAGACTTGGAATGGCAGTTTATTTCTCTTCTGCTGGTCTTTCTTCTTTGTTCCTGATCATGATGCCATGGGCAAAAAAGAGAGTAGAGGTGTGTGGCTCTATTGTCAGGCTGTTCCCATCCACCTGCCTCAGGTTATGCTGGAATATGCAGACAAGCAGCGTTCACTCTCTGTGTCTCTTTCTCTTAGAATCACTTTAGGCTCCTTGTAGTGGCTTAAAGCATTTGCCAGTTATTTCTGACAAACACTTCACCATCACCAAGTTGGCCGACTGCCATTTGTAGTTATAAGATTGTACCTGCTGACAGATGTCCACTAGGCAAACCACAATTACATATGTTTAGCCCAGGTATAAAATTTGGTGACACAACTCTTCTTCAAAGCTCTCCAGGACTATCAGAGGTGCTGGACATTGCATGGAATTCAGCACAGACTTTTGCAGGTCCTGCTCAGCCAAAGCAAGACTAAAGGATCTGCACAAGCTGACCACACACAAAGTTACCGCATGACACCTCATCTCACTAGAACTTTATGCTGTTAAAGGGGCACTATGGCGAAACATTTTAAAATTTAAAATATGTGCAAACATAAACGAATAAGAAGTACATTTTGTGCAGAGTAAAATGAGCCATAAATGTCTTTTCTTCTATGTTGCTGACACTTACAGTAGGTAGTAGAAATCTGACAGAAGTGACAGGTTTTGGACTAGTCCATCTCTGTCTTCATAGGGGATTCTTAGGGATTTATTTATTTTCAAAAGCACTTAGGGAATGGCAGTTGCTCTGTTCAACTGCCAAAAAACGGTGTAGCCAACAGGGAAGCTGGCCAGCAACATTGTTTAAATCCTTTTTAGGGAATATCTTTATAAAGAATAAAAGCCTTGCAGAGAATCCCCTATGAAGAAATGGACTAGTCCAAAACCTGTCACTTCTGTCAGATTTCTACTACCTACTGTGAGTGACAGCAACATAGGAGAAAGGTAATTTATGGCTTATTTTACTCTGGAAGAAACATACTTCTTATTTGTTTGCACATTTTAAATTTTACAAATGTTTTGCGATAGTGCCCCTTTAATGCTGGGGAAAACTGTAGCATCAACACAGAACCAACATGACCTGTCTGCTACAGCATCGTTTTAGGACCCTTTCGTGGCCAGCTGAGTCATTCTGCTACCCAGCAGTAGATACTCATCAAACATCCTTGCTTAAAGAGACACTGAAGCGAAAAAAAATTATGATATTATGATTTGTATGTGTAGTACAGCTAAGAAATAAAACATTAAGATCAGATACATCAGTCTAATTGTTTCCAGTACAGAAAGAGTTGAGAAACTCCAGTTGTTATCTCTATGCAAACAAGCCATTAAGCTCTCCGACTAAGTTAGTCGTGGAGAGGGCTGTTATCTGACTTTTATTATCTCAACTGTAAGTGAACTGTTTACTTTTTCTCTGCTAGAGGAGAGGTCATTACTTCACAGACTGCTCTGAAAGACTCATTTTGAATGCTGAGTGTTGTGTAATCTGCACATATTATAGAATGATGCAATGTTAGAAAAAACACTATATACCTGAAAATAAAAGTATGAGAATATTTTCTTTGCTGCTTATCTTCTAGTAATTATTCATGGTACACAACCAATTCACTATATCATATATTTTTTTCCGCTTCAGTGTCTCTTTAAAGCTACAACACAAATAGAGCAGCTAAATTGCTGTAACTGCATGCCAAAATGATATACTAACCTACATCTTTTTAATAGCACAACCTTCAAAATCTTGTGTTGAGGGAGGTATAGTTGAACCAGCCTGGTGGGAGATGGTAAGGAAAATGGAGCACCACCTCAAAGGTGCCTACTCTTTTAACATGCAGCTGACCTAAAGACTGCAGAAGTAGGCAGAGGAAGTGGATGGGGAGTAGAGGGTGTCATTAGGAGAGGAAAAGAAGGAAAAAAAATCAATGTCTTTAAGGAAAATCTTGCCCCTGCAGACCCCAGGCATCATGCACAGCTGTTTGAGCAGAGCAACTTCTTTGTAATCCAATGAGTAGCGTCCCTGTTGATACATTGGCCTCAATTCACTAAGATCATGCTGGAGATAATAAGGTAAGAGAAAACTTGCCACCACACCGTGAGAGAGTTATCTTCTCTCTTCATTCCTTAAAGAGGAACTCCAGTGAAAATAATGCAATAAAAAAAGTGCTTCATTTTTACAATAATTATGTATACATGATTTAGTCAGTGTTTGCTCATTGTAAAATCTTTCCTCTCCCAGATTCACATTCTGACTTGTATTACATGGTGACATTGTTACTGTGGGCAGATTATGGAGCTGTTTCTAGCTGGTCTGGCTTTAACAGACAGCAATTTCCTGTCTGAACATTGTTACATTGTGACAGTTTGCCCAGAGTACCGTACGGTACCAGAGCCTCTTGTGGGAGGGGTTTCAGCACAAAATCAGTCATACAGCGCCCCCTGATGGTCTGTTTGTGAAAATCATTATTTTTCTCATGTAAAAGTGGGTATCAGCTACTGATTGGGATAAAGTTCAATTCTTGGTCGGAGTTTCTCTTTAAGTTACCTCCTCTGTAGTTAAGTTACCTCCTCTGTCGTTATTTTAACACACAGTTAATTAACACCCTGTCTTTAACTTTAGAATTCTGGAGTTATTTTAAGGATTGAAGAGTTAACTTAAAGAGAGAAGAGTTAACTTTAGGTTTGCCTGAGGTAAAATGTTTCCTGAATACTACATGCCTCATCACCATGGTGATAACTATAGAAACGTTATTAAAGACAGGGGATTAGCTTAGTGAATTGAGGCCATTATGTGCTGACGGACTAGATAAAGCTCTCCTTTCTAACATAATGGAATGGAGATCCATGCATAGAATACATCAAGAGCATAAAATCAAAGTTAAATAATATTGATAATAATTCTGCATTTTCATAAATACAGACATATCTACAAAGATCCACATTGGCAAAAAAAAGAAGAAAAAAAAAGGTTGTTACAAAGAGACATAAAACAAACTGCATGAAATAGGTAGTGTTTTATTTTCATTTTGGTTTCTTTCTCTGTCTGTCAGATTCTGTTATATTTCTAGCTTATTAGTAATTTACTAAGTAAAGGATATTAAAAATGAGCAAACTTGAGCAAACTCATAATTTTACAGAGTAGACTCTAATATAATTGTAAATGTATCGCAAACATTTCTGCTCTCATCAGAAGAAAAAGAGAGAGTCTCGGAGGAAATAGATCCATAGGGATGTAGATCCAAAAGGTGAACGCCATATCAATGGAGTAGTTTGGGGCTATGAGCTCTGCACGCATACTCTGACAGATGTTTAGCACACCTACACAAAACATTTTTAATGCATTTGTAAAATCAATGGCTGTTGACAGCTACTTGGATCAGTAATCCAGCTTCGCATGCCACCAGTTCATGCTCCAGACTATCGTAATTTAGTAACAGGACACCTTTTTTTTTTAACTGACATAAGAAGGAACTGCTCTTATTTGTAGTCCAGTGACAGTTTTTCTGCAAATGAGGAAAACCTGTTATTAATAAGTGTTTGAAATTTCGTAATATAACTATTGTGGCTGCTTTAAGAGTCTTTTCACACAGAATCCATTGTGTTCCATTGCAGAGGATAATCCTATGGTACGTTCAAATTGGGGTGCGACGGGTATCATTGGGCTGGCGCACAGTATGCTGTTTAGCAGAAATAGGCACGTTTTATAGTGGAAGTGAGGCATACTTTCATTGTACTGTATGCTTGACTGTATTTTTCGACTATCGTTGTGCTGCATTACAATGAGCACAGTGTGAAAAAGTTCTCCTAAGGGGTACCGTATTTTTCGGAAATATTGCAGAAGTCTGGCTCTGGCCCTGGCCCAACAAACCTTGTAATTATGCAGACTACTGCAGTGCTTCTTGTAAATCTGGGCCACTTGTACTGCAATTACTGCTTGTGCACAGTGTGGAATCACTGTTGAACATCAATCAAGGTTTTAATTCCATATCAGCTAAACATCACAAAATGTCCCTTTAACCTCCTTGGCGGTATTCCCGAGCTAGGGTCGGGGCGGAAAACCGCAGCTCAGTGCGGTAATCCCGACCTCTGCTCTGGGTAGCCGCCGGAGGCTGTATGCAGAGCTATGCGCACAGCGGGCATTTCAACATACCTCCCAGGGATCCCGACGTTGGCCGCCATTCTTCTTCCTCTTCCCTTCTTCCTCTCCTCCGAGGCTCTGCTTCCTCCTGGTGAGAATCTCACTTTAGAGTTGCAGCGCCACCCGGAGGATGGAGGGAAAACTGCAGCGCTGGAGCCGGGGAGTTGAGTGATTTCTGATCTGATGCAGATCTCCCTGGCAGCATGATTTTTTTCCAGGTCCAGGTTAGGGTCTGAAAGGGTGCAAAAAAATTGCACCGCTTTTAGACCCTAAAATCCGGAAAGAATCATAACGCCAAGGGGGTTAAGGTGCAACCTGTTCTGTTAATATTATGTGTTTAACCTACTGTTCGACTTTGTGTTCTGATGGTCCAAATGCACTGCTAATGAGCCACTGGTTTTGCTGAAACATCTGATACTAGCAGTATTGTTTCTGGGCTTCCTGTCTCTAAAATTATCTCATAAACATAAGCAAGTTCCTGCCAGTCCATCAAGCTGTTTTTTATATTCTGAATCCTTGGCCTGACTACCTTGCTTCTGTAATTCCTGACTGTCCTCCTGATTCCATTCCTGTCTGCCCTCTGGTTCTTTGTTTGATCAGACATCCTGTTTACGACCTGGTTTGCATCTGACTTCACTAGCTATCTGTCTGTTCTGACTTCGGCTTACCCTTACCTTTGATCACTGCCTGCTCTTTACCCTGTCTGCAGCTATCAAGCTGCCATTTACCTGCATTCATCATGTAGTGATACATATGTTCTCTCTGTCACTAATAGAGCAATGCCAGGGGTCATGATCTGATGGCTACTAGGCAGCAAAGGAGTCCATCACCCACTAGTGGTGGTGACCTATCATCCAATGTGGGGTCAACAAGACAAGACAAATAATGTTTATCTTCCACTTTTCTCCTGGCGGACTCCAAAGCATCTGAGCTGCAGCCACTAGGGCTCGCTCAGTAGGCAGTAGCCGTGTTAGGGAGTCTAGCTCAAGGACTCCGTACTGAATAGGTGCTGGCTTACTGAACAGGAAGAGCCGATATTTGAACCCTGGTCTCCTGTGTCACAGGCAGAGCCCTCAGTTCCACAGCCAACAGAATACCGGAGAATCCTAACACCAAACTACAGCCTGTAAATCTACTGGTGAGTCTCCATTATAGCCACATCTACTTTAAATGGGGAACCATACATATTACAATGCACCTACCCTGTCTTTGGTAACAAAATAAAGCCAAGATAATTACCCTAAATGTGGGTATTCTGAAAAACATACTAAATTCTACTAAATGTTATTACAGTTTAACTGACCAGAATAGTATTTCTCACAATGGCCTCGATTCATAAACAGCAGTGCAATAAAAAAATCTTGTCGGGAAAATACAGCACTCGGTATTTTCTCGGTCTGTGTGCTAATTCATAAAGATTTCCCCAGCTGCCCTTGGAGGTCGGTAAATTACCGCAGCCCATTGAGCGGTAGAGTAGAGCAGTGTCTCGATTCTCTCTTTGCCCTGCAGAAATGACTCACACAGACGGCTCTCTGGCTCTCTCCACTGATGACTCAGACAGATAAGTCACACACTCTTTCCCTGCCTGCTCAAATGACTCACACAGACGGCTCTCTCCACTGATGACTCAGACAGATGAGTCACACAGTCTTTCCCTGCCTGCTCAAATGATTCACACAGAGGGCTCTCTGGCTCTCTCCACAGATGAATCAAACAGACTTCGGCTCTCTGCACTTTTCCATTCATCAGAGCTGTCAGAGCTGTCGGTAACTTGTTAACGCCTCACTAGAGGTGTCGGTAACTACCGCCAGGCTTTCCGCTTGTTGCAGGCTTTATGAATTGACATTTGCTGACAATTTACTGACATGTGTGGTCGGTAACTGCAGCCAAGTCGGTAATTTATCTCCCTGGTCGGTAATGTCAGCTTTTCATGCGGTAACAGCTGCCTGTGCAGGCAGGCAGCTTTTTGACCATTGTGTAGGTTTGCATGCTGCAGGACTCTGGAAAGAAGCGCTTCTGTCAGTTTTGCAGCTTGTGCTTGCTGAGGAATTTGCATACGTTGTCATGCAAATTGCCTGGCCACATTCATTGGAGGCGTGTACTATAAGTACTATGTGTTTCCCACAATGCTTGGCTGGTCATAAGGAGTCTTCCTGTGAAACACTCTGGAGAGTGTCAGCCATGCTCTTTGTTTGAAGATCAGCTTAGAGTAATTCCTGGAAAACTGCGCTAGGCAGGTTTCCTTAGTGCAGTTAGGATTGCTTATCTGTTTGTTTGTTCTGTTGCTATTGTCCTGTCCCAACGGTGGTCGACAGGAAATCGTTCTGATCTCTGTTCTTGGAGCATAGCTGGTGCAGCGGTTGCTACCAGCTATCTCTTCTGTTCTGCCTCTCTGGATCGCACTAGCATCCTGCGCTAGTGCTGTGGATCCTTCTGTTCTGTTACTCTGTCCCTGGATCGCACTCGCTTCGCGCTAGTGCTGTGGATCCTTCTGTTCTGCCTCTCTAGATCGCACTAGCATCCTGCGCTAGTGCTGTGGATCCTTCTGTTCTGTTACTTTGTTCCTGGATCGCACTCACTTCGCGCTAGTGCTGTGGATCCTTCTGTTCTGCCTCTCTGGATCGCACTAGTCACTTTCGCTAGTGCTGTGGATCCTTCTGTTCTGCTACTCTGTACCTGGATCGCACTCACTTCGCGCTAGTGCTGTGGATACTTCTGTTCTGTCTTCCTGGATCGCGCTAGCCACTTTCGCTAGTGCTGTGGATCCTATCTCTCGCTTGTCCCTGTTTTCGTGTGTCTGTCTTGTCTGCTATGACCGCTTGCTGGAGGCTCGGTGAGGTAACCGTTAAGCAAGCGTTCGCGTCCTCTGTTTCATGTTTGTCTGTTGATGGTTAGTTAGGCGTGCTTGTCTCTATTGTGCTTATCACGTGGAGACCGTGCATAACCGCGTGCACTGTTGCGAATGAGTGCGGTGTTCGCGGTTAGCTAGCGTTTGTTATTTTCCGCATCTCCTCATTGTATGATTTGCTGTGCCTTTGCTATCCTCGTATTCTGTTCTGATCTGCCTTGTGTCACTTCTGGCAATCGCCGTTCTTGCGGTTGCGTTTCTGTCTCGTATCTGCTGTTGTGTGTGCGCGGTCGCGGGGTGGCGACTAGATTGGCGCACACACATACAACCTGTCCCTTTGCTCGTTCTCATTCGCAATCGCTTCTCTTGCGATTGCATTCTGCGCTTCGTACAATTCCTGTCTGGCATTTGTGGAGGTACAGAGGATTGGTTCCTCTGCACTCCCCAGCGCCATCTGCCAACAGGAATTTCCCTCTACGGGTGCATAGCACCTTTTGCTGGGTGCCTGCAATTATACGCTTGTGGAGGATTTCCGCCGTATCAGCGCACGCGTTGTGCGCTGCACACGGAGAAAGTTCCACAATCGTTACAGTATGAACAGCCCAACCCAAAACCCCAGTGTAGACGGAATTTCTGATTTGTACGATTTTGTCGAGTTTGGGTCCTGTGTCTTTAAGAGCTTTAAAAGGCTAAATTCAGAGACCAAGGCGGAATTTCTTTCTGAATGTGTGAGGTTTTGTCTGAATCCCACCTTTCAGATTTCTGATCCGTCCACGTTTCGGCTCTTCTGTTTGCCTATGTGCTCTTAAAAGACAATTTGTTCACCTGGGCGTATGATCTGTTAAAGGGGAACTGTAGTGAGAGGTATATAGTGGATGCCATATTGATTTCCTATTCCAGTTGCCTGTCTGTCCTCCTGATCCTCTGCCTCTAATACTTTTTGCCCTAGACCCTGAACAAGCATGCAGCAAATCAGCTGTTTCTGACATTTTTGTCAGATCTGACAAGATTAGCTGCATGCTTGTTCCTGGTGTGATTCTGCAGGCAGATAGCTCAGCAGGGCTGCCAGGTAACTGGTATCGCTTAAAAGGAAATCAATATGGCAACCCCCATATAATTCTCACAACAGTTCTCCTTTAAAAATCAATTCCTGGAATGATAATCTGTATCAGTTTCTTGCAGTGATATTCTCTCACTGGTTTAAACTGCCTGGCTTGCCACCTGCTCTGATTGAGTGTGTAGCTGCTGACAGGTCAGCTGATCTTTCCCTTCCATGCAAAACCTTTCAGTATGACAATCAGTTTAATGTGTCTGTTGCCACTTCAGGTTTTAAACAGCAGACATGCAAAGTGGCTAAAAAGAGAAAAACTAAAAAACGCAAGCATCAGAATAAAACACTCCCTATTGATGTTTATAATGATGTTGTTCCGTCTCCGGCTTTTTTGCCCCAATCCAAAGCTTATGTGGATCCTGCTATAGGTAGGATCGCACACTATATTAAAGCAGTTAAAAAATCTATTCTTGTTCCTGAACTCCACCCATATGGAGATTATCTAGATACTGGCTTGTTTGAACCCCCATTTGTTTCCTGGGATGTTGGGGCCTTGCTTTAAGAATTCGATTTTGATTGGAAAGCCTTTTGTGATTTTTACATCGCAAAAAGCGAAGATGTCTTGAATGATTGTCTCGATTCTATGTACCTTTTGATTGATTCCGATGAATGTGATGAGGGTGATGTGGATCTGGTGATCTATGTATGGCAAACGATTTTGGATGAGTTGCACACACACCAACCAATTGATTCCAATAAAGAGACATCGTTGTCGGATGATTGTTCCTGCCTTTCTGGGGTAAAGCATGAGAGTCTTGACTTTGTGCAATCTGAAATGAATGAGTGTGCCTCTGTGGTTGATTCCTGTGCGAATGCTGAAGGATTCTCTCCTGACAGTGTGCAGTTTGAATCTGTGCGATCTGATGCCTGTTTCTCGGATGTTCCTGCAGATTGTGATCGGCATGAGTCTGCCGCTTTCCTCAAGGATGTTTGGGATCCTTTGTCATTTAGTAACAGATCTTTGAGATCTTCTGTCTGTGACCCTGCTATGGGGAAAATTTCTCGACTATGCAGCGTCAAAAGTAAAATTAATATGCTTAATAAAGTTTATCCTGTTGATGTCACTATTTCTTCTGCAAATGAGTCTATGTCTCACCCTGTTCACACCTGTAAGGACCCGTTGCCTGGTGACACTTGCTCCAGTGTTTCTGTCCTGAACACCTTACAGTCTGCTCCGCAGATCGCGGAGGTTTGCGCTATGGAAGCATCAGTTTCACAACCTAAAGTGAATTTTGATTCGGAGGTTTTACGTTCTGATTCCTCGGATTCAACATTGTTAGCCGAATCTAAGAGTGAGACAGCGCTTCGGTTTTGCGAATCTGATGCTGAACCTTCTTTGCCTTATTCAGAGACGCTTTCTCTGAACCTGCCCTGTACCATGAATGAAAACATGTTTTCCTTTCACACTGACGTTTGTGAGCCCCTTTCTTGCTCTGAGGGAAGTGCTGATTCTGCACCCTGTACTCTGGATGAGTCAATGTGGCCTTGCTTAGAATCCCCTGCAGTGTCCCTAGAGGCTCGTCTAGGTATTGCCACTATACTCACCTGTTTTTCTGCAGTTTTGGAGTTACAAGCTAGTTTGACTGCCACACAGAATTCTGGGTACAGTGAGAATGAAGTTAGGGAGTCAGTGTGTGTTCCAGTAAAAATACCTGTACGTTCCACTCATGATGATGAAATTCAGTCTCAGTTTATGGTGGAACCTTCCCTGGGACATCTGCCCTGTTCACAAAATAAAGTTCCAGTTTTGCCCTGTAACATGGATAGTACAGAATCCTTCTTAGAAAACTTGAAAAATGATGTTCCTGAGGTCTTGTTTGATGTTCTGGAGGTCTCCAAGTTCCTCCCAAAGGGTGCAGAACTTGTAGGAGATGTCTCCTGCCCCCCCAAGTCCTTCTGAGGTGTTGCCCTCTTCCGTAGGCATTGCTGCCTTGCTGGCTACCTTTTCAGCTCTGGTGGAGCTTCAGTCATGTGTAGTCAATGATGATATTGCAGTCACAGAAATTTCCGAATTTGAATCCCAGTCTTCTTTTGAAAGTCCAGTGCTTGAGACCATTGCTCGTGATGATTCTCTGCCCGGTCCTGGTTTTGGTTTCCTCGTGTCGGACTCTGAGGTTGGCAGTTCCCCAACATGTCCTGAGGTTTCTCCTGTGCTGGTGTACCCCAATGTGCTCTGTGACCCAGAAAGCCCAAGTGTGCCTCGGTTACCAGCATACTCAGATGCTTCCTCGGTGGAGACATGTTCTGATTTAGCCTGCCTGCTTGCATGCCCAGAAGTGGTCCCTGAAAGTCTTGATCTTGATGGGTGTCCTCGTAATTCTGAGTCTGGAACTGTCATTGGTTCCATAGGGGTTCTTGATAGTTCTCCATGTGAGCCTGGTGATTGTTCTGCCCTCTTGGGATCTCTGTGGAGCTTCAAAAGGTTCTGGGAGATTCCGGGAGAAATTTTGCTTGGTACCCTGGATAAGATCAACGGTGGCTTTTGTGTTGTAAGGGACACTTCGAACAGGTTTTGTGGCAGATTTGGTATTTTCGGACGCTCCTTGGAAGGTGGTGGGTATTGTCTGGAGGGTTTCGGTGGCTTCTTCTCTGGTATCCACAGTCCTGATGGGTGTTACGCTGAGACTTGTAGTGCTGATGGGCATGTTTCGGTGGCTTCTGTTTCCGATGAGGTCGGTTTCGGGTGGACTGACTCTGGAATTGGACCTTGTCGGGCTGTCCCGACCTTCATGAGTCTTCAGTTTGAGTCTGTTGCTAATAGCACTTTTGAGGGTCGTCTGGAATTCGACCCTGGAGGGGGGGGGGGGGGGGGTACTGTGATGATTTGCTCAGCTGCCTGTGCAGGCAGGCAGCTTTTTGACCATTGTGTAGGTTTGCATGCTGCAGGACTCTGGAAAGAAGAGCTTCTGTCAGTTTTGCAGCTTGTGCTTGCTGAGGTATTTGCAAACGTTGTCATGCAAATTGCCTGGCCACATTCATTGGAGGCGTGTACTATAAGTACTATGTGTTTCCCACAATGCTTGGCTGGTCATAAGGAGTCTTCCTGTGAAACACTCTGGAGAGTGTCAGCCATGCTCTTTGTTTGAAGATCAGCTTAGAGTAATTCCTGGAAAACTGCACTAGGCAGGTTTCCTTAGTGCAGTTAGGATTGCTTATCTGTTTGTTTGTTCTGTTGCTATTGTCCTGTCCCAACGGTGGTCGACAGGAAATCGTTCTGATCTCTGTTCTTGGAGCATAGCTGGTGCAGCGGTTGCTACCAGCTATCTCTTCTGTTCTGCCTCTCTGGATCGCACTAGCATCCTGCGCTAGTGCTGTGGATCCTTCTGTTCTGTTACTCTGTCTCTGGATCGCACTCGCTTCGCGCTAGTGCTGTGGATCCTTCTGTTCTGCCTCTCTGGATCGCACTAGTCACTTTCGCTAGTGCTGTGGATCCTTCTGTTCTGCTACTCTGTACCTGGATCGCACTCGCTTCGCGCTAGTGCTGTGGATCCTTCTGTTCTGTCTTCCTGGATCGCGCTAGCCACTTTCGCTAGTGCTGTGGATCCTATCTCTCGCTTGTCCCTGTTTTCGTGTGTCTGTCTTGTCTGCTATTACCGCTTGCTGGAGGCTCGGCGAGGTAACCGTTAAGCAAGCGTTCGCATCCTCTGTTTCATGTTTGTCTGTCGATGGTTAGTTAAGCATGCTTGTCTCTATTGTGCTTATCACGTGGAGACCGCGCATAACCGCGTGCACTGTTACGAATGAGTGCGGTGTTCGCGGTTAGCTAGCATTTGTTATTTTCCGCATCTCCTCATTGTATGATTTGCTGTGCCTTTGCTATCCTCGTATTCTGTTCTGATCTGCCTTGTGTCACTTCTGGCAATCGCCGTTCTTGCGGTTGCGTTTCTGTTTCATATCTGCTGTTGTGTGTGCGCGGTAGCGGGGTGGCGACTAGATTGGCGCACACACATACAACCTGTCCCTTTGCTCGTTCTCATTCGCAATCACTTCTCTTGTGATTGCGTTCTGCGCTTCGTACAATTCCTGTCTGGCATTTGTGGAGGTACAGAGGATTGGTTCCTCTGCACTCCCCAGCGCCATCTGCCAACAGGAATTTCCCTCTACGGGTGCGTAGCACCTTTTGCTGGGTGCCTGCAATTATACGCTTGTGGAGGATTTCCGCCGTATCAGCGCACGCGTTGTGCGCTGCACACGGAGAAAGTTCCACAATTGTTACAATGAGGTAATGCTTTATGAATCGAGGCCAATGAGTTAAATTAAACAGTTGTAGAAGTTTTGCAACAGGTGAATTTAAACTTACCCATTTGTCATCCTGTAAAGTAATTATCACTTAATAGCATGTCCACGTGGCGGTCATTTCCTGTGCTTTCTCCATTTTTTAGACTCAGAATCATTTAGGCGTATCATAAATTACTAGCGTCATATAGTCTACAAATATGATGTTGTTACGTAATGTCTAGGTCTCACTTTATGTCAGAGGTTAGAGCTTTCCTCTGGAAAGATATTGCTAATAATAATGATATGATGATCTGTAAATTTATATCACATTCCATTCATTTGTGAACTCAGAAGATTTCAATAGTAAGAAAAAAAATATACAGCAAGGTAGAATAATTCAGGCAGAACTTTGATTGCCTGCCAAGCTCCTCTATGCTACATTTTGGTGTCTGTTTAACAAAAAAGCACTCTAAATGTCCTACTTTTATTCAAATAGTCATGTGACAACTAAAAATTGTCAATGAAATGCAAATAAATAAATTGCAGTTTTGTCCCACCCCTGCTGGTCACCTGTTTATTTGGACGGTAAGGTAAAATGATGCCAAAGCTAGTGTCAGCCAGGGCCCTGGACACACAGCAGGGCCTAGGCAGCTGCCAGGTTGCCTTGAAAATTATTCAGCTTTTACTCTGCTACTGTGCAGCATGAAAACCACACACAGAGACAGTCGACCAAGACACTCTCTACTGTAGTGCGGTAAAAGGACACCAACAATTTCTCAGGAATATTATTCTTCCTAACCACCCTTAAAAATAAATATAATACGGTGGTGTGAAACACTATTTGCCCCCTTCCTGATTTCTTATTCTTTTGCATGTTTGTCCCACTTAAATGTTTCTGCTCATCAAAAACCGTTAACTATTAGTCAAATATAACATAATTGAACACAAAATGCAATTTTAAATGATGGTTTTTATTATTTAGTGAGATTAAAAACTCCAAATCTACATGGCCCTGTGTGAAAAAGTGATTGCCCCCCTTGTTAAAAAATAACTTAACTGTGGTTTATTACACCTGAGTTCAATTTCTGTAGTCACCCCAAGGCCTGATTACTGCCACACCTGTTTCAATCAAGAAATCAAAATAGGAGCTATCTGACACAGAGACGTAGACCAAAAGCACCTCAAAAGCTAGACATCATGCCAAGATCCAAAGAAATTCAGGAACAAATGAGAACAAAAGTACTGTAATTGAGATCTATCAGTCTGGTAAAGGATATAAAGCCATTTCTAAAGCTTTGGGACTCCAGCGAACCACAGTGAGAGCCATTATCCACAAATGGCAAAAACATGGAACAGTGATGAACCTTCCCAGGAGTGGCCGGCCGACCAAAATTACCCCAAGAGCGCAGAGAAAACTCATCCGAGAGGCCACAAAAGACTCCAGGACAACATCTAAGGAACTGCAGGCCTCACTTTCCTCAATTAAGGTCAGTGTTCACGACTCCACCATAAGAAAGAGACTGGGCAAAAACAGCCTGCATGGCAGATATCCAAGGCGCAAACCATTTTTAAGCAAAAAGAACATTAAGGCTCGTCTAAATTTTGCTAAAAAACATCTCAATTATAGCCAAGACTTTTGGGAAAATACCTTGTGGACCGATGAGACAAAGGTTGAACTTTTTGAAAGGTGCGTGTCCTGTTACATCTGGAGTAGAAGTAACACAGCATTTCAGCAAAAGAACATCATACCAACAGTAAAATATGGTGGTGGTAGTGTGATGGTCTGGGGTTGTTTTGCTGCTTCAGGACCTGGAAGGCTTGCTGTGATGGATGGAACCATGAATTCTACTGTTTACCAAAAAATCCTGAAGGAGAATGTCCGGCCATCTGTTCGTCAACTCAAGCTGAAGCGATCTTGGGTGCTGCAGCAGGACAATGACCCAAAACACACCAGCAAATCCACCTCTGAATGGCTGAAGAAAAACAAAATGAAGACTTTGGAGTGGCCTAGTCAAAGTCCTGACTTGAATCCTATTGAGATGTTGTGGCATGACCTTAAAAAGGCGGTTCATGCTAGAAAACCCTCAAATAAAGCTGAATTACAACAATTCTGCAAAGATGAGTGGGCCAAAATTCCTCCAGAGCGCTTTAAAATACTCCTTGCAAGTTATCGCAAACGCTTGATTGCAGTTATTGCTGCTAAGGGTGGCCCAACCAGTTATTAGGTTCAGGGGGCAATTTCTTTTTCACACAGGGCCATGTAGGTTTTGAGGGTTTTTTTCTCACTAAATAATAAAAACCATCATTTAAAACTGCATTTTGTGTTCAATTATGTTATCTTTGACTAATAGTTAGCAGTTTTTGATGAGCAGAAACATTTAAGTGTGACAAACATGCAAAAGAATAAGAAATCAGGAAGGGGGCAAATAGTTTTTCACACCACTGTATGTGACCCCCAAGTCAGGTCCTCTTTAATAGTAACTCCTAAAAACCAAAAGTCTGTGACCCTCTCTACAATATTTCCATTAATAATACGTGTCTGAATGTCATCTGCCTTCTTCCTAAAATCCACAATAAGCTCCTTGCTCTTATGCTGGGAATACACAATGAGTTTTTTTAGCAGACAGATGGCTCAATAGATAATTCTGAACAGGTCCTATCTGATTTTGATAATTTTTTTCTGATCGATTTTCTCATAGAAGTGAATGAAAATTGATTGGAAAAACAATCAGGCAAAAATTGTGTATTCCCATCATTAGCTATATTTAGGAGCAGATTATTTTCTCCACACCACATTTCCAGCCTCTCTACCTCATCCCTGTAGGCGGACTCATAATTTAGCACTTATCTCAAACTGTCTCTAAGTGTTTCTTATTTGTTTAAGGTTTTACTGCAGAGCTAATGACACTTTGAACTTTCCTGCTCTGTATCATAGTTTAAAATACAGAGGGCTTGATTCACAAAGCCGTGCTAACTGTTAGCACGCTGGTGAAAAGCCCATTATCACGCCTAAACTCAGTTTAGGCGTGATAAAATAAACTCGCGCGCAAAGTTTTGCGCCTAAAGTTTTACTCGCACAAAGTTTACACGCGCAACGCCATTAAACCCTATGCGACATTCCGCACGCACCGGACTTTGCACGCGCAAAGCTTTACGCGCAAAACTTTGCGCGCGAGTTTTTCTCTCAAAGCGGTGCTAACCTACTTAGTGCAATGCTTATCACGCCCAAAAGTCTTTAGCCGCTTTGTGAATCAAGCCCAGAGTATTTTGTAAACTGCAAATATTATAGAATGATGCAATGTTATAAAAAAAAAAGCTATATAAATGAAAATAAAAATATGAGACACTTTTCTATGCTACTAATGTTCTATGATTTAGCCATACTACACATTCAATTCATTATATCATAAGGCTTTTTTTCAGTGTCATTTTAAGTTAGACATGCAAGACAGCTGAAAATGTATCATAAATCATTTGACAATACAGAATGAGATACTTTTTTTCTCTCCTGATTCTTGATTGCTAGTGATTTATGAGACATTTTAGTCAATAAATTAATTGTGTTTAAAAGCTGTCTGAAGGGTAAAATTAAATACAATAAGTTTATTTTAATTAAACATTTATATTTACATGCTTTCACAGTGGAACGTTACAGGCGCACGTTAGAGCAGCCTGTAACGCAGCCCAACTCACAGCACTGAAAAATCAATGGGCTGTTCACAGTGCCCACGTTGCGTTGGAGTATAACGCTGCATGGTAAATGAAAGTGCAGCGTGCTGTGCGTTATACTCGTATTTGGCTGCGTTTGGATGTTTGCACATGCTCAGTACTGTTTTTATTTTTTTTATGAGCCGTTTTCGTCCGATAGTATGCGTCAAAAAGTACGCATCACGTACGCATCAAGAGACGAATAACGTGGCTCTATATAACGTCCAACTTCAAAGTTCACATGCATTGCGTTAGGGGCACGTTATGCAACCTTAACGTCGCATCTAACGCAACGTCTTAGTGGGAAAGAGCCCTTAGGGTCTGATGCACTTGAAATCAGTCATACTGCGATAACCAGAACATTGCTACTGGTTACCATACATTACTGAAGCCTGCATTTAGGCTTGATTCAGAGTACCAAGTCAAGCTTTTGTTCACATACCAGTTGGTGGCTGCTCAACATCAACAAGCTGGGAGATAAGTGTGAGGTTTATTTATTAATTTTTTTAGTTACAGACACCACTGCATGCAAATGATTTGGAAGCTCCTTATTATGTAAGAAGAGACACACACTGCTTAATTATGTTGTTTGAGGGAAGAGTGGATCAAATTGTAGTAATTGGGAGGAACATGTTGAGAGGCACATGCTGACACATTTTGTTAGTTGGTGAACATATGCTGTCTAATGATGTTATTTGGAGGGTACATATTTCCTTATAATGTTATTTTGGAGTAAACACTGTCTAATTTTTATTTGGGGCACATGCTCCCAAATTTTTTTTTTTGGGGGGGGGGATAGTCACTGCCTGATTATGGAAGAGGGGTACACTGTGCCTAATTGTTTGGTGAATATGCCGTCTTATTATTGTGTTGTTAGGGGGCACATGCTGCCTAATTAAGATGTTTGAAGATTATACCTACCTAATTATCAGTGATTCTAGGAATGGCTGTTGTGATAAACAATATATGCACAGTCTATGTTATTGTGTCTCATAGGGCTGTTTGTATAAAGCCTCATACACATGGTACAATTTTCCATCAGATGGACTGGTGATCTGATAAGAAGTTGCCTCGTGTGTAGACATCCAAATTGCTTCCGATCGATAAAGCGATCGATTTTGTGTTAACTACCCAAAATCGATTGTGTTATCGATCGGAATCTGATCAGACCGGTCGGAAATGATCTGTTTGATCTGACAGAAAATGGTACCGTGTGTACCCAGTTTAACAGTTAGAGCCTATTTTTTCATTGAAGAGAGGCTTCATTTAAAGTTTTGTTGGCAGAGGGGTGGATGTGCCACTGACTTTGAGCCAAAATGCTGCTAGGCTCACATACATTTTTGTCCATGCCCACATTGTCATGTCCACTGCCATATTTGGAAGACATGGCTGTAACTACTGTATATTACTCTGCACAAACTAGCTTCAAATCTTCTGGGATCTTCGCAACATCCTGCTGTCCAGATGCTGTTTGGTTTTCTGCTAAACAGCCTGTTCTTTTCTATGGAGAAGGGGGGAACTGGAACACAATATCATCACCATGAACCAACTGAGTGGTTCACTATTGACTAAGTGGTTCACTATTGGTGTTTGCAACATCTCAGGACACCTCAGGACTTATGTTATATTTTCACTAAAGATGATCACAAGCAGTTCTTGTTTGTTTGCCATGTTGATCAGTGATGATGCCAGATCCCCAGATCTGCATAGTTTGTCAAGAAAAACATTCAAAAAGTGCTGAAAGCTAATTTGGGCGTAGGGTTTACAGAGAAAAAAAATGTGCTTTAAAGGGCGCAGAAAGTATCTGGTTGTATATTATCAGTAGATTTCCATCCCTGTAGGCGCCAAACTTTAACCAGCCTAGTGGGCAACTAACCTTAACCTGTGGCAACTTAAGCCTAACCTTACTGCTAAATGGGCCCCGACACACAAATTTGTTCGTGCTTTTTTAAGCTGCCCCAAGAAAAAGGTCTAAAAGATTAGTAAAAGCACAGTATCAGCATGACAGGCAATTAGCATTTTTAGAAGTTCAGTAATGACATCCTACAAAATTAATTCAACACAAGTTTCCTTTAACAACTAGCATCAGTTTTCCTATACATAACAACACAGACTCTCAGCTTTTCCACTGAGTATTGCCAATAGTACCCAGATGCTGGGATGGTGATTAAGAATGAGATTATTATCTCACACATTTCTTTGCTCGTGGTGTTATTTGCAAGTCATGAGGCTGTAATGAATAACTAATTGCCAGTGATATAAAATGTAAAAATATCTATAAAGGCATCTTCTCTCCATTGTTTTATAGTTTTTATGTCTTCTGCCCATGTTAAAAATTCTGTTTCATTTTAATGTGCCACAGTCATAGCATGAATAATAGGCTAATTCAGCATGATGCATAGCACCAACAATGAATCAGCAAGGAAAGAACTGATGAATATTTATGGGATTTCTGTCCACTGATTCTTATTGAAAAATAAGATGCATTTGTACTTTTTTCCGCAAACCTATTTTAATATGATGCTTCATTACAAGAACTAAACATTCACTGTCATGTTTTGGAGTAAACTGATTATACTGAGACCCTAGTGACAACATCAAACACTAACGTCATCCGAAGCCAGTGAGAGTTAGGTAGTTCATCCACTACACTTCAGCAATACAAAAATATTATAGACTTGGTCTAAGTGAACTGCTGCTGTTTCAGAGTTACTGCTAGTGATTATTTCATGTAGGCTAGGGAAGCCCTCATACTTACAAGAGGAAAGAGGTGGTACACTGCAAAGCAGGGAATTTGTGTGGCCACTTTGCATTTTGGGCAGTGCATGGACTGCAGTGTGAATTGTGGCTATACACTGTATAATTTGTGCACAGGTTCCGGAGTTCAGCTATTAAATAGTGGAGCTTGGGGAATGGGGACACTGAATGTAACGACAAGCCCACACAACTCCATTGCTAATGGGGGACAGGTCTGTTGTAGAATAGGACAGGACCCTTATGTAAACAACATTTTTCGACAAGCCCACACAAATCTATTGCTATAGGAGGTCAGGGGAATTGCAGCATCGGACAGGACTCTTATGAAAATTTGGGCACTGAACATAACACCAAGCCTAGACAACTCTGTTGCTCGTGGGGGTCACGTGAATTGTGGCATTGGACGGGACTTTTATAGAAACTTGTGCAACTCCATGGGGGACAGGTCTATTGCAGAATTGGACAGGACTCTTGGGCACTGAACAGATTGGCAAGCCCACACAATTCTGTTGCTAATGGGGGACAGGTCTATTTTGGAACTGGACAGAACTCTTCTGGAAAAAAATTGTTTTCCACAAGCCCACACAATTATATTGCTATTGGGGGTCAGGTGAAATGCAGCATTGGACAGGACTCTTATGAAAACTTGGACGCCAAACATAACGACAAACCCACACAACTCTATTGCTAATGGGAGATTGGTCAATTGTGGAACTGGACAGGACTAGCCCACACAACTTTATTGTTAATGGGAGTCAGGTGAATTGTGGCATTGGACAGGACTCTTATGGAGACTTGGGCGCTGAACAAACCTCCACAACTCTATTGCTATTTGCTAATGGGGGACAGGTTGGGTTTTTGGAAAAAGGTATCCTCTATAGCTGTGAATAAACATGTTAAAGGTTATATCGATAACTGTTTGGTAGTTCCATGCCGTTATGTTTTAAAAATCAATTCATGATATAGATAAAGGAAATCACCGATATATGAAGCAGTACACAATAATGCAAACTCCCTTTAACAGCTATATACTGCACTCTTACTTTCCTTACACCCTTTTTTACATGTACGCCAACAGTCAATTTATTAGCCAATATTGAATTCAAGTCAAGGTGTACCATATTGTTAAGACTATAAAATGCTCTGGCCTATAAGGCACAGCTAGGTTTAGAGGACAAAAATTAGGGGGAAAGAATACTAAACCTAGTACGTTTTTAGTGCAGGGGCGTCTTATGGACATTCCAACCCAACACCCCCCCCCCCTCCCCAAGCTGTCTCAAAGCTACTCTATCCAAGCTACAATGCCCAGCTACACTACACTAATCCTTGCAGCGCCCACCAGTTACACTACACTACACTGCACTAACACTACACTACACTATAATGTACTAACACTATACTACACTAACACTTCAATAATGGACCTGGTCCTATCACCAGTAACAACCACAGAAGTACAGAAGCAGTAGGTAGGGAGGACTGAGAGCTGTATAGCGGCAGGCGGCCGCAGTGTCCCAATATATCGCCAGCAACTACAGAAAGAGAAGGGGAGAAGAGGAGTGTGTCTACTTGAACAGGTCCGGACTGAGGGGGAGAGGAATGCGGCGCTGGATGTGGTAAGTGCTCCTTGTGCACCACTAGTTACCATATGTCTGGAATATAAGATGCACTCACTTTTCCCCCCAGTTTTGGCGAAGAAAAAGTGTGTCATATATTATGAAAAATATGGTATTTCATCTACCAACACACAGACAGAATGGTAGCAACACATCCAAAAGTAACAGTTTGCTGAGTACTTCAAATACAACTCAGCAATTTCAATGCACTGCTGTAAGAAAAAAACACCTATTTTGTGCAAGATTGTGTTACATTATTTAGCAGATCTATGCACATTGTTATGACACATGAGATGTTTTTATGCTAGGAATAGTCAATGAGAGAGTAATAATACAGAGTTAATGCAGAATTGTTTTTATGCAAATGTATGCAGCTTCAAAATGGACCAATGGAATCTTACTTCATTTTCATCTGATCCATTTTCAAGCTGCAAACATTTGCATAAAAACTTACATAACTCTGCTTCAACTTGGAATTATTTCCTTCTCATTGTCCATCCCTGTTTAACCACTTCAGTACCAGCACCCTCTGCCCCCTTAAGGACCAGAGGGTGCTGGTACAGTAAACCGGCTCTTCCCGACGAATCGCCGCTGAAATCCGTCGCTCCCGCCGGTCACGCCACTCTGTCCCCGCCGCAGGCTGCTCTCTCTGCCGTCTCTATGACGGCAGAGCGCTGTGCGCCAGTCAGGAGCCGCTTTCATTGGCTCCTGACCCTGTCACTCGATGTAAGCCAATGGGAACGGCTTACATGAATGACAGGGCCAGGAGCCAACGAAAATGGCTCCTGCCCGACTCACAGTGCTCTGCCGTCATAGAGGCGGCAGGGTAGCACATTGCGGCGGGGGCAGAGCGGCGAGAGCGGCGGGAACGGGTGGGGGCACGCGGTGAATGGGGCATAGAGTTTACGTCCAGTCAGAACCGCAGCGCCCCCTGCTCGACGTAGATTTAAACTGCGTCGGTCCGCAGGTAGTTAATAAATACATTTTTGGTGCTGCTATGTTTACATATCGATTTGTTTACAATTATTTATTATTAATTCTGTTTATTTGCATACAATCCAGCCTATTTTGCTGACATGTATTAATATGTATGTGTATTAGACATGCACGGGGGCTTGGAGGAGAGTGATTTATTATTGATATTCAACTGTGATAATTTATATGCTGTGGCTGGATAGTATACTGGTTAAGGGCTCTGCCTCTGACAGAGGTGACCTGGGTTTGAATTTCAGCTCTTCCTGCTCAGTAAGCCAGCTCCTATTCAGTAGGAGACCTTGGGCAAGACTCCCTAACACTGCTACTGCCTATAGAGTGCATGGCTGCAGCTCTAGCGCTTTGAGTCTGCCAGCACAAAAGTCATATAAATGTTATTTGTCTTGTCTATTTTTATCAGGAGATCGCAGTGTTGATATGATTGGCAGCAATGTGTTTCCTCAAATAAAATGTTTGTGATAACATCACATCCTGCATGCAGGTTTTTTTTTTCTCTAGTCTATTGAATAGTAACAGCAGGGCAGTATGAGCAAATAGTAGCAAAGACACGTGGACTGTTACTTCCTCCACCTGGGCTATAAAGTACAGATTCACTATTTTCTCATAAGGTAGCATTGTAAAGGCAGATACTTCAAGGAACACAACAGACTGTAACAAAGACTGGGTGCTCTCTTGAGCACAAAAAGCATTTTAGTGATGCTTGAGTTTTCACTGGAACACAGTGACAACAGGTGATTATTGCTGCAGGTAACTCTTGAAAAACACAAATGAGACCGAGAGCCCGATATGGTGCAGTATGTCAGGAAAAAATGAAACAAATGTAAATCGATAATTGATATACTCACAAGGTTGGGTTACCACACAGGCAACCACTGGAACGGCAAGTGGGGAGAATTATAACCTGACCCCACTCAGGTATTTAAAATGTCGCTCTCTGTAGACAGGAAAAAACAGATGGGGATGCACCCCTCCACCCAGGGTGGACTCAATCAATGGAATAATCGAACACAACAGAGGCGCCAGCAAGAATAAAATATTTTAAAAACCGTTTAAAAAGAGGGATTTGGGTGGACTCACCTCCCTCAGGTAAAGACCAGCCAATGAGCCGTTGATAAACAACAATATTATTTATTGGGGATTCTCCAAGTCATGCAACGCGTTTCACGGGCAAAGCTCCAGCTTCATCAGGCAATCAGAACGGAGAAACACTGGGGAAAACAAGGGGGCAAACAAAACAAGGGGACTAAGCCAGAGGACACTTAACAGAACCGACAAAAAGCATGATACATAATATAAATCTGGACATTATTATGGTTTCTTGCTGCTTGAATCATCAAATCAATCAATCAATCAATCAATAAATAAATATATGCGTCCATATATACATAATAAATGTAATAAACATCTAAATATGTAGCTCATAGATATCTAGAGTCTGTGTAGTTATGAGAGGAACTTTCCTCCAGCTTATATGACAATGTGACTTTTTAACAATATACATCCTAATATAAACATATAAACATGTGCTGCCCAAAAAGGCTTATCATTTAAAATGTATGGCAGAAAAAACAGACATTACCAGTGATCAGGGATCAATAGTATCTAGTTTCATAAAGAAGGAGGATAAAACCGAATCGATATTAATGCTCACCATTAGAAGGTCAAGTTCTGGTAAGAACGCCTCTGTAGAGGTCTGCTGTGAAAGTTGTCCCTGTTATAAACTGATCCTGGAGCCAAACAGAGACGGTGGGTGGATGTGTGTGCCGGGTACGTCACGCTGTGACGACTTCCGGTCACACTATATTACAACAAGCAGCACGGGTGACGGAGCACGCCCCCGTCAGATGTGGCTGCTGAGGACGCGGATGCGACAATGATGTCGCATCCGCTCAGGATAGGGGCGGGCGCATGTGCAAATCTTGGCTGAGGCTGAAGTATAGGCGGATGCGGCAATGACGTCGCATCCGATAAGTGTAAGGGCACGCACATGCATGGTGTGTGGCTGGAGCTCAGCCCACCGTCTCTGTTTGGCTCCAGGATCAGTTTATAACAGGGACAACGTTCACAGCTGACCTCTACAGAGGCGTTCTTACCAGAACTTGACCCTGCTAATGGTGAGTATTAATATCAATTCGGTTTTATCCTCCTTGTTTATGAAAATAGATACTATTGATCCCTGCTTTCTGGTAATGTCTGTTTTTTTCTGCCATACATTTTAAATGATAAGCCTTTTTGGGCAGCACATGTTTATATGTTTATATTAGGATGAATATTGTTAAAAAGTCACATTGTCATATAAGCTGGAGGAATGTTCCTCTCATAACTACACAGACTCTAGATATCTATGAGCTACATATTTAGATTTTTATTACATTTATTATGTATATATGGATGCATATATTTATTTATTTATTGATTGATTGATTTGATGATTCAAGCAGCAAGAAACCATAATAATGTCCAGATTTATATTATGTATCATGCTTTTTGTCGGTTCTGTTAAGTGTCCTCTGGCTTAGTCCCCTTGTTTTGTTTGCCCCCTTGTTTTCCCCCCGGGTTTTCTTCGTTCTGATTGCCTGATGAAGCGGGAGCTTTGCCCGTGAAACACGTTGCATGACTTGGAGAATCCCCAATAAATAATATTGTTGTTTATCAACGGCTCATTGGCTGGTCTTTACCTGAGGGAGGTGAGTCCACCCAAATCCCTCCTTTTAAACGGTTTTTAAAATATTTTATTCTTGCTGGCGCCTCTGTTGTGTTCGATTATTCCATTGCTGCAGGTAAAGAAGACAACTTTACAGCAGCATCTCTTGTTTTGACTTTGTTACTATTGTGCCATACATTCTGATCTAGTGCTGATTGTGAAGTATGGCAGTCTTGCTTCTTAAACAGGGACTGTAGTGAAAATAACATAATGAATAAAATTACTTATTGTTTACAATATTCATTTATAGATTATTTAGTCAGTGTTTGCCCATTGTAAAATCTTTCCTCCATTATGAAATTTATCAATGATGGTGACATCTTTAGTTCTGCCAGGTGATCTGTACAGAATGTTTGTGCATAGAACTCTCAGTAATGGAAGGAGATATTGCTTTGCTTGGCAGTTGGAAAAAGCCTTAATTTCTCACAATGCAACAAGGTTCACAGACAGAAAACTGCCCTGAGATCACATTTTATTTGTGAAAAGGTAAATATTTATTGTGGGATAGGGGATATCAGCTACTGATTGGAATGAAGTTCAATCCTTGGTTAAAATTCCTCTTTAACCTCTAGCCGACCGT
This sequence comes from Hyperolius riggenbachi, assembly GCF_040937935.1. NCBI lineage: Eukaryota > Metazoa > Chordata > Amphibia > Anura > Hyperoliidae > Hyperolius > Hyperolius riggenbachi. The sequence goes on along the minus strand of NC_090646.1, from coordinate 287,791,388 downwards.
GTCACGCCGATGGGCGTAGCTGCGGCGGCAGCCCCAGGACCGCCTAACGCCGATCGGCGTAAAGTCCTGGGGCTCTGTTTTGCAGGAGATTGCACACAGGCTGCGCGCACATCTCCTGCTTGGTGGGCGGAGCGATTGCCGCTCGGCAGACTGTTAGATGGCAAAACCGCCGTCTAATTACTGGTACAGTGCTGCGATCTACAGCAGCACTGTACTGGGGACAGCCGTGTGACATGGTTGTCCCCTCCAGAGGCACAGGGGTGATTGGCTGTCATAGGCTGAAGCCTATGACAGCTGATCACGGGGATTGGCTGGTAGGGGGAGAACAAGAAATAAAAAAAAAATCATTTTTATAAAAAAACAACAACAAATAAACAAAATTAAAAAAAAAAGTGGTTAAACAAACTGCTCTGTCTATTTTTTTTTTTTTTTCGACAGAGGAGCAGACATTCTGACACTAAAGACAATAATGGGCTCTCCAGCTCAGCAGTGGCATACCACTCCCCAGTTTTCTGCCTAATTGTAGATCTCAGCTCAGTACGGAAGCAGACAATTAAGCACCCCCTAGGACTTGTTCTATCCTTCGCATCCCCTATCTTTTCAGGGCTATTATTAATTTTTTATTGTTGTTCTTTGGTGGAAATGATGAGGCCACTATTGTGGTGGGGTGTTGGGGATTAATGTTGTGTATAAATTTAGTGTTTGCATTGATGCACTGTATGCCCCACGCCTTGATAAAGGGAGACCCTGCAAGGCTCCTAAAACAATTTTTGGATATACTGTATTTTGGCACAATAAAGAGTGTGCAATTTTTGAAAAAGCCAGTGTGCTGATAAACTTTGCTACTATATGTTTTAAAGCGGGATTGTCACCATAAAAATCAAATTTCAACAGCAACTGGTCTGAACATATTACACAGTGCTGTAAATAGTAGAAGAAAATAGCAGGCTTGAGGAAAACCATCCTAAAGGCATGACTAATGATAAAGAAAATGCTCTGGCCACAAGACCATTCAAAATTATTATAAAACCTGGACCCCTGATGGAGTCTTTGAAAGCCTTTCAGCCCTAAATACCAACTATAAGATGCAAAATTGCATGTATACAAACCAAACATAATTAATTACAGTACAGGAAAATCCTAATATGGCAACAATAAATATGCTCAGTAAGATCACTAGGCTGTATCTAACAAGATTCCCCAGTTTGCCCCTAGGTGTTTCTGACTACGTTTGAAGATTAAGTCATTATTTGTTCTGCAAGTTCAAGCATAAAGATGCAGGTTAGATATCCACATCTTCAAAGCAATGTGCCATTGGTTTGTGCAGATATGAGCATGATTACAATGGATGATGATGTTATAGATCTAGCATATGTATTTGTATAATTGGTGGATCAGAAATAGAAGATAAATATCTATTCCTATTATAAACCATTATTTGTTCTGTATATAGTTTAGCAGTAGTCACAATACTCTATTCATAAAACAGATACTGGCCTGGGTGATCTGGCCATGACTGAGCTGAAACTTAACAGGAAGAAGGAGGCAAAATAAACGTGGGAAACAGCCCACACAGAGGCGTGGGCAAGTTTGCAGACACTTACCTATGTGTCTATTCTCTTCCGAGAGGCCCCAGGCACCCGTAATTTACTCTGGTAGTGGACTTGACTCGATTCTGTTGGAGACTTTTAAACCAGAGGTACCTGAGCAACGCATGCACAGTATATCAGTTCCACCCCTTTGTCTGGATTCCCTGTTCTCCCGGAATCCGGAGCACGTACAGAGAGGTGGAACTATAATACTGCAAATGCGCCACACAAGTATCTCTGAATTTCAACCGCTACAGGAGTAAACTATGGGCACCCAAAGCCTCTCAGGAGAGAAAAGAAACATAGGTTATCATCTGCAAACATGCCCACACTTTCTGTGTGGGCTCAGTCTCCCCCCTTTATTTCAACTTAGTGTTCCTTTAACCTCTTATGGACCACAAGCTTAAACCCCCCTAGTGACCAGGCCATTTTTTACTAATTAGGCCACTGCAGCTTTAAGGCCTTGCTGCAGGGCCGTACAACTCAGCACACAAGTGATCCCCCCCCCCCCCTTTTCCACCCACCAACAGAGCTTTCTGTTGGTGAGCTGTGATCCCCATGTGTTTTTTTTTTACAAACAATTATTTGTATTATTTAACAATAAATTTCCCTATATTTTTTTAACCCTCCCCCCCCCCCCCTGCCAGCCAATCAGCACAATTGGCTGTCATAGGCTTCAGCCTATGACAGCAGATCGCTTCTTTGCTGCCCTGTCCCCAGTGCTGTAGATCGCAGCGCTGTACAGAGTAAATAGATGGCGGTTGCGCCGTGTAATGGTCTCCTAGTGGCGATCGCCGCTGGGAGACTGATGGCGGAGCGGAGCTCCATCATTCAAGGGGAGATGCACGGTCCTGCAAAACACAGCCCCAGGACTTCATGCCAATTGGCGTGGAGCAGTCCTGGGGCTGCTGCGTCGAGCAGTCAGCAAGAGGTGAAGGCAATTTAGAAATTGATATCAGTTTCTTATTTCGAATACAGAGCAGACTCTCTTGGACTTTTGACTGGTGTTATGCCAACTGCACAAAGCCCATTATTTTTCTTGTTACAGTGTCTCTTTAAGTAGGTAGAATGTAATGAAATGTGATCCCCTACAGTCAAACTACTAACTACTAGTCAAAAGACCACTAATCACCTACTCTGCAACTTCATGTTAGTCTATATATGACTGATTTCCTCAGGTGATTATATATATAAAGCCTGGAGACTTACTGAGACATTAATTTGCAAGTGATCACATGTGTGGGTGGCAAATCCACTTTGAGGTGCTGGAACTAAAGAGTACAATGCTCCACAACTACACAGGCCCCATTTTCTACCGTACACATGGCTCATACAGAATGAATGATAGCCTGACTCTGAAATACATAGGTAAATTGTAACCTGGTAAAGCAATGAAAACAACAGCAGGGACAGAAGTCACTCATCAGAATGTTGTTGAACTGATAGAGCGGAAAACAATAATGAATAAACCATGGAAAATCCTTGTACCAAATGACAGAATGTGAATGTAACATCTGACTGCGTAATGCTTTTGGAAAGCTAGATGTGTTCAACAGCTGTATTCCTTCTGCCAGTGTTAGATTACATCACTGGTACTGTGTTTGCCCGGGGAAAAGGGACACACAGAGGTTTTCATTCTCTGCTTCTCCTCAAAACTTTAGTAATGACATTGGATATTTTTAAACAGCTTTCCCCAAGTCTTTGAGACCATTCACAAACTGTGACTAATCCTGTAGCAGAATTATTTTATTTATAATAGTACTGATTTTCAAACGTTCTCAGTGTAAACAATGAATTAAAGGTTTGTGAGTTCACATGACATTTCAGTGTGTCATAATGAAGTCATTAGATAAAGTCATAAAACATGGAAAGTCTATTCTTAAAGTGGACATGTCTTCATTATGGTGTTACATATCTTAACAGTTTTTATTAGGAATCTGTTTGCAAATGTTGACCCTAATTTACTAAGATTTTCCAGGGACACAAAGCACTAGACAACCTAAGGAATTTCAAACCCATTCAGTAAAATGTACATCCCTCAGAATGCAGGCAACCACAATACAACTTGTGATATATAGGTCTCATCAGTATCCAGGATGAAACTGGAATCGATTGCCATATTATTCCAAATGCCATTATCCTCTAAATATCCATATAGTGGTAGGGTGACCAGATCATCAAGTCTGAGGTTTAATTCAGGGACGTTGTTTTTTTTCCCCTGGGGTGGGGTATTATAGCAAGATAATTTAAAAATTCAGTTTTATTGATATGAAAAAATAGTAAAAAGAAAATAATAATGGTTTATATGATAATTAAACTCAAAACCAAAAGTTCTTCTCAGCTTTCCTTCCTCTTTTTCCCTTCCAACCACTTGTTAATAGGATGTTAGAACCATATACAGAACAGAATAGTAGGCACAGGCTAAAACTGATGTAAATTTATTTAGCATGCAACTGGAGAGGACGCCCCCTATGAGAAGCACCCGCCCCCACCTTACAGCTGTTTCATGGGTTGAGCCTGCATTATCATCAGCTCACCCTTCATATAGGCTCATCATCATGAAACAGCTGTTAGGTAAGGAACACGTTCCATTGGAGGGCTTCCTCTGTTTTTGCTAGTTAAATACATTTACTAAAGTTTTAGCCTGTGCCCACTATTCTGTTCGGTGTAGGTAGTTAGTTACCTCTCCATCTCCTGCACACTAAGGTGAAGATGAGCCTCTTATCCTTGGTATGGACCAGGGTTTATTGCAAGAGGAGGGGAAAGATTTCTGTCCTAATCTAACAGAGCATCCTCCCAAGTCAAGGACACATGTACATTTTGTTCTCATTTCTAAGATGTTCATTTCTCACGTGCATTTTTTTCACACAGCCAGGCGAAGGAGGTGTCATCTGGACCTTTTTTTCTTAGAGGGAAGGTCAGAGGTGATTAACCTCAGGCTTTCTCCAGCCCCTTGCAGCCATCCTGTGCCCTCGCTGCAGCTCCGCTCCCCATCGGTGGCCCAGGGCCCTGCCGGTCCAAAATGTCTCCTGCACTTCAGCGTGCGGCTCACGGAGTCACACTGACATCATCCAGACTGTACTGCGCAGGTGCAGTAGTTCTGCACCTGCGCAGTACAGTCCAGGTGACGTCAGTGCGATTCTGTGACCCGCACGCTGAAGCGCAAGTAGATTCCAACCTGGCAAGGTCGGCATTTGCACCGGAGGGGACCGGGAACCACCGGAGCTGTGGCAAGGGCACAGGTCTGCTGTCAGGGGCTGAAGGAAGCCCCAGGTAAGTAGATTTTTGTTTTTTAATCATCCTGGACCTTCCCTTTAAGTTCACCATAGTAGCTGGATAGTGTACTTGTTAAGGACACTGCCTTTGATATGGGAGACCGGGGTTCGAATCCTGGCTAGGGTCTATACCTATTCAGTAAGGAGTTCAAGACAAGACTCCCTAACACTGCAGGGTGGCCTCTTGAGCGCGTCCCAGTGGCTGCTGCTCTTGAGACCTTTGAGTCCAACAGGAGAAAAGCGGTATACAAATGTTAGGATTATTATTATGGAACTTTATATTAACATCACACATGTTAAACTATCACTAGCTCTCAACTCTAGCAATTATTGCTATTAAATCAGGTCCCAGTGAAGTTTAGGCTACTTTGGAAGTGGTCGTATCAAAAAGTGTAACATATCACATTCATTAATTGATCCACAGAATCCCTTTTAGCAGTATCTGTGCCTACACTTTGCAACAATACTATTTTATGTTACTGGTCAGGCAAAAAAGAATAAAGGAGTATCTGATTTATAGACAAGACCTCCATCTATCTTAAATTAAACACAGAGCCTGACTAGATCAGAATACACAAATATATCCCTGTCTGGGACTAAAATTTAACTTTTAATTCAAATTACATTAAAATGTTTGGATACTAGCAATAAGGTTAAAAGAACCGATGTCTGAATAAAGGATTGCTGAGGAGACTATAGTAAATGAAAGTAGCTGAGAGAACTCCTAGGTAAGAATCCTCAAAGTCTTCCTAGCAAATCTAAATGTACATAAAAACACTACCCCCACCAACAACCCGACATGTTTCACTTCCCGAGGGAAGCTTTTTCAAGGGAACTATACATAAGTGCAGAGTGCAAAACGTGCTAAGGTGCAAATATATACAATCATAACATTTCAGTACATCAAAATAGCATCATGGCTATATGGTAGCAGCCAAACGAGAAACTCCTCAAACTGGTCCTTTTATACCATCACTAGGACCTAGGGGAGGAGCTAAGTCACCTGACATCCATGCCCACCTTATTGGATACACCTATTGGTCCCAATAACTGTCAATCACATTATCCGCCAATGAGGAGTTAGTACTATATCAACCATGTATCAATTTTCTAGTCCTAAAAAACCTATTTTTGCTCCAAAAAGACTCTTCTTGTAATGCACGCATTAAACCTTATTTACCCATCTCATTCGCACTGACGCTGCACCAGCAGAAAATACATTTCGCCGCCGATCGTATTTGGGCGCATCTGATTGGTCCCAAGGAGGTCACATGAGTTGGTTTCGATTCATATCCAATGGGGAGCGATTGATTTCTTTATTTTTGATTTTTGATTTCTTTAACTGTGAAACGGAGTGTGTGATATACGCCATAAAATGTCCTTGTCCACTGCTATACATTGGGGAGACCACACGTGCTGTGAAAACACGAATTATGGAACATTTAGGTGACATTAAGCACAAAAGAAATACGTCAGTGGCTAGACATTTTTTAGACAAACATGATGGCGACCCCTCCACTCTGAGATTCTGGGTTATCCAACAGTGGGTGATGGGCCCACGAGGGGGAAACCTTGATCTTAAACTGCGACAATTGGAAGCCCAGTGGATCTATAGACTGGGTACCCTAAACCCAGATGGTCTTAATGAGGGCTTCACTTATGCCCCTTTTGTCTGATTGCCTTCTCATGTGTTTCTATGGGGACTCTTCAGCCTTACCCTCACCCCTTGATGCGGAGTTTCACTAGGTATATGCCAATTGATCCAAAGTGCGGCGCCTACATGGCCTTGTTCATATTTATTGATTAGTTATGTATTTGTCCAGATATATCTGGTTCAGTGTGTTTAACAATGTGGATCTCGTTTTGAGACTTTGCCCTATTGATACCTACCTTTCTAAATGTTGGAAGACGTTCACCTCTCACATTCCGTTTGGGGATTTCAATAATATTGCCAACATGTGTACCTTTTATGCCTAGGTTCATTTATAACATTAGGCATGGGATGTATACGAATGTATGCCTCTGGTATGTCCTTATATGCTTGTATTGCGCTCCCTTATGTGGATTAATGCGGACTTCCGTCTGTAGATTTTGTAATAGCCTTTTCCTTTAGATACCTACCGTTTTTTTACCTTGGAGGATTAATATTGTTTGTATCTGCTGGGAGATCCCAGCCCTGTCTATCGTATCTTGTGCCCTTATGTTTATATTAACTTGTGGGCTCAACATGGTTGCTTAGCAACATATATACAAGTAGGCGTCTGTAGAATGACGCAGCGCGGATTTCCGTATATCTAGTACGGACCCACGCTAGCATGACGCCCTATACACGCCCCCTCCCCCGGGCTGTACGAATAAGGACTGAGCTGTGTTAACTGACACGCCCCCAGCCAATGTATCACACTTGGCTTGCATATGACGTCACTCCACTCGCTCCCCATTGGATATGAATCGAAACCAACTCATGTGACCTCCTTGGGACCAATCAGATGCGCCCAAATACGATCGGCGGCGAAATGTATTTTCTGCTGGTGCAGCGTCAGTGCGAATGAGATGGGTAAATAAGGTTTAATGCGTGCATTACAAGAAGAGTCTTTTTGGAGCAAAAATAGGTTTTTTAGGACTAGAAAATTGATGCATGGTTGATATAGTACTAACTCCTCATTGGCGGATAATGTGATTGACAGTTATTGGGACCAATAGGTGTATCCAATAAGGTGGGCATGGATGTCAAGTGACTTAGCTCCTCCCCTAGGTCCTAGTGATGGTATAAAAGGACCAGTTTGAGGAGTTTCTCGTTTGGCTGCTACCATATAGCCATGATGCTATTTTGATGTACTGAAATGTTATGATTGTATATATTTGCACCTTAGCACGTTTTGCACTCTGCACTTATGTATAGTTCCCTTGAAAAAGCTTCCCTCGGGAAGTGAAACATGTCGGGTTGTTGGTGGGGGTAGTGTTTTTATGTAAATTTAGATTTGCTAGGAAGACTTTGAGGATTCTTACCTAGGAGTTCTCTCAGCTACTTTCATTTACTATAGTCTCCTCAGCAATCCTTTATTCAGACATCGGTTCTTTTAACCTTATTGCTAGTATCCAAACATTTTAATGTAATTTGAATTAAAAGTTAAATTTTAGTCCCAGACAGGGATATATTTGTGTATTCTCTCCATCTATCTTAATTAAATCCAATTATGTATGTAACCTGCTAACATACAGCCAGTACACATCTATTACACATTGGTAGGTGTTTCTATTTTGATATCTGGCAGTAATTTTAATGTAACGTGACTACTTGAGAGGAGGTGATCAATCACAGAGTTGTTATTCAAATGCTAATACTTAATTTGAATAACAACTTGTATACTTCTCCCAAATAGATTCATGACTAGTTTCTATTTCCCTAAACCGCCTTAAAACCAGTTGGTGTTTGAAATGGACATAGGTTTGCTTGGCCATTTTACAAATGCTTATTTCACTATGCAAGTATCTCTGAGAAGATTTCACTGAAGCACAGAGCCCCAGAGAAAGCCATTGCTTTTTCACACTGTTTGTCTTTGAAGTTATTATTTTACAGTCCTTGAAAGTTGGATTATGCTCCCGAGAAAACCAAACAAACCAGGTGGAAAGGTGTTTCTACTGTGAGAAAAGGTTTTATTTGTAATAATTAACTCACCCAAATAGAGGAAAAAAGTATAAACTAAAAAGCAATGCAAAGTAGGATATCTGATTTATATGTATGATATTTGTATAAGGCTTTTGTGCTTAAAGTGGACCTGAACTCTTGCACAGGACTGAAGAAATACATGGAAAAATGCACCCTGCATGCATTTAGAGAGTTTAGCCTGTTTAATTCCTCCTCATTTGTGTCTAATCACAATTTGTAATCATACCTCTCCCCTGTGTGACATGACTGCCTATGGCAGAGATGATGGCAGATAAGGCCATTTGAAATCACAGGATGTTAACAATATGTCTGCTTCTATGAATCAGGAAGTAAAAACAGTGCAGATTTATTTTAGGATTTGTATTAGGTGCGACAAAGAAATGTTTTTTTGTTTAAAGGTTATTAGGAGTTCAGGTCTGCTTTAAAACAAACCTGAATTGAAAATAAATTCAAGATAATTAATCATGTGTGTAGTTGCACAAGTATATAGAACTGTGGTTGTGTTACAAATATCATTATTCTCATCTTAAGGACTTACATTTTGTCTGTGATTTATGGACAGCAGCAGTGTCAGTGTGACATAAAAACATGGTCCAATCAACTCCTGATAAAATAGAAATAATTATCTCTGAACCTGAGAGAATGGTCTAGTTATCAGGGATTGTTTGCTCATGCAGATAAAAACATTTTGGCTTCTGTTTACTTTTCAGGACATCAGAATGAATTGCAAGAGCGGTTTGATTGCTTAGTTTGTAGAGATAACTATACTAGTTTAACATTTTATTTTCAACTAAATAGAAAGGGACTATAGATGTGCTATTATTAGGACTAGTACACTATGTATCCATCATCATGTCAAATATCAGTTTAAGTATGCTTTAAATGCATAAATTAAATACTGTCTTATCACAATATATTGTATATTGGTTAATTCAAGAGTTTGATTATTTTGAGAGGTTATTATTCCTGTCAGCGCCCCTTTTGTAAACAATAACCCTCACTACCTCTTTCTGTGACACTAAATATTCTTACATGGCACTCATAAGAGCCAACGTTATTAATTCCTCTCTGGAGAAAAAGTAAGGATAATTCTCGGTAATAGGTACACAGGCAGCAATGATAATTTTCTGCTGCCTGCTACTGAATGGGCAGTCCATTAAAAAAACTGCCTGCCAGTGAGCTGTAATATACAAAGGGAATCCGAGAGCCCAATATAGTGTAGTAAGTACTGTAGTATATGGAAAATTTTAACGAGTACAAAATTATATTCACAAAGCAGGGTCACCACAAAGGTAACCACTGTGAAGGCAGGTGAGGAGATTATCCCGTCCTCACTCAGGAATAAGAAGTCGCTCTCTGTAAATAGGAAAAATATGGGGTATCCCCCTCCACCAAGGGTGGATCTGAGGTTTGGTACTGTATAAAAGTCAGAGGCACCAAAAGGATAAAACAATACGATAAAACATTAAAAATGGTGTATATCAGGGCCATTATCAGACATATGAACAAGTACTATTGTTTTACAGTGTTGCAAAAGAGCTTATGTGAATAGGTTTTTCGTGTGTCGAAATATTTACGTTTATATTCATGTGATAGCAGGTTGTTCAATGGAATTGATTATGGGTAGGCATTAGAGTGTTTGGTGAGTGTGGTTTTAATTTGAGGCCCGTGGGGGGGTTATTAAGTGAAGGCTGATGAGGGGGTGGGGATGAAGAGATTCTAACCATTATAGTGAGGATTAACTCAAGAAAAACAGTATTAGAGTGGAAAGAGGTTTACTTAACATAGAGGTAGTGATTGTAAAGAATAGCGGAGATGCCGCCGCATGGGCAAGCTGCATGGCGGCCATCTCCTCGTTCCAGCCGGCGGCTTCTGCCGCGCAGCTACATGCTGCTGGTTCGCCTGGTCCTTCTAGTGCACACAGATGAAGAGCTACGCGCGGGCACGCAAGGCGACAGGACCTTTATGCAAGTAAAAGGGGAGTCAGCTGATCAAGCCGGTCAGCTGACTCCAGCTATGCTCCGGATTGGCTGAGTGACTGGGGCGGTGCTGTGGAGCGCTCTGGGTATTTATAGGACTTGCCTGTCAGATGTCTGCTGTTGCGAATGCTTACGTGTGAGCACTCAGACCCTAGTCAGATCTTACAGTGTGTTAGAACCAGCCAGAGCTGGGAATTCCCACTTAGTCAGAGTCCGTTGATAGCACTAAGTACTATTGTTTTGTAAGACTTGTGTATCATCTGCTAGTCTAGTTCCCAGGTGTTGAAACCAAGGACTTCACACCTAGACTAGGATATTGCTATATTGCTAATGTTCATCTGCTAGTCTAGTTCCCAGGTGTTGAAACCAAGGACTTCACACCTAGACTAGGATATTGCTATATTACTATTGTTTATCTGTTATGATCTCTCGCTTTCCTGACTACTCTCTTACTTACTGATTCGGTACTATCTGATAACTGTTGCCGACACTCCCTGTACCTTGATACCGAATCAGTCTTCTGCCTCTGTACTGTATCTGTCCGTTTATTGCCAACCTGGCTTGTCTGACCTTTCTGTCCTCACTGGTGGGTCTTGCCACTAGTGAGGGAAATCTTTATGGCTGTAACCTAACCCTTAGGTGATCAGCCTTGCTGTACTGTCTGTGACACTTGTTCCTCAGGAGTCAGTTAGCTTCAAGCAGTGTCTGTTGATCACCTGCTCCTCAGGGGATCATCTTGCAGCACAGTCAGTGGTCCCTGCTCCTCAGGGGTCCACTGGCTGCAGTACAGTCCGATTCCCTGCTCCTCAAGGAATCCTTGGCTGTACTACAGTCATAATCACTCATTCCACCTGTGACCACCCTTGCAGCACAGTCAGTGGTCCCTGCTCCTCAGGTGTCCATTGGCTGCAGTATTATCTGAATTCTCTGCTCCTCAGGGAATTCTTGGCTGCAGTACAATCTGTATTCTCTGCTCCTCAGGGGATCCTAGGCTATAGCTTAGTCTTGATCACCTGCCCCTCAGGTGATCATACTCTCTAACACCGTCAGTGGTCCCTGCTTCTCAGGCGTCCACTGGCTGCAGTGCAGTCTGAATCCCCTGCCCCTCAGGGGATCCTTGGCTGCAATATTGTCTGTATCTCTTACTGTTGCACCAAACACAATACCACATTAGGTGTCTTGTGTCTAGCTATACTAGTATTATTGGTGATTCTGCAGATCACCACATAATCAGGTATAGCATCTGTATTATTGGTGATACTGCAGATCACCAATGATCAGAAAAATCTGTGTTGCTGACACCAATCATTACACAACAGCAGACCAAAACATTATGGACGCACTGCGCAGCCAAGTTGAAGGACTAGCCACTTCGGTGGATAACCTCATAAGGGTGTTTGATGCCCAACAGACTCAGATCACACAACTGTCTGGGTCAGTACAGGTCCTTCAAACGGCTGTGAATACAGTGCGATCCCCTCCAGTTACAGACCTTCGCATGTCTGTACCTGAAAAGTTTTCTGGACATAGATCTGACCTTCAGAACTTCAGAAATCGAGTGCTATCATATTTTGAGTTGAGGCCTACCCTGTCAGGAACTGAGCCTCAGAGAGTTACATTTATAAAGACCCTTTTATCAGGAGATTCCCAAACATGGGCATATAGTCTTCATGCAGGACATAAGGCGTTATCATCAGTTCAGGAATTTTTTAAGGCTATGGCCATTATATATGATGATCCAGATATTGCTTCCACCGCTGAACGGAAGCTAAAGATCCTGCGGCAGGGTCATGATCCAGTAGAAGTTTACGCAGCAGAGTTCAGGAAGTGGGCTGTATCAGCTAGATGGGGAACATATGCACCGTTAGACTGTTTTCTGTCGGGTTTATCTGATGCAGTTTCTGATTTGATGTTAGGACATCCTGAGCCCAAGTCCATAGACGAGGCAATTTCTTTAGCAGTACGAGTAGATCGCCGCTTACCCTATCAAAAACAGACCCGGGGTAGAAATGCTGTAAGATATGTCTCCTACGCCTCCTCTCCACCCTCGTCACCTCCGCCTGAGCCGATGCAAATCGGACACTCTAGATTGACGCAGGTGGAAAAGAATTGCAGGAAACCAGAAAGACTCTGTTTATACTGTGCTGAGGAGGGTCACAAGGTTCAGAATTGTCCTAAGAAGTCGTGAAACGCTGCCGCCTAGGTGTAGTCAGAGGTAATACCCTAGGTGAGCAGTCTTTACCTCTAAACAATAATCGTCTGCTCCTTCCCTGCTCCATTACATGGGAAGGTCAGACTATTTCCACTGCAGCCTTTGTAGACTCTGGCTCTGCAGCCAACTTCATAGATTATGATTTTGTAAAAAGATTGGGGATTCCCTTACTCCCGCTAGACCGGCAGATTCTGGTCACTGCGGTAGATGACTCTCCGTTACAGAGTAGACAACCTCTTTCTCAAACCCCCCTGTTGGTGTGTAATGTAGGGGTGTTACATAAAGAGAGTTTACAATTCCTGGTCCTGCAAATGGCAATGCCTCGGTTGCAACTTCACTCCCCTCAGATTGACTGGGCTTCAGGTCAGCTAAAGAGCTGGTCGGCCCATTGTCATCATCATTGTTTGAAGAAAGTTACTGTTTGTGCTACCAAGATTCAGGTTAAAGGAGTGCCAGTACAGTATGCGGAATTCGCTGATGTGTTCTGTCCCAAACCCGCAGATAAGCTCCCGCCTCACCGTAGCTTCGATTGTCCCATTGATTTAAGATCTGGTTGTATGCCTCCCAGGGGTCACCTTTATAATCTGTCAGGACCTGAGAAAGTGGCAATGCAGGAGTACATTAAGGAGAACTTGGCCAAGGGCTTCATCCGCCCTTCCCGGTCACCAGCTGGGGCAGGTTTCTTTTTCGTACAGAAAAAAGACGGTGGCCTCCGAACCTGCATTGACTACCGAGAGTTAAATAAAATTACAGTGAAAAATCGTTACCCATTGCCTTTGATTGACGATTTGTTCGCTCAGGTGACCAATGCCAGTATTTTCTCCAAGTTGAACTTACGAGGTGCATACAACTTGGTACGGATTAGAGATGGTGACGAATGGAAGACGGCGTTCAACACGCCCGACGGGCACTACGAGTATTTGGTTATGCCCTTCGGATTGTGTAATGCCCCTGCCGTCTTCCAGGAGTTGATCAATGAGGTTTTCAGGGAGGTACTGGGGAGATTCGTGCTAGTGTATCTAGACGACATACTGATTTTCTCTCCTAATCTAACGGAACATTGTAAACATGTCAAGTTTGTTTTAAAGAAATTAAGACAGAACTCACTGTACGCCAAATTAGAAAAGTGCATCTTCGAGGTCACTTCAGTTTCTTTTTTGGGATATATTATCTCTACGTCTGGTCTCTCCATGGAACCAGAAAAAGTCTCTGCTGTTTTGGAGTGGCCACAACCTGTGGGATTGAAGGCACTCCAAAGGTTTTTGGGTTTTGCCAATTACTACAGAAGATTCATCAAGGGGTTCTCCTCGGTAGTATCACCTCTCACCAGTCTTACCAAGAAAGGGGCTGATACTTACCACTGGTCAGCAGAGGCACATTCTACCTTTTCCACACTAAAAAAAAACTGTTCTGTTCTGCTCCCATTTTAAGACATGTGGATGTCACCTTCCCCTTCATAGTTGAGGTCGATGCGTCAGAGGTTGGGTTTGGGGCTGTACTGTCTCAACGCTCCGGTTTGCAAGGCAAACTTCACCCATGTGCCTTCTTTTCCCGTAGGTTCTCTCCTGCTGAGAAGAACTACGATATAGGACACCGAGAGCTTTTGGCCATTAAATTAGCCTTTGAAGAATGGCGACATTGGCTAGAGGGGGCAGAGCATACTATTACAGTCTATACGGATCATAAGAACTTGGAGTACATAGAAGGGGCCAAAAGACTTAGTCCTCGACAGGCCCGTTGGTCCTTATTCTTTTCAAGATTCAGATTTGTCATAACGTATACACCGGGTAGTAAGAACGTCAAAGCAGACGCTCTATCGAGGTGTTTTGAGCCTGAGACAGTGCAACCTTCAACCCCTGAGACATTATACCCCAGAAGGTAGTCTTGGCAGCTACTGAGACCTGGGAGGACTGGACGGCTACTCTGGGCCCTTACCAACAGGATATTCCAGAAGGGAAGCCTGAGGGGGTTATTGTTCGTACCACTTCCTTTCCGCCTGCAACTCTTACAATTGTTCCATTCCCATAAGAATGCGGGGCATCCTGGGGCTGCCCGAACCCAGGATTTGGTGGCCAGATGCGCTTGTTGGCCTGCACTGGCACTAGATTGTAAGGAGTTTGTAAGAGAGTGCTCAGTTTGTGCTAGAAGTAAGCCCTCTTGCCAGGCACCAGTGGGTACATTACAACCCCTACCAGTGCGAAATGAACCCTGGACTCATTTGTCAATGGACTTTGTAGGAGAACTCCCCAGGTCTGAGGGTAAGACGGTCATTTGGGTGGTAGTTGATAGGTTCAGTAAGATGGCTCATTTTGTCCCTCTGAAAGGACTCCCCTCGGCCCAGGAGTTAGCTGATCTCTTCATTCAGCACGTTTTCCGGCTGCATGGCATTCCGGAGAATGTGGTGTCAGATCGGGGAGTCCAGTTTGTGTCAAAATTTTGGAGGGCCTTTTGCCATCAGTTAGGAATGGACTTTTCATTTTCATCAGGCTACCACCCACAGACCAATGGTCAGACCAAAAGAGTTAACCAGTCTCTTGAACAGTTTCTCAGATGTTATGTGGCAGATGCACAGTCCAATTGGGTAAAGTTTTTACCGTTCGCGGAATTTGCACATAACAATCTGAAGAGTTCCTCTTCAGGATTTTCCCTTTTTCAGGTAGTTTCGGGAAAATCTCCCAAGTTTGCTCCATTACCTGTGGCATCTACCCCCTTTCGGGCCCTGGAGGATTGGCAAAGGGCATTGAAGGAGATTTGGGGAATGGTTAAGAGGAATTTGGGGAAAGCCTTCCAGATTCAGAATAAACAGGCGGATAAGAGACGGTCTGTAGAGTGGAGGTTTTCCCCAGGGGACATGGTGTGGGTATCTACTCGGCATTTGGCGTTAAAACAACCGTCACCTAAGTTGAGACCCAGATTTGTAGGCCCATACCCGGTGTCCAGAAAGATTAATGATGTCACTTATGCGATTGATCTCCCAGCCAGCATGAGAGGTGTGAGATCATTCCATGTTTCTCTGTTGAAGCCTGCGGTGCACGTGGATTCCTCCCCCCCACTGTGATGGTTGACGATCAACCTGAGTATGAGATTGAGAGGATATTGGATTCTCGGTTAGTGCAAAATTCTGTACAGTATCTGGTCCACTGGAAGGGGTATGGTCTAGAGGAAAGAACTTGGGTGCAGGATTGTCGCATGCATGCTGAGGAATTAAAGAAAGAGTTTCATGACTTACACCCTGAGAAGCCGGGTAGGAAGTGTCCGGGGTCCACTCCTCAGGGGGGGGGGTACTGTAAAGAATAGCGGAGATACCGCCGCATGGGCAATCGGAATGGCGGCCATCTCCGCGTTCCAGCCGGCGGCTTCTGCCTCGCAGCTACATGCTGCTGGTTCGCTTGGTCCTTCTAGTGCACACAGATGGAGAGCTACGCGCGCGAGCGCCAGGTGACAGGACCTTTATGCAAGTAAAAGGGGAGTCAGCTGATCAAGCCAGTCAGCTGACTCCAGCTATGCTCCAGATTTGCTGAGTGACTGGGGCGGCACTGTGGAGTGCTCTGGGTATTTATAGGACTTGCCTGTCAGTTGCAAGTTGTCTGCTGTTGCGAATGCTTATGTGTGAGCACTCAGACCCTAGTCAGATCTTACAGTGTGTTAGAACCAGCCGGAGCTGGGAATTCCCACTTAGTCAGAGTCCGTTGATAGCACTAAGTACTATTGTTTTGTAAGACTTGTGTATCATCTGCTAGTCTAGTTCCCAGGTGTTGAAACCAAGGACTTCACACCTAGACTAGGATATTGCTATATTGCTACTGGTTATCTGCTAGTCTAGTTCCCAGGTGTTGAAACCAAGGACTTCACACCTAGACTAGGATATTGCTATATTGCTACTGTTCATCTGCTAGTCTAGTTCCCAGGTGTTGAAACCAAAGACTTCACACCTAGACTAGGATATTGCTATATTACTATTGTTTATCTGTTATGATCTCTTGCTTTCCTGACTACTCTCTTGCTTACGGATTCGGTACTTCTGCCTATCTGATAACTGTTGCCGACACTGCCTGTACCTTGATACCGAATCAGTCTTCCGCCTCTGTACTTTATCTGTCCATTAGTTGCCGACCTGGCTTGTCTGGCCTTTCTGTCCTTACTGGTGGGTCTTGCCACTAGTGAGGGAAATCTTTAGGGCTGTCAACTAACCCTTAGGTGATCAGCCTTGCTGTTCTGTCTGTGACACTTGTTCCTCAGGAGTCAGTTAGCTGCAAGCAGTGTCTGTTGATCACCTGCTCCTCAGGGGATCATCTTGCAGCACAGTCAGTGGTCCCTGCTCCTCAGGGGTCCACTGGCTGCAGTACAGTCCGATTCCCTGCTCCTCAAGGAATCCTTGGCTGTAGTACAGTCATAATCACTCATTCCACCTGTGACCACCCTTGCAGCACAGTCAGTGGTCCCTGCTCCTCAGGTGTCCACTGGCTGCAGTATTATCTGAATTCCCTGCTCCTCAGGGAATTCTTGGCTGCAGTACAATCTGTATTCCCTGCTCCTCAGGGGATCCTAGGCTATAGCTTAGTCTTAATCACCAGCCCCTCAGGTGATCATACTCTCTAACACCGTCAGTGGTCCCTGCTTCTCAGGCGTCCACTGGCTGCAGTGCAGTCTGAATCCCCTGCCCCTCAGGGGATCCTTGGCTGCAATATTGTCTGTATCTCCCGCTCCTCGGGAGATAACTTCTCTAATTACTGTTGCACCAAACACAATATCACATTAGGTGTCCTGTGTCTAGCTATACTAGTATTATTGGTGATTCTGCAGATCACCACATAATCAGGTATAGCATCTGTATTATTGGTGATACTGCAGATCACCAATGATCAGAAAAATCTGTGTTTCTGACACCAATCGTTACAGTGATAAACAGTGATTAAGCAGCAAGGGAAAGTAAAACAGGTTTTGACTTACCAGAATTTGATCCGGGTAACACCTGGCACCTCTGTGCCTAGGTGTTGTGGAATGGCCGTTTTTATAACACTGGGAAGTGGCTAATTGGGGGAAGGGGCGGGACGGAGAATTCCCACCCGGATGGTGCGACCTTTTCATCACGCATGTCACGCCGATGACGCAGCTGTAAGGTCGCATTGAACTAGCCCCCTTTCTGTCCTTAAGTGCGACGTAAAGGTCACACCGCTCTCTACAACGTCGCAAGTCTGGTGCACGGAGATGATGCGACGAAAAGGTCGCACCATCTGGGCGGGAATTTTCCAGCCCGCCCCTTCCCCCAATTAGCCACTTCCCAGTGTTATAAAAACGGCCATTCCACAACACCTAGGCACAGAGGTGCCAGGTGTTACCCGGACCAAATTTTGGTAAGTCAGAACCTGTTTTACTTTCCCTTGCTGGCTAATCACTGTTTATCACTACCTCTATTTTAAGTAAACCTCTTTCCACTCTAATACTGTTTTTCTTGAGTTAAATCCTCACTATAATGGTTAGAACTTCTTCATCCCCACCCCCTCATCAGCCTTCACTTAATAACCCCCCCACGGGCCTCAAATTAAAACCACACTCACCAAACACTCTAATGCCTACCCATAATCAATACCATTAAACAACCCGCTATCACATGAATATAAACATAAATATTTTGACACACGAAAAACCTATTCACATAAGCTCTTTTGCAACACTGTAAAACAATAGTACTTGTTCATATGTCTTATAATGGCTCTGATATACACCGCATCAGACTTTAAGCAGGCCACAGTACTGCCCCTGCTCAAGAAACCCTCCCTCGACCCCTCACTACCCTCCAACTACCGCCTGATCTCCCTCCTCCCCTTCGCCTTAAAACTCCTTGAGCGTCTGGTTCACAAACGCCTGACCCAGTACCTCAATGCCAACTCACTACTAGACCCACTGCAATCTGGATTTCGGCCTGCCCACTCAACCGAAACGGCTCTCACCAAAGTGGTCAATGACCTTGCCTTAGCTAAAGCTGAAGGTAAATACTCCATCCTCCTCCTCCTTGACCTTTCAGCAGCTTTTGATACAGTAGATCATCCCCTACTCCTCCAGTCCTTCCAATCTATGGGCATTCACGATCTCGCCCTGACCTGGCTTTCATCCTACCTCTCCAACCGCTCCTTCACGACTGCCTTCAATGAGTCCTCGTCCATCCCCAACCACCTCTCAGTGGGAGTCCCCCAAGGCTTGGTCCTTGGCCCCCTACTGTTCTCCCTATACACATCCTCCATTGGCAAGGTTATCTCCTCCATGGGTTTTAACTATCATCTGTGTGCAGATGACACCCAAATCCACCTCCACACCCCTGACATATCCACCACTACCATGGACAAGGTCTCCTCCTGCCTATCTGCCATCTCCTCCTGGATGTCCGTTGGGTTCCTGAAACTAAATCAAGACAAAACGGAATTTGTGATCTTCCCACCCCGGTCATCCCTGGACCTCCCAGATGTGCAGGTCACTGTTAACCACACTACCATTCGCCCTACCTCTCAAGCCCGCTGTCTGGGTGTCACCCTGGACAAACTCCTCATCCATGCCCTCATAATTTATCGCCTCGACTACTGCATTGCCCTTCTGTCTGTTCTCCCTATGACCCGAATAGCCCCACTGCAGTCCATCATGAATGCGGCAGCCAGAATTATCCACTCCTCCCATCGCTCCACCAGGGCGGCTCCCCTCCATGAATCCCTCCACTGGCTTCCTATCCAGTCCAGAATCAGATTCAAGATATTGTGTCTGACCTAAAAATCCGTCCACAAAACTTGTCCAACCTACATTTCTGATCTTACTCAGAGATACACACCAAGCCACTCACTCCGCTCCTCCAATGAACTTTGCCTGACCGTCCCCCGCATCACCCAGTCCCATGCACGCCTCCAAGACTTCTCAAGAGCCGCTCCAACACTATGGAACTCCCTACCTCCACCCATTAGGGCAGCCCCCTCCTTCAACACCTACAAGAAGGCCCTCAAAACTCACCTTTTCACTATGGCCTACCATCCCCTCACAATTGCTCTAAACCCACAGCTGAACTCTGGTCCCCTACCTCTCGTGTCTCTACCTCTCACTCTAGATTGTAAGCCTTTGGGCAGGGTCCTCCTCCTTTTGTGTCCTACCTGATCATGCACCTCCATTACTGTGCACCCATGCTATGCATTTGAGTGAACCTAACTTGCCTAACCTCCATGCTCCCCTCCAGTGACTGACTAAGCATTACCTTGTACTCATACTGTGCTGTGTGATCTGGTTTTCTTGTATTCCTGTATTGTCATATTGCTGTTTGTCACCCTTAAATATTGTCTGTAACCTAAATTAATGTCCAGCGCTGCGTAATATGTTGGCGCTTTATAAATACAATAAATAATAATAATAATAATATATGCCCCCAGTATAGGTTAGATAGGTAGATGCCCCCAGTATAGGTTAGATAGGTATATGCCCCCAGTGTAAGTTAGATAGGTATATGCCCCCAGTATAGGTTAGATAGGTATATGCCCCCAGTATAAGTTAGATAGGTATATGCCCCCAGTATAGGTTAGATAGGTATATGCCCCCAGTATAGGTTAGATAGGTATATGCCCCCAGTATAGGCAGGAGGGTGGATATAGCAGCGGAGGAGAGGGTGGAGAGAAGTTTCCACTTACCTGCCTCAATCCTGCACACAGCATCTATCTTCATCCTTTCCCGGCGTGCGTTGCATTGATAAGAGCTCTTCCCGTGATGACATGCGGTTACGTCATCACAGGGGGCGCTGTTACCATAGCGCCAGGTGCCAGGACAGGATGTAGATAGAAGCTGTGTGCAGGATTGAGGCAGGTAAGTGGAAACTTCTCTCTGCCTTCTCCCCCGCCACTATGTCCACCCTCCTGCCACTCCGCCTGGCGCCCCCACCTGCACACCCGCCCCCAAGTGGGAGCATGGCTCGCCTGTATGCTAGCGACACCCCTGCAAAGGGATGCCTTTTGGATGCCCGTGCTGAGCGCTATCAAGCACACGTCCAGTGCAGGGAAGCAGCTGACAGACAGTAAATTCACCACCTTCAGCCTCCTGTGGAAAAGAGACTTAATTGTTTGTAGGCACAAACTAGACCTGAAAAACTGTCCATATCACACAATTGGCTCTTGGCACCTTCTCCCTTCCTGTTAATTGAGGTTTCCTATTATTCCTCCTCATGACTACATTTAATTATTATGTTCATGATATACATCAGGCTCTCCCATATTTCTGACTCTATTTTACTTTCAATATATTTCTTTACAAAGTAATGACATGTAAAATTGCAATAGCTTTTAGAAAAGCATGTTTTTGAAATCAAGTAAAAGCAATTCACTAATCCTACTAATGTTTATATGCTATTTAAGCACATACAAATCTAGAAGACACATTGAAATGTATTTTGAATCCTAACAGAGAAGATATGCTTGGCATGGAAATAGCGAGCTTAACCCTCTGGGCGATACAATTATATCGCCCAAGAGGTGGCGCAGCACTATTTTTTAATTTTTTTTATTTTTTAAATCATGTAGCGAGCCCAGGGCTCGCTACATGATAGCCGCAGCGCAGCGGCATCCCCCCACCCACTCCGATCGCCTTCGGCGATCAGAGTAAGCAGGAAATCCCGTTCAGAACGGGATTTCCTGCTGGGCTTCCCTGGTCGCCATGGCGACGGGGCGGGATGACGTCACCGTCGTCATGGACGTCGTGACGTCATAGGGAGTTCCGATCCACCCCTCAGCGCTGCCTGGCACTGATTGGCCAGGCTGCGCAAGGGGTTGGGGAGGGGGGGGGGCTGCGCGGAACGGCGGGTAGCGGCGGATCGGCGGCGAGCGGCGGCGATCGGAAGTTACACGCAGCTAGCAAAGTGCTAGCTGCGTGTAACAAAAAAAAAAATTATGCAAATCGGCCCAGCGGGGCCTGAGAAATCCTCCTGCGCGACATACCCCGAGCTCAGCTCGGGATTATCGCTCAGGAGGTTAATAACTATAATGGGAAGCAAACATATGAAGAAAATGATTAGTCTTCTTTTCTGTCATTAAAGAGCAAATTGAGCTGAACAAATAAGAGCGTAAGCAAGCACAGTGCAGAAAATGAATTAGAGATGTCTAAATGTATTGAGGAAAAGTTGCCAAAGGATAACTATAATTCAATGACTGAAGAGTCTGCATGCATTAACACATACACTCAAAGAGTCTATGTACACAGATGAAGACCATGACAAATCAAGACTACTCTGCTTAAAGAAAACCTGTATTGAAAAAAGGGCCCCTGGGGGGGTACTTACCTCAGGAGGGGGAAGCCTTGGGATTCAAGTAAGTATTCCTCCGTCCTCCTCCACCCCACAGTGGTCTAACACGGCTGCTCCGAACGGCAGCCATGTAAATATTTACCTCCCCGGCTCCAGTGCAGAAGCAGTAGCGGCTCTCAGCTCGGGATCAGGCAGAAATAGCCGATGCCAGTTGGGTCTGCTCTACTGTGCAGGCACAAGTCCATGAGATGGAGGAGGATGGGGAAGCCTCAATTGGATCCAGAGGCTTTCCCCTTCCGAGGTAAGTACCCCCAGGGGCCCTTTTTTTCAATACGGTGTCTCTTTAATACCTTATACATAAACACTGTTATACTTTTAAATTATAAAATCCTGTTTGGTGTAGTGCTGCTTTACTTATTATATCTCAGGTACATAGGCTGTATCAAATGTTATCTTAGCTAAAGCAGAACTGATAGTTAAAATGAAAGAGGGTTTCTCTAATGTCCACTTTGTCATAGGCACGTCTATATAGTCATCTCTTGAGCTGTTCCAAGCTTTAAATTCCTTATAGCATCACCAGGAAACCTGCATAACATTATGTACTGGAGGTTCCCTACTTACAAACAGTTGCAAACAGATCTGTTAAGGGAGGTTGTTTGTAAATTGTACTTGTTTGTAGGTTGAGTCATGTGTTATACACAGTGAAATGTGAATAAATTACTTACTTTCGGGCAACTCTAGATTTGAACAAATATTTTATGAACAATGTTTTTGGGGTTGTTTTCAATGTGCTTTTAATTTGTTTAGGGCTGGATTCACAGTGGTCTGTTGAATAACGCACGTGTTATGAGTGTGAACTGAAACAAAGACTGGACAAAGACTTTAATGCAAAGCCTGCATGTAGCGAGTTAGAATAGCGCGATCTGTTACAACGCAGTACTGTGAACAGGCCAATAGAATTGCATGAGCAGTGAGTTGAAATGCAGAATTATTCTGCAAAGCAACTAAGTAGTGATGGTGAAGTAGATGCAAATAACTTTGAGTTGATGCAAATGTATGCACATTTTTATGAATGTATGCCGCTTGAAAATGAAGTAATCAAATTTTACCTCAGCAAGATGTGATTGGTTCATTTTCAAGCTGCATACATTTGCATCAACTCGAAGTTATTTGCATCTACTTGACCATCACTGCAACTAAGCACTGTAAACTAGCTTTTAAAGCCAACCTAAAGTGAAAAACATGAAGGAAACTGAGGGCATGCCCTGACTGAGGGAGGGATTAATTGATGAATGAGGAAGTATTAAAGCGGTATCATCACCATAAAAATCAAATTTCAACAGCAACTGGTCTGAGTGTATTAAGTGATAAAGACGCTAATCCTGCATTCAAAACTTTCAAAACATTTTCTGCTGTTATGATTTGGAGTTATCATATACCTTAGGAGCACTGGCTCTTTAGTAGTCGGTGCCAAAGAATTGCGTGCTGGGGGTTCTTTTTATCTATAATATATTCCTCTTCTTCCCTTTACTTCCCTGCCTGCTGCTTATCTGAAACCTAATCCCCTAATCACTTGTGTTTACAAGCAATGCTGAGGTGACTCAGTGATTAGAGGAGACAAGAAAAAAATTAAAGGGCAGAAATGACATCACGAGTTAGCCTTTACTGTGGGCAAAAGACATGGCCCCCACCAGGAACAGAATTCTCGTCATTTACTATATAACATTCACTGAAATCAAAATGTGGACAGTATAATACATGTGTTATGTAAGTAGATCAAGTATTTATCTACTTATATATGTGTTTTTTTTCCCCTGGAATAGTATGGCTGATCCTACTGCTTTAACAGGAATTTTGGAGATAGTCAGACCAGCTCTGTGCTGGATACATCAAAGTTTGCTTGCTCTCACTTATACGTTTAGGAATGTGCAATAGAACTTCAGCCTTTGTTCCTGATGAAGCCCTGCATAGGGGTGAAACAAGTTCCTTCTTTCACTGTATATAGTTAGCACTGTTAGGGGAGGGGGTGGTTATAACTTAGATGTAAAATACTACCCCATCTCATATCTCCCCCCCCCCCTCCATTACTCTAGATTGTAAACTTGCAGGGGAAGAGCCCTCTCACCCTTTTATGCCTTGGAAAATACCTTTTATTCATCATGCTACATTTGTCACTGTAATCAGTTTCTCGGATACCCCTGATCACGAATACGAGTGATCACCAGCAGGACTTTGTCCACTTTCGAATTGACTCGTGACCACGAGTAGAAAGTGCAATTTCCAGCCAAATAACCGCATGTAATTACGAATCACGAGTTGTTATTCGTGATCAAAAACCCGCCGACCTTAGTGGTTAATAGCAAAGCCCCCTTACATGCTAGAAACAACAGATTTGCAGGATATGTTAAGAAGAACAATGAACAAGAGGAATTTTTTTTTTTTTCAAAAAGACCTTACAGTTTCTGAGAAAATCGTAATGGAAATTTTATAAAGAGCCAACAAATTCAGTGGCACTGTCTTAAGTAAAAAACAAATACGGGGTACATAATAATACAGACAATGGTTGGTAATTACAGTCAGTGGTGCTCATCACAAGCTCGTGATCATGAGTAACTCGTGATCACGAGCTGTTTTTTGCAATCATGAGTTCGTAATCGGCATTAGTGATTGGCTCTCAATCACAAATGCCAATTATGAATGCACTCGTGATTGCACTCGTTACCCGACTCATGATCACGAGTTACTCAAGATCACAAGTCGATATTGCTTCTGAGAGCAAGAAAATGATAAAAAGGGGAATTTCTTACCAGTGAAGGTCACACTGTAGTCACTTCCTGTCTGAGTCAGGACTGAGTCAGACACTTACATACCTGATATTTAAATGTTTCAGGCAGAGAAAGAAAAAAAGGAACATCGCATAGTTATTTGTGTGCTAGGCACTGTACATACACATGTCTATCTCATCACGTCACATGTCACTTCGGGTATCCTTTAAGAGCTTACAGGTGTAACACGAGCTTTGATTACATTATGGAAATGTCATAATAAGACGAGGGTTATAAGAAGGGCATTAAACTTATTTTCCCTTTTACTTCCATTACTATTATACACTTCCTCAGCCCAAGATGGGCCCGTTTGAAAGATATGGTGATCTTGATAACACTCCAGGGTTGTACCAGGGTTTGTTTGTTTTGTTGCAGGATGGCACAAGGTCATAAAATGAATGAAATTATATCTGTTTCTAATGGGAGTACATTTAAAATCAAACAGTTTATAAGTTGCGCCACTTTGTATGTAGTTTATGTGATCTGGTGTGAATGCGACCTACAGTATGTGGGCCGCACCACCAGACCACTGAGAGAAAGAATTGGTGAACATATTACAAATATTAGTAAGGGTTTTGATCAACATAGTTTATCTTCCCATTTTAAATTAAAACATCAGTGTGATCCCTCCCATATGCATTTTTGTGCTGTGGAAAAATTATTACCTAGTTGGAGAGGTTGTAACAGGGTTAGGGAGATTTCCAAGAAGGAGACGAGATGGATTTTTAGGATCATTAGGATTAAATGTGGAGCTGGATATCAACTGCTTTATTGCTGACAATTGATGTAAATTGTGGTAAGATTGGCCCATATAGTGCAATCTTTGTCTTTTTCCCTTCCTCCCTTTTCTATTAGAGAGGAGAATGCTGCATATTGTGTACCTGGTTACACTAAATGCGCCGTTTTTCGTCGCATTGGTGATGTTTAGATTGTTCACATTGTATGATCTTTGCCTTTTTTCCTTTTTCCCTTTTATAGTATAGAGGAGAATTGCTGCACACTTTGCACTTAGCTGCAATAACTGCGCCGTTTTCATCGCATTTTTGTCCCCATCCCTTCCTGTATGTGACGCGATGTAAAATCTCTTTGTGTATAAAAGTTTTGTACATGGTTTTGCTAACAGCGTATTTTTATTTAAAAAATGTCATATTAAGGCAAAATGCAGTTATTTGGACAATTTTCCACCATATAGAATATAATAATTTTATACTTAGAAGACCTCATTAGAAGACCTTTGGCAGAGGTCTAAACAGGAGGAGGGGAACTTTGTTCTACTGATCACCCCTATGCAAACCACATACTGTAGAAGGGTGAGCCTTACCACTGTAGCACCAATGAAGAGCGAATGTCATGGCTGAAGCCCAACTCAAGTTGAACCTCTGCAAGTCATTAGGCCCCTTAGGCACAAAGTACTCTCCACTACAACAGCTCATCACAGAGCCCATTCATCTCACTAAGACAGGCCACAGTACTCATGGTGCAACATGATGCAATGGACATAAGTTCTGCCGACGCAGAAGATGCAGCACGTTGCTGAACAGTAATGCATGGTGCCCAACAGTATGGGGGTCAGAGGTGCTGCAAACAAACTTTATATATTGTTGCGGTACATCATTACATCATTAGGTTACACATTTGGAGGGTGGGCCACTGGGCTGACATAGATTTCCCTGTCAGCGCAGTCTGCCACAGGGAACAATCTTCCTGCAATGGTGTGGAGCGATGCACTGCAGTAGGCTCTTCTGCCGCATGCAAATCACAGCGCACCATATGTGAAACTAGCCTAAATTACACCAGCCATTTCATAAAATTGGGATATATTTCAATATGTTTGAGGTTCAGATCTGAAGTGGGTTCTATAAAGAACCTCAGTATGGACTAGAGTCCCAAATTATATCTATAAGGACATACCTTGCAACATTCTAAGATAAGAAAGAGCGATTCTTTAAAGAACCCTTTGGGGGTACTCACCTCGGGAGGGGAAGCCTCAGGGTCCCAATGAGGCTTTCCCGATCCCTCTAGCTGCAGGCAATCCAGCGCTGGCTCCCCCAAAAGTCTCTGCAATGCTCCCCCAACAAGCCTAACAAGGCTTGATATATTCACCTCACCGGGATCCGGTGCAGTAGCGGCTCTTCCTTCCATCTAGGCTGAAATAGCAGAGCCCGATCGTACCCGCTCTACTGCGCATGGCGCAAAAGGACTCACACCTGCACAGTAGAGTGGATCGATCGGGTTTGGCTATTTCCGCCTTACCCAAAAGAAATGCCGCTAGTATGCCTGCAATGGATCACGGAGAAGTAAATATTATTTACATCTTCGCACTTTGGGGCACTTAACAAAGGGACACCGGAGGATGGGAGAAGCCTCGTTAAGATCCAGAGGCATCCCCCTCACAAGGTAAGTATCCCCAGAGGGGTATTTGTTTATTACAGTATTTCTTTAAGATATGCCCCTGTCACACCTCAAGACATGCTCCCACCACACCCCTCGCCATGCATATCACAAAGAATTCAGAAGCAAAAGATGTCATTTTATAATTCAAACCACGCTGGTCCTCTCTATCAGTAGTTTTCCTTCATTTTTTCATGTTTGAAAATAAGAAATATATCAATTTAAATGATGGTTGTCAGTGAAACACATTTTCAGTAGAAAAATACATATATGTGCATAGTTCTGTACATTAGTCCTGAAAGAGGGACAAATGAGGAAGAAAGAGGGATTTGATCTCCAAAGAGCCACTGTCCCTCCGAAAGCCAGAGGCTATGATAAAGGTGTTGGTTTTCATTAGGAACCCCTTCTGTAATGGCCTGAGGGTCCTCAGGGATTCCTGTGTATGGATGTGTATTTGATCAGGAGACAATTATTAGCTGTTATCATTATTGTGTACGGTTACTATTTAAAACATGTACAAAAGCAACTATAAGAATTCAGAAGAAAAGGTTTTCACTCATAACTGTTATGTGGTAAACAGACAGCCTAGACAGCACTGACTGTTGCAACCAGATTACTTGACAAGTAAGATAACCTAACAAGGCACATGAGTATTCACTTACGATATTGCTGTCAAAATGCCAGATAACATGCATGTCTTTTTTACAAGGGGCAACTAAGGCCAACAACATTCACTGCAATCTTATTTATAGCTCACAACCTTGTTTAATTTACCACATTTCACTGTATGTTTAGAACAGAGAACTTGCTATTTTTCTCATTTTAGTTATAAGTTTCCATGTTGATTCCTAGCTGAGACCAGCAATGAATGGGGAAATGTTCACTAAGTATGCAATGAGTTTGGACATTTTTAGCAATAATTCAGACATTGAGAAGAGGCTGAGGTAACCGACACTGAGCAGCGATGCTGCTCCGGGAGTGATTTGTAAGAGGCTGAGCAGACTGTCAGACTAATTTGCAGATGATCTTACACAGTGAGGGTGCAATATTTTAAAGTACAAACAAAAGCAAATAAAAGCAGCCCAACATACAAAAAAGTCACTGTAGGGCAAAGGTCCTTGCCATTACCTCTGGTAATATTGGCAAGGACCCTTGAATAGTGTTGGGCGAACAGTGTTCGCCACTGTTCGGGTTCTGCAGAACATCACCCTGTTCGGGTGATGTTCGAGTTCGGCCGAACACCTGACGGTGCTCGGCCAAACCGTTCGGCCATATGGCCGAACTAAGAGCGCATGGCCGAACGTTCCCCGAACGTTCGGCTAGCGCTGTGATTGGCCGAACGGGTCACGTGGTTCGGACCCGAACGCGCTCTGATTGGCCGAACTGTCACGTGGTTCGGGTAAATAAATACCCGAACCACGTCATATCTCCGCCATTTGTCTGTGGGTTTAGCTTTGGGTAGGCAGGCAGGGTAGTTCGCGCTCCAGCCACGCTAGCCAGGGTCCCCCCCAGTCATTGTGTGTCGCTGCTGGGAACAGTAGTACACCGCTCGTTCAGCCACACTATATAGCATTCTGTGTACTGTTCTGTGTCTGCTGGGAACAGTAGTACACCGCTCGTTCAGCCACACTATATAGCATTCTGTGTACTGTTCTGTGTCTGCTGGGAACAGTAGTACACCGCTCGTTCAGCCACACTATATAGCATTCTGTGTACTGTTCTGTGTCTGCTGGGAACAGTAATACACCGCTCGTTCAGCCACACTATATAGCATTCTGTGTACTGTTCTGTGTCTGCTGGGAACAGTGGTACACCGCTCGTTCAGCCACACTATATAGCATTCTGTGTACTGTTCTGTGTCTGCTGGGAACAGTAGTACACCGCTCGTTCAGCCACACTATATAGCATTCTGTGTACTGTTCTGTGTCTGCTGGGAATAGTGGTACACCGCTCGTTCAGCCACACTATATAGCATTCTGTGTACTGTTCTGTGTCTGCTGGGAACAGTAGTACACCGCTCGTTCAGCCACACTATATAGCATTCTGTGTACTGTTCTGTGTCTGCTGGGAATAGTGGTACACCGCTCGTTCAGCCACACTATATAGCATTCTGTGTACTGTTCTGTGTCTGCTGGGAACAGTAGTACACCGCTCGTTCAGCCACACTATATAGCATTCTGTGTACTGTTCTGTGTCTGCTGGGAATAGTGGTACACCGCTCGTTCAGCCACACTATATAGCATTCTGTGTACTGTTCTGTGTCTGCTGGGAACAGTAGTACACCGCTCGTTCAGCCACACTATATAGCATTCTGTGTACTGTTCTGTGTCTGCTGGGAACAGTAGTACACCGCTCGTTCAGCCACACTATATAGCATTCTGTGTACTGTTCTGTGTCTGCTGGGAACAGTAGTACACCGCTCGTTCAGCCACACTATATAGCATTCTGTGTACTGTTCTGTGTCTGCTGGGAACAGTAGTACACCGCTCGTTCAGCCACACTATATAGCATTCTGTGTACTGTTCTGTGTCTGCTGGGAATAGTGGTACACCGCTCGTTCAGCCACACTATATAGCATTCTGTGTACTGTTCTGTGTCTGCTGGGAACAGTAGTACACCGCTCGTTCAGCCACACTATATAGCATTCTGTGTACTGTTCTGTGTCTGCTGGGAACAGTAGTACACCGCTCGTTCAGCCACACTATATAGCATTCTGTGTACTGTTCTGTGTCTGCTGGGAATAGTGGTACACCGCTCGTTCAGCCACACTATATAGCATTCTGTGTACTGTTCTGTGTCTGCTGGGAATAGTGGTACACCGCTCACCCGTCACTGTATAGCATTGTGCTCTGTGTCGCTGCTGGGAATAGTGGTACTGTATAGCATTTCTGTACTGCCACTGTACTGCTGCCAGTCAGCGTGTACTGTAAGGATAAGTGAAATGAGGAAGAAATCCGGTGAAAGAGGGAGGGGCAAGGGAAGAGGTGTTTCCCCTGACGGTTCACGTACAGGCCACAGGGGAGCACCCAAGAAAACCCACTCAATACCGCCCATGTTGTCCAGGACAACAACCCTCACAAATCCAAAAGAACAGGACCAGATAATTACTTGGATGACCTCTCAAGCGTCCAGCAGTGGGTTAAGCAGCACCAGCACATCACGCACGAGGTCCGAGTCCTCAGCCAGTTACAAGGAGCCAGTGGGCACAAAGCTGACACAACCGGCAGCGACACCACGCACACAACTGCCAGATAACCAGTCCGATGAATTACCTCAGGACACAATGGGGTATTCGCAGGAGCTATTCCCAGCCCAACAAACTTCCACCTTTCAAAGGTCAATGGAGGAACAGCCAGAAATGTTGTGCCTGGATTCACAACCGTTAACTGTGGGAAATGCACCGCGCACTGAAATACAAGGCGAGTCCGAAGAGGACTCGGAAACCCAAATCCCAGAGCAATTTGGGCAGGAGGGGTTGCAATTGCAGGAGGTCGGCCGACAAGATCTGGAAGACGACGTTGGAGTGTGCTGCGCAGAGGTTGTTGTGGGGAGCTCTACTCCACGGCGGTGGCCCACAATGACATATGACGAGTTTGAGGAGATGGAAGAGGAGGGTATGGACAATGTGGACAGAGACCCAGATTTTGTTTGTGAACGAGAACATCGCCGTCGTAGCAGCAGCACAGATGAGTCTGTTGAAGAACACACTGCTGCACGAGTTCGCCTTGTGCCACAAGGTAGGCGGCGCGCAATTTCAGGCACCACAAGCGTGGAAGTTCAAGTGAGAGGCAAAAGAGGAGCAAACAGAAATCGCCAGCAAGGAGGCAGGTGCTCCAAAGTCTGGGCTTTCTTTGAAGACTGCACTGAGGATGTTACCATGGCGATTTGCAAGGTGTGCAAGACCCGCCTGAGCAGGGGGAAAAATATTAACAACCTCTCCACCACCAGCATGAGCCGTCACATGCTATCCAAACATCCCACTCTTTGGGCAAACGCGTCAGGACAGGGTACCAGAAACAACACTGCCTCCCTTGGGTTCACCAGACCCGCCTCAGCAGCAGCAGTAGCCCAGCCATTGCGTGGTTCACAACATTCACAAACATCAGACGACGCTGACACTGTCACTTTCCGGAGTAGTGCTCTTGAGGTCTCCCAGTGTTCATCAAACACAACAACCAACAGCCCTTCCGTGTGCAGCGCTACGGTTCAGTTGTCTGTGTCGGAGATGTTTGAGCGCAAGAGGAAATTGCCAGCAAATGACCCCCGGGCCGTGGCAGTAACAGCCAGCATAGCCAAGCTTCTGGCCTGCGAAATGCTGCCATATCGATTGGTGGAGACAAACAGCTTCAAGGGCATGATGTCAGTGGCCATCCCACGTTACGTGGTTCCCAGCCGCTACCACTTTGCACGCTCTGCAGTGCCTGAGTTGCATGAGCACGTGGTCAGCAAAATAACCCGAAGCTTGAAGAATGCCGTTGCCTGCAAGGTTCACCTCACCACTGACACCTGGACGAGTGCGTTCGGCCAGGGTCGATACATCTCCCTTACCGCGCACTGGGTGAACCTTGTGGAGCCTGGCAGCGATTCCTCACCTGCTACGGCACGGGTGTTGCCCACGCCACAAACAGCTGCACCGCCGTCCCTCCCACTGGATAACAACAGCAGCACCTACCTCTCTGACTCCTTCTCCTCCAACGCATCTCAAAGCTGTACCTCATCCGGAAACGCTAACCCAGCAGCAGTAGGATCGTGGAAGCAGTGCAGCACAGCTGTTGGCATGCGTCAGCAAGCGTTGCTGAAGCTAATCTGCCTTGGGGATAAGCAGCACACAGGGGAGGAAATTTGGAGGGGAATAAAGGAACAGACGGATTTGTGGCTGGCACCGCTGGACCTGAAACCGGGCATGGTTGTGTGTGATAATGGGAGTAATCTCATTCGCGCTTTAAGGTTGGCTAAGCTGACACACATCCCTTGCCTGGCGCACGTGATGAACCTAGTAGTTCAGCGGTTCCTGAGGACATACCCAGGCGTGCCCGATCTGCTGTTGAAGGTGCGTCGAGTGTCCAAACATTGTAGAAATTCCAGTACTGCTTCGGGGGCACTCGCCAAGATGCAGGAGCGCTTCAATCTCCCCCACCATCGCTTGCTGTGTGATGTCCCTACGCGCTGGAATTCTACGCTGCACATGCTAGCCCGCTTTTGCGAGCAGAAGAGTGCAGTGGTCCAGTACATGACGGCGCAGTACCGAGGCGCATCCGGCCAGCTGCCAAGCTTCTGTGGATCCGATTGGGCCAACATGTTGGACCTCTGCCAAGTCCTCCAAAATTTTGAGCAATCCACGTTGCTTGTGAGCAGTGACAACTCTTCAGTCAGCATTACCATACCACTGCTGTGTTTACTGAAGAGGTCGATGTTAAAAATCAAGGAAACAGCTGTCATGATGCAACTGGGGGAATCTGAAGGAGAAAACGATCAGCGTGATGGTACCAACATCAGGCCATCCGCCTCAGGGAACGCTGGCCCCAGCAGCTATGACGAAGAAGAGGAGGAGGAACAGCTGGAGTTGGAGCAGGAATTTCATGCCACCACTGACGAGGGCCAGAGCGGTGCACGTTGGACTTCCACAATTCAACGCGAATGGTCAGCAGAAGCAGACCAGGAGGAAGGTGACGACTATGATGCATCACAACAACTATCACAACGCTCACAAGAGGATGATGAGGATTCTGGTAGGACTCTGGCACACATGGCTCAATTCATGCTAGACTGCATTGAACGTGACCCACGCATTGTGCGCATTCTGGACAACACCAATTACTGGGTTTATACCCTTCTGGATCCACGGTACAAACACAATGTTCCAAAACTGCTTGAAGAAAGAGTCAGACAGGTCAAAATGGAAGAATACCAGCAGGCCCTTGTGGAGACTTTAGAGAGGAGATTGACATCCTCCCCCTCCTCTAGCCAGTTGTACGCAGACAGACTGACTTCCGCAAACCCAGGACGACCAGGAGGGCAGCAAACAACGCAAGCCGCAGCTAGTACCCAAAAGGGAATGGTATCGGCAGTGTCCTTGGAGTGGGAAAATTTTCTGACACCCATGCAGCCGCAGCCCACTGAACAGCAAGCGTGCAGATCCACCTCCAACACCGATCGCCTGGAGAAGATGGTCAAGGACTACATGTCAGATGGCGTAGCTGTGTCGAACCATCCATCTGCACCCTTCAACTATTGGGTATCGAAGCTAGACACCTGGCACGAACTGGCAATGTACGCAATAGAGGTGCTGGCTTGCCCGGCAGCCAGCGTTATGTCGGAACGCTGTTTCAGTGCTGCCGGAGGCATCGTCACAGATCGGCGTATCCGCCTCTCTACAGAAAATGCAGACCGTCTGACTCAAATTAAAATGAATCAATCCTGGATTGGAAATGACTACGCAACACTCCAGGACCCCAACCAAGTAACATGACCAATGAACATCTGGGATGGTGTTGCGTTTCCGGGCCCTGTTTATTGAACCTCTCATCTGTATTACATTTATGACTGCATGGCGGCAAAAAGCATTGCTGCTATATCCGCACGCTTTTTGTCCACATGCAAGGCCTGGGTTGTTGTGTCTCACAAAGCGTGGCCTTCTCCTCCTGCGCCTGCTCCTGTTCCATCACGTCTGCTGCTGCTGGGTTAGCGTTGCCGCGTGGTCCCTGTTTATTGAACCACTTATCTTTATTACATTTATGACTGCATGGCGGTACAAAGCATGCTATCCGCACGCTTCTTGCCCTCATGCAAGGCCTGGGTTGTTGTGTCTCACAAAGCGTGGCCTTCTCCTCCTGCGCCTGCTCCTGTTCCATCACGTCTGCTGCTGCTGGGTTAGCGTTGCCGCGTGGTCCCTGTTTATTGAACCACTTATCTTTATTACATTTATGACTGCATGGCGGTACAAAGCATGCTATCCGCACGCTTCTTGCCCTCATGCAAGGCCTGGGTTGTTGTGTCTCACAAAGCGTGGCCTTCTCCTCCTGCGCCTCCTCCTGTTCCATCACGTCTGCTGCTGCTGGGTTAGCGTTGCCGCGTGGTCCCTGTTTATTGAACCACTTATCTTTATTACATTTATGACTGCATGGCGGTACAAAGCCTGCTATCCGCACGCTTCTTGCCCTCATGCAAGGCCGGGGTTGTTGTGTCTCACAAAGCGTGGCCTTCTTCTCCTCCTGCGCCACCCTCCTCCTGTTCCATCACGTGTGCTGCTGCTGGGTTAGCGTTGCCGCGTGGTCCCTGTTTATTGAACCACTTATCTTTATTACATTTATGACTGCATGGCGGTACAAAGCATGCTATCCGCACGCTTCTTGCCCTCATGCAAGGCCTGGGTTGTTGTGTCTCACAAAGCGTGGCCTTCTCCTCCTGCGCCTCCTCCTGTTCCATCACGTCTGCTGCTGCTGGGTTAGCGTTGCCGCGTGGTCCCTGTTTATTGAACCACTTATCTTTATTACATTTATGACTGCATGGCGGTACAAAGCCTGCTATCCGCACGCTTCTTGCCCTCATGCAAGGCCGGGGTTGTTGTCTCACAAAGCGTGGCCTTCTTCTCCTCCTGCGCCACCCTCCTCCTGTTCCATCACGTGTGCTGCTGCTGGGTTAGCGTTACCGGTCCCTTTTCCTGGAACCTCTTATATGTATTACATTTATGACTGCATGCCGACAAAAAACATGTTACCTGTGCAAAGAAAACAGACATTTCCCGCATTTAAAAGACAGTTTTCCCTTTGAAACTTTAAAATCGATTTTCTCAAAAACTATAAGCTCTTTTTGCTAATTTTTTTTTCCTCTTGTACCCACTCCCAAGGTGCACATACCCTGTAAATTTGGGGTATGTGGCATGTAAGGAGGCTTTACAAACCACAAAAGTTCGGGTCCCCATTGACTTCCATTATGTTCGGAGTTCGGGTCGAACACCCGAACATCGCGGCCATGTTCGGCCTGTTCGGCCCGAACCCGAACATCTAGATGTTCGCCCAACACTACCCTTGAAGTATTCCCTCATTACACAGCTGGGCAACGTTGTTTTCTTTTCTTTTTTTTTTTTTTACTTGGGGAAAATTCACAGGGGAATTCTCATGCTTAAAGGACCACTGTTGTGAAAATCTTGAAATTTAAAATATATATAAACACATATAAATAAGAACTACGTTTCTTCCAGAGTAAAATGAGCCATAAATTACTTTTCTCCTATTATATAACCAAGAACTGCACTACACTTATAATGTCAGTCCCACAGCAACTCTGGACCACTAAAATAAAGTCCATGCAAACAATGCATTAGCCTTCTATAAGCGTCCTCAGACTTCACAGATAATGCTTGGCATATGTTTCAGTGTATCAACACCACCACCACACCCGGCAGACTGAGCACTCACCCTTATCCTAGGACTCTCAGCCAAGTGGCTCATACAGCGCTTTAGGGATACTCCCAAGGCTATCCCAGCCTTTACCGATCTCTGTTCTCTGAATGCTGTGTACTTTTCATAAGACATGCACCTCAAAATAAAAGCACAAGGCTCCCATAACATAAAACCATCCGGATGTTTATTAAAATATTAAAAATGAACACTCACATATTCCTTGGCATATAGTACAGCATAGAGTTTTATAGGGCTCTTCCCCATTCGGTGGCCATCTGGCTAGGCTTAAAGAGAGTCTGAAGCGAGAATAAATCTCGCTTTAGACCTCATAAATAGCAGGGGCATGTGTGCCCCTGCTAAACCGCCGCTATCCCGCGGCTTAACGGGGGTCCCTGATCCCACAAATCCCCTCCGTAAAGCGGGGGAGCGCTTCCTGGTTGGGGCAGGGCTAACTGCCGCAGCCCTGCCCCACGCGCGTCCGTCAGCGCGTGTCTCCGCCTCTCCCCCGCCCCTCTCAGTTTACCTTTACTGAGAGGGGCGGGGGAGAGGCGGCGCCGGCGATGCGCCGCTGATAGATGCGACTGGAGGCAGGGCCTGCGGCGGTTAGCTCTGCCTCCAGGAGCGACCAAATGTACGACCAAGTCGTGCGGGGGGGTTTTGGGGGTGAAGGGACCCCCGTTTAGAGACGCGATAGCGGCGGTTTAGCAGGGGCACACGTGCCCCTGCTAACTTTGAGCTCTGAAGCGAGATTTATTCTCGCTTCAGAGTCTCTTTAAGCTTGCATGGGCACCATTTGTCCAGGTCCCCGCTCGCCTCAGCCTCCACGCTGTACGCCCTATCAGTTCCTCGGAGTGTATTGTTTAACACTCCGTCGCTGACAACAATGTTCATGGTCTCTGCCATCTGACACCGCATCGCTGCCCCCACTCCTAATAGATTCCAATATAGCAATCCCTCACCCCCTTTATTAATAAGCGGTTTAACGGGTCAGGTGGCAGTTGCCATGAAGAGGCAAAAATTCCCCACACTTTAATCAGCATATATTATTATTATTATTATTATTGATTTATAACGTGCCTACATATTCCGTGGCGTTGTACAAAGTAAGAAACAAACATGGGGTACATAATACAGACAATGGTGTACACTAATATACAAGATACATAACTAGTGACAACATACCAAAAAATGATACAGCATACAGAATACTAAATATAGAATTGGTAATGACAGTGATAAAAGTAACATGATGAATAAAATGTATAATGATTTCCAAGACACAAAAGGGGGAGAGAGCCCTGCCCTTGCGAGCTTACAATCTAAAGGGAATGGGGGGAAACAAGAGGAGGGGTAGTATACGATAAAATATATAAAGGCAGTGTGTTTTAGGATACCTAGTAGGAGTGCAATTTGGTCTTAGGACAAAGGGAAGTGGCCTAGGGTAGCGCATATGCTTGTCGGAACAAATGAGTTTTTAGAGAGCGTTTAAAAGTAACAAAGGTTGGCGAATGACGGATGTGTTGTGGGAGGGGATTCCAGAGAAGGAATCTGGAAATTAGTGAGGATATGTACCGGGGAGAAAGATTGTGGAGAGCTTTGCAGATTATGGTTAGAAGTTTGAACTGGATCCTCTGGTTAATTGGCAGTGAAGAGCTTAACAGAGAGGGTCAGCAGAGGAAGATCGAGAAGAAAGATGAATGTGACAAGCAGCTGAGTTCAGTACCGACTGGAGCGGGGCCAGTTTGTTAGAAGGTAGTCCACAAAGTAATACGTTGCAGTAGTCCAGACGAGAAATTATAAGAGCATGTATTAACATTTTGGTTGTGTCTTGAGTGAGAAAGGGACGGATGCGAGATATATTTTTGAGTTGGAGATGGCAGGAGCTGGTTATGGAGTTAAGATGAGGAATAAAAGAGAGAGAAGAGTCGAATATTACCCCAAGCACCGTGCTTTGGGAACTGAAGTTATGGGAGTGTTATTAACATTTATAGTTACTTCAGGCATAGAGGTGGCCAGAGACGGTGGAAAAATTATTAGTTCTGTTTTACTCATATTAAGTTTTAGGAAGTGAGAGGACATGAAGGAGGATATAGCAGACAAGCAGTCAGGAACACGTTTGAGGAGGGAGTTAAGGTCTGGGTCTGAGAGGTACAGTTGCGTATCGTCTGCATACAGGTGGTATTGAAACCCGAATGAGTTGATTAAGTCACCAAGACACCATGCATGTAGATGGAAAAGAGGAGGGGACCAAGGACAGAGCCTTGAGGAACCCCGACAGACAAAGCATGAGGAGAAGAGGTCTGATCTGAGTAGGAGACTGTGAAGGACCTTCCAGAGAGGTAGGAAGATAACCATGTGAGAGCAAGGCCCTTTATTCCTACATTTGAAAGTATTTATAAGAGTAAGGTGTGATCGACCGTATCGAATGCTGTTGACAGATCAAGAAGGATGAGTATGGAAAATTGACCTTTGGATTTAGCTGTAAGAAGGTCATTGGCCACTTTGGTAAGGGCCGTTTCAGTGGAGTGGTTGGAGTGAAAGCCTGACTAGAACTGATCAAGTATGGAGTTAGCTGATAAATAATGGCTTAGTTCTGCGCCTGCGCAGTCCGCTCCGGCCCACGTGGTGGTGATTGAGAGCGCCGATCGCGCAGGCGCAGTACAGAGTACACAGTCCAGGTCGCTCTGACGTCATCGCCGGGGACCGGGTCGGTGCACTAGCGAATGGGTGCGGCCAGAGCTTTGGCGAGGGAGGTCCTGGGAGCTTGGGGCTGGAGGAAGCCCCCGGTAAGTACCACTCATTTTAGTATATGTGCCCTGATGACTCCTTTAAGTCCGCCAGGTTTTAATGATCCCATATGATGTACAGTGGCTTGCAAAAGTATTCGGCCCCCTTGAAGTTTTCCACATTTTGTCACATTACTGCCACAAACATGAATCAATTTCATTGGAATTCCATGTGAAAGCCCAATACAAAGTGGTGTACACGTGAGAAGTGGAACGAAAAATCATACATGATTCCAAACATTTTTTACAAATCAATAACTGCAAAGTGGGGTGTGTGTAATTATTCAGCCCCCTTTGGTCTGAGTGCAGTCAGTTGCCCATAGACATTGCCTGATGAGTGCTATTATTATTATTATTATTTATTGTATTTATAAAGCGCCAACATATTACGCAGCACTGGACAATAAATAAATACAACGATACAAGGATGACAGACATAACAAGGTTATACAACATAGAACAAAGTTATACATGCAAATTGTTCAAAATACATGATCGTGTGATATGGGCTGGTTAGGTAGGCCCAGTAATACAAGTACAGGTTGTCATAGGACAGGAGCATATGATACTGTAGATTACACTAGGGAATGGAGGACCCTGCCAGAGGCTTACAATCTAAAGGGTGGGGTGGAAACACTAGGTGGGGCTGTTAAATATTCAGTAGAGAGTTACTGTGTGGTAGAAGGTTAATGGAGTGCTAATGACTAAATAAAGTGCACCTGTGTGTAATCTAATGTCAGTACAAATACAGCTACTCTGTGACTTCCTCAGAGGTTGTCTGAGAGAATATTGGGAGCAACAACACCATGAAGTCCAAAGAACACACCAGACAGGTCAGGGATACATGATTATGAATTGGTGGGCCTCTCCTGTTGGGGGTGACCCCCCTTTTCACCCCATTTTTTAAAGGTGGGGGGTGTCTCCCGGGGCCCCCCTCGACACAAAGGGTGCAGAGATAGAGGTCCATATTATAACCAATGAAATTGCCTGTAAGCTAATTATGGGTTCAAGATGTTATACTAACATATGGCATATTGGAGAATTCATGTTAAAATTGTTTGAGTAAAAAGAATCCAGTATGGAAAAATAATTATAAGATGGCATCAGTAATTACTCATGGGGATAACAATCATGGTGAAGTAGTAATCTCATTGCATGAATGAACAGAATTTGGCATTCTATATGAAAAATAACCACAAGATGGCTTTAAAATAGCACTTAGAGGGAAAGCAACCATGAGGAATGAAGTAATTCTATGAAAATCCACAAGAGGGTGCCCAAGAGGACATGGAATATATGAATATGCATGAGTTGAGCCTATTTAAGCCCACTAGAGGGCGCTGAAAGCAGAATTGATGGTCTTTTGCCTTGAAAAAACTCGTGTAAACGAGTGAAACGCGTTGGCTAAGTTTGGACCACATCAGCCACCGTAGGAACTAATGCGGAAGTCCGGGAGTTCGGCGTTTCAAGCCAGGAAAGCGCGCATCCAACCGAACAACGGTGAGCGCGGCAGAGGAACAGCCAACAGCCACAAGTAATGGACCTTACCTCACAGATGGGAGCTAGAGGTGCCTATCCAAAGTAAGTGGGGACGCCCACGAACGGCCCTCGCCCCAGAATACTACGCAGATGGGTAAGATTGACAGTTCATTCATGTCTAAGCGGCTGGCATAGACTTTAAGGAACGTGGAAAGAACTAATCCCCGAAATGGTTTCTATTTGGCTGTATGTTTGATTTTATGGACAATTT
This sequence comes from Hyperolius riggenbachi, assembly GCF_040937935.1. Taxonomy (NCBI): domain Eukaryota; kingdom Metazoa; phylum Chordata; class Amphibia; order Anura; family Hyperoliidae; genus Hyperolius; species Hyperolius riggenbachi. Next base: position 287,751,250 of record NC_090646.1, on the reverse strand, counting down.
TTTCTTGCAATTTAGGATACTATCACTCTAATAACTACCTCAACATAGATCCCAGTCAAAGCATATCAATTGGAACATTTACCTTGGAAGGCCATATGAGGAAGTTTAACTAAGAATATTTAAGGGGACAGTGCAATAATAATACCAATTGGTTTAAATCAGCGCTGATATAATTCATTATTCCAATTATGCTATGGGTAGTTTTGAGGGTTTAACGGGTGTGTGCAATAGATTAGAACACTCTGTATAGATGTAGGTGTGTTTGTACAATTGGTGAATACACTTTCAAAAATCAATTATAACAAAGTTGTTCTGAGTTGTTTATTTAATGTTTACACTGTGCTAGGCATAGATAGGGAGTAGGAATATGGAAAGGTCAGGGATACAGTTATTGAGAAATTTAAAGCAGGCTTAGGCTACAAAAAGATTTCCAAAGCCTTGAACATCCCACAGAGCACTGTTCAAGTGATCATTCAGAAATGGAAAGAGTATGGCACAACTGTAAACCTAATAAGACAAGGCCGTCCACCTAAACTCACAGGCCGAACAAGGAGAACGCTGATCAGAAATGCAGTCAAGAGGCCCATGGTGACTCTGGACGAGCTGCTCAGGTGGGGGAATCTGTCCATAGGGCAACTATTGGTCGTGCACTGCACAAAGTTGGATCTTATGGAAGAGTGACAAGAAGAAAGCCATTGTTAACAGAAAAGCATAAGAAGTCCTGTTTGCAGTTTACCACATGCCATGTGGGGGACACAGCAAACATGTGGAAGAAGGTGCTCTGGTCAGATGAGACCAAAATGGAACTTTTTGGCCAAAATGCTATGTGTGGCAGAAAACTAACACTGCACATCACTCAGAACACACCATCCCCACTGTCAAATATGGTGGTGGCAGCATCATGCTCTGGGGTTGCTTCTCATCAGCAGGGACAGGGAAGCTGGTCAGAGTTGATGGGAAGATGGATGGAGCCAAATACAGGGCAATCTTGGAAGAAAACCTCTTGGAGTCTGCAAAAGACTTGAGACTGGGGCAGAGGTTCACCTTCCAGCAAGACAACAACCCTAAAGCTAAAGCCAGGGCAACAATGGAATGGTTTAAAACAAAACATATACATGTGTTAGAATGACCCAGTCAAAGTCCAGATCTAAATCCAATCGGGAATCTGTGGCAAGATCTGAAAACTGTTGTTCACAAATGCTGTCCATCTAATCTGACTGAGCTGGAGCTGTTTTACAAAGAAGAATGGGCAAGGATTTCAGTCTCTAGATGTGCAAAGCTGGTAGAGACATACCCTAAAAGACTGCAGCTGTAATTGCAGCAAAAGGTGGTTCTACAAAGTATTGACTCAGGGGGCTGAATAATTACGCACACCCCACTTTGCAGTTATTGATTTGTAAAAAATGTTTGGAATAATGTATGATTTTCATTCCACTTCTCACGTGTACACCACTTTGTATTGGTCTTTCACGTGGCATTCCAATAAAATTGATTCATATTTGTGGCAGTAATGTAACAAAATTTGGAAAACTTCAAGGGGGCCGAAAAGTTTTGCAAGCCACTGTATCCACCAAGTTTTCCTTTTAGATACTTTCCTAACGATGTTTCCTCCACGGCAATGTTTTTTAACCTTTTCCACTCCACAAAAGATACCAATGAAGGATCCGACCGGTTAGCCTTCTTGAAATGAGCTTACAGGGTATGCCCCACTAGGCCTTTTGCAACATTTCGCAGATGCTCACCAATACGTTCCTTAAGTGGTCTAGTGGTGCATCCCACATATTGGTGCCCACATGGGCACCAAATTAGGTATACCACATAATTTTCGTTGCATGAGATAAATTGTCTAATTCTTGATGTCCTACCATCTACATGGCTCACAACCTCTGTCATTCTAGTTGTTTTTGCTTCACGACACCCCTTTAATTTCCTGCAGGAAAAAAAAGGGTTGTTGCCAACTCTGCAGACCTAGGCCCTGCCCCCCCCCCCCCCTGTTCAACACAGCTTGGGGCTAGGTAATTTCTCAAGTTAGGACTTTTCCTATATATAAATTTAGGTTTGGGGGTAACAATTTCTTTAATTCCCTATCTGTTAACAAAATATGCTAGTATTTATTAATTATATTCTGTAAGGACCTATGCTGATTATTATAATCAGAAATGAATGTCATATCAAATTGGTTATCTCCCCTATGACCCTGTGCCCCCATGATCAGTGCCTGTCTGTCCAAATTCCTCACTTGGTTCAATTCACTATTCAAAAATTCACCACTATACCCCTTCTCTTTAAATCTATTCATTAATACTCCCGATTGTGCCTCAAAAGCATCATTATTCGTGCAGTTGCGTCTAATACGCGTAAATTGCCCCTCAGGGACGTTTTAATCCAATTCAGGTGATGCCCACTCTATACTGAAATATACCCATTTCTATCTGTGCTCTTAAAGTGATTTTTACACACAAGTGCACCATTCTCCACATACATAGTTAAATCCCAAAAATTTAGTTCCCTTGCATTTGCTTCAAATGCAAGCTGAATATTACAATCGTTATTATTTAAAAATAAAAAGTAAGAACCCAGTGATTCCCTTATGCCCTCCCATATACAAAATAGATCATCTATATACCTTTTCCATTTTAGAACCCCCCGTGATTCAGTGCTCATTAACATATCTTCCTCCTACTTCCCCATAAATAAATTCACCAAACTTGGGGCAAATCCTGCTCCCATGGCGCATCCTCTGTGTTGCCTGTAATATTCACCCGCGTGCAAAAAGGAATTTCTTTCAATGGCATATTTAAGAACCTTCATCAGGAACACTATTTGTTCTTCTGGTATTTGCACATCTTTTTTCATAAAATACTCAACCGCCTCCAGCCCCCTGTCCTGAGGGATATTCGTATATAATGAGGACACGTCAACAGTGACAAGCAAAGCCTGATCTCCTACCAACGTGCCCTCCAAAGTGGCAATGGTGTGTTTTGTATCCCTCAGGACATGGGGCAATTTTGCCACTAGTGGCTGTAAGAACTTGTCCAGGTATTGTCCCAACCTGTGTGTGACAGAATCAATGCCACTGATTATAGGCCTTCCAGGGGGGTTCTTAGCATCCTTGTGGACTTTTGGTATCTGGTAGATGACCGGGATTCGGGGAGCAGAAGGGACCAATAACCGAAACTCCACGTCCCCCAGCATCCCTCCCTCAACAGAGACCTCAACTCCCCAAGATACATTGCAGTGGGATCCCCTCTCAGCTTTATATATGTTTCAGTATCTCCCACCAGTCTCTCTAGCTTTTCTTTATATTGTGTTTTGTTTAACACCACCACACCCCCTCCCCTGTCCGCGGGACGAACAACAAGTTGCTTATCTTCTAACATACTACGTGCCACATTTTTTACTCCTGGGTATCTCACCTGTGGCAATGCATTTACCTCATCCATAACCAGCTTTTTGAACACCCCTATGGCGTGAAACCCTGTTACCTGGCGGTTAAAAGTGGATTGATTTTTCAATTTCGTGTATACATACCGTGATGCGTGTACTGTATTTCCCCCTGGCATAGTTTTCCCACCTGCACCCTCCCTTTTTAGGAAGTATTTTTTTTAGATTCAGTTTGTGGCTGAATTTCTCCACATCAATATATGTTTGAAATTTATTGAGCCCTTTCTTGGGGGCAAATTTTAAGCCTTCGTTTAGGATACTTACCTCATTCTTATTCAGGGGTACTCCACTTATATTAAATATCCCTTGTCCTTCTACTCTTTTTTCTTTTTGGCGTTGCCTCCGTCCTCCCCTCTTATCCCTTCTGCGCCTCTATTTCCTGGGGTATATCTGATGTAATCCTGACTTTCTCCCCAATCGCTCCGTTTGTATCTCGGAGCCTCCTCTAAAAAAGGTTTCGGGCCCGGAAGAAGCCGCTTTGTGCGGCGAATCGCGACGGTTTGGCACGCTGACGCCCACTCACTCAGTCACCACTGGTAAGCCTTCATGCTCTCCACTATCACCACATATCGTTCCCTTGTACTAGGGATCGTGCTGTCTTATCACTGATCTGCTCAGCGCAGTCACACTATTGCTCCCCATCTTTTTGGGGTCCACTTTACTTGGGCATGTGTCACTTTCTTTCTACACATTACACTTCATCACCTGGTTTTCACCTTGACAACTTGTCAGGTAATCATTTCACTTTTATCACTATGTCTTACCAGTGTTGCTGAGTTGAGTATTTATTTATTTATTTGGTATTGACTCATATTGTCTTATGCTGACTCTGCAATATTACCATTTCATTGGGGCTGTAATATTTCCTTGTGCCATTGTTTTTATGGTTTTATTGATTTATATGGATTTAATAAAGGCTTTTTCTATTTGTGACATACTTTGTGGTGCGGTTCTTGTAGGGCTAGTTCTTGCTTCTTTTTGGTTTTGAAATCTTGCGTTATCTTCATAATTATGATCTTGACTCATGAAATTATGAGTCAATGCATTTGTTTTTCTTATGTTGTTTGTTTTTAGGGTGTCACAGAAAGCTCCTTGCAATTGGACACATCTCTGCACCGTGACAATAGGGGAGTAGTAAGCGGATGCAACCACTGGATGCTACATGAACTAATGTTGGCGTTGTTTTGTTGTCATGGTAACGTGAGATTGTGTATTCAAATATTGTTTACCCAGACAGGAGGGGTATATTTACCTTTGAGGGCTGACAACCGATTGGAGAGCGAAAGCTAGCTCCTTTAGTGACACTAATAGCCACCTGACGTAATAGAAGGGGCGTGTCTAAAGTGTCTGTTCTCGTTGGTATTTATATATCTATTTAGATATATGTAATCTTTAGACCCCTCCGGTTTTGGGTTCTATATGCAGAAGACATAAAGAGGATTGACCTGTGGTAGGCTGATTTGGCAGGTAATCACCTGCTAGATACGCGCTGTCATAGGAATTGCGCCCGGCGCGTCTAGGTTACCAAGGCAACTAGACAGGTCACTCCTCTCCACCTCCCCTCTCGATACGTAGTCTCGCAGACGAGCGGCCACACGTTACTGAGGGCTCTCAGCCGTGATTGGCTAGCTGATTCATCTCTGCAATTGGCTGCAGCGGCAAATGGGAGTACCCGGAAGGGGCGGACCTCGCACTGCCGTGGCTTGGAGCCAGACGAGATGGGGTGAGTGTATGTTTATGCAATATGGGGTATATATATGGAGCGTTATTTGTGCACCCCACTATTGGCCTCTGACGAAGCAGAGGGACCTGCGAAACGGCTGTCAGGCCGTCCTTTTGTACCTCCATGTACCTTTTCCCACTGTACCTGTTGGAATAAAATTTCACTGAAGCATTGAGACTGGTGCTGGACCTGCTTTTCTTCTCAGCAATATATACAATGCAAAATTACGATTACATCCAAAATTAATTTTGCAACAGTTTAAAATTTCACGAATTTCAATGTAAAATTACTATTATGTTAAATTCGAGTTGAACACTTATACGTGGATATTCACTGAGAACCCTGAGAAATGCCCCTATTATAACGCTAAACAGGGGCGTTTCTAGGGTCCTTGGAGATCGGGGGCACCTGTGGGCACCAGGCGGGGAGGTATATGCGCGCCGCTGCAAAAAAATGGGCGTGGCCATGAGGTGAGTGGGCATGGCCGTGGGTGGGGCCAAATGTACATGAACTTTGCAGCGGTGTAAGCTACAGATAACGGGCCTGCCCATCGAAATATTGGATGGAGCCCCCTGTCCTTTATTTGGATAATTTACAATCAGTATAGGCATAGATCAAAGATGTATACACACATACAATTTTGATTGGTCAATCACTGA